>NW_006913063.1:1392863-1443034 GCF_000271625.1 Coniophora puteana RWD-64-598 SS2
GAGGCCGACGAATTGACGGTGAGCATGCACCAATGTGGCCGGAAAATGGTGCTGGAGGCCTGTGTAATTAGCCCGACACATCCCACTGAGGCCGACAAAATAATGGTGAGCACGCACCAATGTGGCCGGACAATGGTGCTGGGGGCCTGTGTAACCAGCCCGACACGTCCCACTGAGGCCGACGAAATGACGGTGAGCACGCATCAATGTGACCGGAGGCAGTGCTGGGGCCCTGTGTAACCAGCCCGACACACCCCACTAATGCCGGCAGAATAACAGCAGGCCAGCCGCCTCGACAGGCACCAGCTACAGTGGTGAAATCTCTGTGCTGGGGCAGCAGCGGCCGCATGCCGCTGGCCCGACATCTTCGGGCAAAATGACATGCCGCTGGCTCGAGGTCTTCGGGCTTAGGTACCTGCACTATGTGAGTGGAAACGCTGAGGAAAATGGTGATGATGACTCGGCATCTGAAATGAGTGGATTAGACATTGAGGACTTGCCGAGGATGGATGTTGAGATGGAGGAGCAGGAGAACAGGGAGGAGGACGAAGATTTTGACGAAAATATCATGGCAATGCTTAGACGAACCTCAGGACGGGGTGAAGTCTCACTTCCTGCAATGGCTAACATGCTATAACTTATTCTATAACTTAATGCTGTCGTGCTATGCATTAGAGCGTGTTAATTACTAAAGGACTAGTACTTCTAATGCTTTTTGGCGCGTTTTGATGGTCCTGCAAGCTGAGAGGGCGCTCCCGAGCGCTTGGGGCGGGTAGCAGGTACATGCATCGTCTCAATGAGAGGGTTATCAAATGTGATCTGGGGATACAAGTTCTGGGAGGTGGAGGCGTCTTGGGGAGCTGAATCAGATAGTCCAGGTTGCAGGAACGTCTGAGATCCCAAGGTGTGAGGGTCTTGAGTCCATGGTTCGTCTTTGAGCTGAAATTCACTACAATGCTGTGAGTAAGCGGCTGGTGGGGGAATGCTATCGAGTTCAGGCTCTTCTTGCTTGAGTCTCGGCTGCTTTCTTGGGGCTGATTTCTTCGTTTTCTTTTTCGCTTGGATTTCAGCTTGAACTGTAGCATCATACACCTGGATGACATTGTATAGCCCTTGTCCAAAAGTCGTCTCCCACTCTGTTGTCTCTCCAAGGAATGCAACGAGACTGGAGAGGCAAGAAAAGGTTATGGGGCTCGCCTTGACAATCCTATCAATCTCGTGCTTGTTGAGGAGGAAATTCGTAGGCATCATGCGAGTGAACAAGGTGGTGAGCCGAGCTTTGCTTCTCCAAGTCCGAATAAGCTCCCGAAGCGGCTCACGCTGCGAAGTTGGTCGATTGTCACGGGTAGCTTTCGACTGCTTCTTGGGTTTGGTGGGCTCTTCGTGGAGAAAAGCGCCCGGGAAAAACGACGATAGGCTGAAGCCATCATCGTGTTTGTCGCAGCAATGGGACACTGTGTACTTTAATGCTGCGATAATTTGAGACCAAGTCATAACTGCCAACGTGCACACTAACCTTGTTGGCTGTCATCTGCGTTTCTTTTCCGCAGGTACTCGCGTCGACATGTTGGTGAGCTCATGTACTCACAAACACTGATATCGGTTCGCTTCTCCTTGTTTGTTGGTGCAGCACTTTCCTCAACGCTCAACGCCCACGGTTCCACAAGAGCGAGACACACAGTCTCAACTGCAGGATTTCTGCCGCCCCGCCCGAACTCCTGTTGCATCTGCTCCAAAGTGGGTGATGCTCCGACGCATACTACACGTGCAATATCCGAGACATCAATGCCCTGAGCATAGACATTTAGTTCAAGTAGAAATAAGCGATTATTACCCACATTTGATGCAACAGTTGTTGAAACGAGCACACGGATCTCGTCAGAGGTCTTGAACTCACTAAAAACGCGGTTGATGTAGTCCTGTGACATGACAGAATGCAGGTGGGAGACAATCTTGCTGGATTTGATAGACTCGGGGAACCGCCAGCGAAGATATGCAGCTACACGAGCTGCTGATAGGCGGCTGTCAATAAACACGACTGTCTTTGGTGGTCGTTCAGGGTTCTCCTCAGGTGGGACCAGAAAGTCGAAGTTCTTGAGGTTTTTGATACCACCATACAAGCGGTGGACAGCATAGATGTGATTGGGGCGGTTTATGGACTCCATTAGCTGTACCGTGTCGCTCGGGTCAAGGTGGAGGTTGTCAAAGATGGTGTGGAGTATAGGAGGAGGGAGAGTTGCGGAGAGGAGCAGGATTGGGGTTCCCTCGCGGAGATGTGGCAAGACCTCACCTAGACGGGCATATGCAGGCCGAAAGGCATCTTTCTCACCTTTTTGACGGAATCCACTGAGGACAATGAAGTGTGCTTCATCCAGGAAGAGGAAGCCAATACTCTCGAGGAATTTTCGATTGGAAGCCATGGTCGCAGCAAGCCGAGGAACGTGCCCACTCGTGAGTCGAAAGAACTGCTCTGGGGCAATGAATATGTTCCTATAACACCCTCCCTCGATTTTCTGACGAGTTCGGGAGGACATGAGTGATAAAATGTTATGTATGTGAACAAGGAGACGCACCTTCCAGAGTTCTCTATCATTGGGAGTGTCTTCATTGATTTGAATCGAGGGAATGCCAGCCCGGTTGAAATCCTCGACCTGATGCAATGTAAGGTCAATAGAGCGCAGTAGAAAGGCACATACATGGTTCTTCTGTAGTAGCTTGAGTGGGGAGACCGTCAAAGCAATCTTTGACTGATTTCCAAGTATCAGAGGAAGAATCATGCACATCGTCTTGCCATAGCCAGTTCCGGCGCGAACGACGACATTCTCCCCTGCAAGAGTCTTCAGAGCAGACTTGAGCTGGAATTCACGTAGCTGGCCCTTGCCCTTGGTGTAGAAATCGAACCATGCAACCGCTTGGTGCACGAGCAGAGCCTCGGAAAGAGTGAGTTTCTCGACAAAATCGAATGATAAATAGTCGAATGATTCGCGGGCTGTTTCGCTCAGAGGGCCCTGGATAGTGTAAAGAACGTGCATGTATATTTTCGTGATTATCGGTTGAACGAGTGACGAGATATGGACGACACAGTGGGTATGAGCTACAATACAGCCAGACGCGTCGCATCGCGCGCGCGCGCGACCCTGAATCTGGGGCTGCCGTGGCTCGGCAGCTCATATTTTCAAACTCCGTGGGCACCGTGCCAAAGGCATGTCGAGGTGCACCAGTCTCGCTGACGCGAAAGCCTCCGGCTTGGTACCGTTTAGGGTACGCAGAAGCGTTGGCTGGTCACGAGTCTAGAAGCATGGATGTCTTCCTATAAGAGTCATATTTCTAAGAGTTGCATCAAGAATAAGATGAAACTGCACTCAAAGGTTGCTCTTCAGCTTCAACCGCGACGTCGGATTCACAGCGGTGTAGATTGGCTGGTAGTGTATAGGGGCTTAAGCTTACCGTCAAGGCGCGGGACAAGCGCGTCTCGTGTTGATTGAGGTGCACTACGTATTTGCATCGCGCCGGTCGTGTCTCAAGTTGAAGAGATCGTGGGTGATGCCGTCGTGGTCCTATAAATCCTTCCCATGACATGGCATACGGGACATTTAATCGCCGAAAGATATAGCCTATAATTAGGTTAACATTACTAGCACGCAAAATTTCCGTTCGGGGCAGTGCTTACTATCTTGGTAGGGTCTTGTCTTTTATTGATTTTAGTTATACTTTGTGCCGTGATTGGCATGTACTTATGCTAAGGTGTGTTACCAACCGTCAGCTTTCTGAACCGGATTCAAGCTAGATTCAAGCTAGGCTGAACCTAGCCGGCATCGAATCGTCCGACTATACAGGCTATCATTGCACTGCTGCGTCACAGCGTTTCTCACAGGATGAGTCACTTTGATGGTTGCCCCATCAAAATGTAAGTATTTTAGCGCTAGGCTGAGAAACAAGCTTAGGCTGCGGAGTTGGATGCAATAATACCTGTGCAACCTTTCGGATGACTGACTCTATCAGTCATTGTCGATTCCCGCCCTCATTTGTGTCACGAAGTCCTCTAATCCTACAGTGTTCCCGTCACCAACCCGTCACTTCCCATGAATTCCGAGTCTAGCATCAACACCTCAGGCCGGACTCAACGCATCAAGTCACGAGTTTTATCAGCGACCACTAGTCTCAGGAGTAGACGCAGTAGTAACTCATCAAATAAATCAGGTAATAGTAACGTCAGTTATCGTTCACCCATCTGCTGATGCTATTACGAAGCATTTACAATCGTACATCATGCCACTGACTCGGAAAAGGAGAGCAGCCAGGTGATGGACGAGAGCAAGGAAGATGCTATCAACCTTGATCTTTATGCTCCTGCTTCTAGTCTGCGAAGTTCCCAAGGGCGAGCGCAGTCACCTCGGAGCGATACCTTTCAACCGTTACCCGTCACAGAAAGCGGTGCCGAGGGGTCTCGACCACCTAGACTCGACCATCAGAAATACCCAGCCTCAGCTAGTCATGGCACACCATGTGACGGAATTGTTCAGGAAGCACTCCAGCTAAGATCACGCTATTTCAAAGGCCCAGCCATTCACAGCCCAAAAGATATGTCTTCATCCGCAGACCCTGATGACGGAAGTACTCGTTCGTTCAACGGTGTTCCTCGCCGTCGCTCGAGTAGCTTGGAAGCCTATCTCTCCAAAGACAGAAGGCCGTTCAGATACAATGACCAACCAGTCATACCTACTGGTTATCCGATTGCGCCAAATAACGACCTGTCGACCGTTAGGTTTGATGTGAGCACGCGCATTACTTCCCCCAGTGAACCTTCCCAGTTTATCCCTTCCATCGTGTTCAGATTCCTTATTCCAACCACCGCCGAGTGCACGGGCACGCAATGTCTTCATGGCATTCACCATCTGGATTTCATCCTCCCGGGTCGGATCCTGTGGTACCTTATGTTGCGTCGCACGTACTACCTCAACATCTTACATCACAATATCTCCCTACTTCCGTGATCACGGTGCCGCCATCCCCATTCTCACAGTCATCTAGCGCTAGCTATGACATGTATCTTCAACATGGAACTTCCGGTGACATCAATACTGCCAATCAAGTGCGCCATAGCTATTCAGGGCTGCTTCATTCGACGGGGCACAGCCATATTCCAGGGATTATACCCGACGACCCAATTGATCATCAAAACAATCACAGGCCAGTATTATCTTGTGGGATGCCTATGCTAGGCTTTCCTTCTATCTATCACTCATCAAAAGGATCGTGGACCGCTCATCGTAACTTTCAAAATGTCGAGATTAATATGTTGGAACCCATTTCTCCTAGTGAAGTTAGAAGATATCAACGGAAAATCAAGCCGTGTGTACTACTTGGTTACTACTGCATTCGCTCAGGAATCACACGAATTTCTCTAGGTCGAATAAAGCGTGGAAAGACGTATATATCCATCCATTCACACGAGCATACCGAGAGTAAGACACCTTCTACATCGGTAAAGCTGAGTTGCTAACTCCACTAATATTAATTTTACAGTGACCCTTTGACACATGAGGACCATGAACGTGCGGGGTGGTTTCAGAAAATACACCCAGAGGGAGCAGTATACTACTTACACAAAGAAAGGGTACGCGACTTCCCACCCTCCACGGGCTAGAATGAGCTCACTGTATTTCTATGTCAGAGGATTTTTACGGACGCGCCTCTAGCCAAGCTTGAATATCTCTGTGCTGCTGAGGAAGCCTTCCGAGTTATCGAGGGCATGATAGATCCAGCTATTCACGATTTAGCCATTGACACTGAGATGGTTCTGGAGCTGACTAAAGTAGGAGAAAAAGAAGACGATCACCTGTCTTTCTTTCACTGTGGCTATTACTTAGTGTCCCATGACACTAGATCCGTCTTCTGGCCGCAAGACTTCATGCCCATCAAGATAAGCGGCAACGTCAAGAATGTCGATCAGCTTAGTCATCTAGGTTGCCCATCATATTCATAGCGCAGGCGGATTCTGATTGCTTATGACTAAAGGTCATGCCATGGAGTCAGAGTACTGGTATGCACAAATGAGTCAGTCAGCTGTCTCTGTTTTATACATGATCTGATACCTTTTTGAACCCTAGAATCAGTGTTGAGTGATTGCTCACCAAACCTCAGGACTCATTGCGAGTTTTTTCCCAGCCACAGGCCAGTTCCGAGACGAATTACTGAGGAACTGGAAGAAGTGGTCTACTTTTCCATTGCAGGTATCAGATCTAAGTTATGTCTAATGAACTCTTTTTGAGTTTCGTTGTACAGAAACAGTTACTTCTGATGCTCCTTCCCTATCGCCCTTTAACTCGGAAGAACTTTCGAAAATCGCAGATTTTGCACATCATGCACATGGTAAGTCGATCGTGTATTATATAAAAGTTAAGCTGAAAGCGCCAAAGCAGTGGCAAATAAACCGCTTGATCACACGGCATGTACAATAGGTAAGTTACTCGGGATATATAAGGTGTTCCATGACTGAGCCTTTCAGCGCGATTCATGCGGATTTTTGGTAGGAATTCAACCTGAAAATCTCCCGTCTCCTTCCTCTGATAAAACGGTAGCCCGAAACAGATTTTATAACTTTCACGGCCAGATGTCTGCCCGATTGTATGCTGATCAGAATATACAAGGCAGCCTCGCTGCGCTACGGCACATGAGGATCTTGCCCTACCATGTTGCTCGATGGGAATCACCATCCCATTGTACTGGAAACGAAAACTCGAACACGAGTAGACACAGTGCCTGTGGATATCTGTCGTGCAGTCCAGAACCCTACATCGTATACAAATACCGAGCACTAACACGAGATATGCCACAGCCACAATGCCAAACATGTACAATGCCAAGCCGGGCATAATTTTGAATATACGAGTAATACGAAGAGCAGACAAGAAGAAAATCACTGCTCATACGAATTTTCTCGCCGGTGATGTTCAATGCTCCAGATGTACATTTGAAAGGCCTCCAAGTTATATGGGTCGACCAGCTTCTGAACTACATTCCGTGGAAGAAGTTTGTCTCTAAGTGCCGGGCCGAGTGGACAGGATACACGCTCCTTGTAAGCTGAAGTGACATACCTCATACACGAAACACTGATGCTTAATTATTTCTCACATCTGTAGTCTACTGTTATCTTGAACGCGAACATCGCTTTCCTGGCTTTGGCTAACGTCACCCCTCAGCCAGGGACAATTCAGTCATATCCTCAAACCGCTGCTCAAGCACTCAGCTACGCATCTACGGTGGCGAGCTTTGGATCGGTCGTGTTGGGCTTGGTTCTCCCTCGGCGAAATCATACGGGGTCTCGCAAAGCAGCTGATCATGACGTTGGTAGCTCTTGTTGTGAATTTGTGTCAGACTACTGACAATGTACAGAGTTATTTGCTCACCAAAGTCACGGGCCATGATCTCGGGCTTGAGGCATTGGCTATTGTACTAAGCCTACCTTATGGCCTGCTTTTATGGGGGTAAGGTGTAACTGCTCCGTTATATTCCGATTCAGATGACCTATCTTTGGCAGGATGGTATTTTTTATAGCGGCCTTTGCTGCGTTGACATATCAATCAACCGACATTTTGGTAAAATCAGTGGTCAGTGCTGTCGGAGGCATCACAGTGATACTGGTCTTGTCACCTGTGGTCATGTCTCGGAGACTGTATTACTGGATACCTCGTTTTGGAGACTCAAAGCCTAGTTCATTTGGGCGGGAGATTATGAAGGTACAATCGAGACTCGACAGCACCGCACTCTCGGATCCGGCGGCATACCTAAGGCGCGAGCGTGGAGCCATCAGCCCATATCCTAGGGCGAAGGAGCTAGTTCCTGTATCCTTACGGAGTCACAGAAGGCCCTCAACTTCGTTGCCGCCACCGCCACTGCAGGCCGATGCCGAACTACGAAAAGCCAAGAGATACATACCACCATCTATATCTGAACCATATGTACCGTCAGTGCCAAGTTCGCCTTCGTTGGAGGAGAGGCAGCCTCCGGAAGCGTCATGACGAAGTGGCTTTCCATTGAAAATGCATCGTCATCTCATTAAGTAGTACAACTGAACTGTACAGATCGATTTGATTATTCTTCATTACTCAAATAATTTTATGGAATCAAAGTCATGCCTGTGGAGGCTCAGCTGACCCTCGATACAGTGCTTCTTTAGCTTTAAAGGTTCTGAGGTCGATCCTCTTCTCAACTTCTCTCGAAACAAAGACAATAAACAGACGCAAACTCATAGTATCATATAGTGTGATTCGCAGATAAGACATGACATCTTTATTTGTCCATCAGAGCTGTAGTACCAGTAGCCTCCTGTAGCCTACCTGTCGCTCTTGATTATATCCCTTCGATCGTTCTTGATGCAACGAGTGCTTGAGCACCTCACATTGAGTGCCCGAACAATACATCAAATAGCCCTTTGGTATGTAAGGTATGATATATACCGTCTCACCATCATTTACCCGAATACTTAATAGAACTTGGGAGAGTCGGAGTAACCTGAGGTGTGTACGGGAGCAGGGCCACGGGTTGTTGGGCGATCCGCTGATAGCCAGAAAGTTCTGTCCGAAAACAATGTATCAGCCATCAGTACTTTGTCAGACAAAGGCGTATACTGCACCTGCAAATATGGACCGCTTCTCCCGTTTCTCTTTACGGTACAGGTATACCATTGCCACCAATGCTGCCAATAGAACACCCCCGATAACACTGCCGACAACAGCTCCTGCAAGCGCTCCCGATGACAAATGCTTTGACGAGTCGGACGACGAAGCTTTTGACGCACCCTAGTCAGGCTCAAGAATAGTAAAGAGCCAGCTCGGAACACGAGGGACGTACGCATGTATTCTAAATAGTCAAACCAGAACGTAGAGGGTCCTGCATCTGTGTGATTGATCACTAGCGTGTGCTGCCCATCCTCGAGGATATCCGACTGAAAGACAGGGAAGTGGTACGATTGCGAGGAGACATTGAGTGATGTGAAGCTCGCCGGCTGGCCGCCATCAATGGTGAACTCTGTGATAGGGAAGCCCCAGCCACCTGGAGCGCCTGTTGATGCATACACCCCAATCCAGGTCCCTTGTAAGGGGGAAGGTAGAAGTGAATACCAAAGGTAGGTGCAATGTAACGTTGATACTAAGCTCGGAGTCGAAACGTACCAGTGAACGTGAATGTTGCTGTGTCACCCTGGCTGTGCGACCCGCTAGTCGTGGTGTCGTACTCGGGGTAGATCCCTCCAGCTGTCCAGTTTCCCTGATACTGGATCGCATATGCGTGGTCGTCGACTACGACTAGAGATGACATGAGTATGGCTGGGCGGCGGCGAGGGTACAAGACGAAGCGGCAGACACAAGGACCATGACTTACATAAAGTTATAGGCGCCCATATCGCCTATACGTACCAAAAATGCAGCCGAATAGCTCCTTTATGTCATACTACGTTTCAAGTCCATCAAGGCGCTGTCGAACATCTGAGCTCTTATTGGGCTGTCAATCGCCACTACCTCCCAACTTACTAGTGCTCCCTTACGCGTTGCTAACAGAGCTTCTGGATGGTGATTGTGCCTCGACTAGACCTGCCCGGAGGATGACCGAAAGCACTTGGACTTATTTGGCCTACTGCTTCGCAAGAACATGTTGAGAACAAAATGTTGAGACTCATCTAGGGGTACGGATGAAAAGAGGCAAGTGTGAGCATAGTTTTACCGGAGCACAGAAAACCTTAGGTGCTTGTGTCGCAAGTGAAGCGGCTGATCGGGCAGCCACCGGGACGGCCCTAAGGCCTCAGACCGCCGCTTTCGACGCGGACATGTACCAAGGCAACAATGCAAATATCTCATATTGGATACGAAGGAACTGTGCGGAAAATTTGTTTCAAAGGTCCGGTGGGACACGGATGGATGCGCCATCTAAGTGTTGTGTAGGATTAGTATCCTTCTCACCTGAGCACTGAAGGTAAAAACGCGAAACGGCCAGCACCGTAAAGCTCAGCTGCATTTGCTGTGTTCACGTTCGTTTCATAGATCATGCATTATCGGTATCGACGATAGACCGGAGATTATGATACTGTAGATGCAATTGACGATGGGGAATCCAAGAAATAGATGCAGAAGACACGGGAATGCAGCGCTCGTGCTCATGTTGGGAGCTAGTGATCATCACTGGCCAGCAGTCGATGAATCATGGCGCTCTGCGTAGGGCCCCGAGAGCCTAGGAGATGCGTGGGTAGGAGATAAGTATCGCCATTTACCAGAAATCACAAGCGGAGGCGTCGACGGAGCAAATTATATAGACAGCGGAGACGAAGAGGGAGAGGATATCGCTGAGAAAGAAGACTCCGGGCTGGATAGCCAAGCGCTGTCGCTTACAGAAATGTCGGCACCATTGCCTGAAGTTTCAACGAGTTTCGAGTCCCCCGAGCTAAATAGTGGGGAGGACCTCAGAAGTGGAGAGTCCAGACGACTGGGAGTCACTGCAGTCCCTTTAGCTCAGGCGTCATCTTTCGATCGACGGAGCCTTCGATAAGGAGAGCTAATAATGTCCTCAGTCGTAAATGAGCCTTCCGGTGGCGATTCGTAGCCTACAGGCCAGACCGCAGGGGAAGCAGCGCTGGCGGGAAGCGACGGAGAGCCCGTAGACGTGCTGGATCCGGAGCTAGAAGATCTAGAGAGAGACCTTGTATGATGCCTTCGATACGGAGAGTTGACGATGTCCTCGATGGTGAAAGAGCCCTCGGGCGGATTGGAGCGGCCCGTGGGCCATGGTTCCGGGGAGATAGGACTAGCGGAAGAAGTGGAGAGTCGAGACCGGGGTCTAGGTGTAGCATGCGATTCACCAACGTAGGATACTTCTCTGGACGTGGACGGAAGCTCCGGAGTATACAAGAGCCTCGGCGTGACAGCGAGATTTGCCTGAGAGTGTTTCTCAGCCTGATGGATGGTGCAGACCTCAGCGGCGGAAGATAGATGAGGAGACCGAATGTAGACGTACCTCAGCTTCCGACAGCGTCCATATACTCCTGAACTTCCTCAAGATAAGGGTAGAGCGATGAACCAAGAAAGCTTCCCAAGTTGAACGAGCAGAAAGACAAACGCCAGACACAAGTGCGAGAAAGATAGCCACCCCAGTACCGAAGGATAATAGGAAGAGTGCTACAGTGCTAGCCAAGGCTTTAACGAAGGAAGCATATAAGAACGCAACACGAGTAACGCAACGAACAGGGATGGCGAGAAGAGAGGAAAAGACAGCCATGGACGCAGAGGTGACGCGAAGGAGGGAGTGAAGTACAGCCATGGGTGATGCAGATGTAGAGATTCGTGTATAGGTGTGGGTGTGGGCGTGGATGCAGGACTGGAGAGGACGGCGGTAGTTGTGAAGGTTGGGATGAAAGAGGAATGAGAGAAAGAGCTTGCTCGAGGGCGGTTTTTATGCAGTCCTGGCAGGCTGGGGGCTTGCATGTGTCGAATTGGCCCAGGAGGCTGACATGGTCGACCGAGCTCTGTGGTTGGTTTCGAATTCTGTACTGGCTATTCATGTCCCATCTCTGCACTGATGGAGGATGAAGCATAATAAGGAGAAAACTGAGGGTGAAACTCGGCGTGTTGATGATGGCACCAAAGAGGGAAAGGTAGACGCAGTAGGTGTTCGTTTGCTACCGCGAGTGCTTGTCTCTATTTGCAACAGTCTCTGTTTACACCAGTGCCCCACTAAGATTTGAATCAACGAAAGTTAATACGAACTTTTGCCGCATTCGTGGAGAAGATGATGAACGTCAGAAGGATACACTGTAAGGTGTCCCAGCTGCTCAGAGTGTCATGCGAGAGCCTTTACTTATCAGCGTCAGCGAGAATGAAGTATGATGTAAGTAGTGCGACTGACCGAGGTAGCCAATACAAACGCGAGGTGGAACATGTCCTGCCCGATTTCAACCTCGAGCCTATATCCCTATAGTCAACGACTCGGTGAGCCGCTCCCTGCATGAGTAGAAGAGAAGCTGGGACAGTGGACCGTCGGGAGTTGGAGACCGTCGGGACCTGCCGCAGTTGGCCGCAGCAGCGGGAGTAAATTCCGACTCCCATCACCACTGCAATCAGTCGATCGACAGGTGTACATTGACACAGGTGCACACACTGCAATGTACACAGTCCTTCTAGGGGTGAAAGTGGTATGTCAGCACTTTTCACGTTTCGCGGAGACTGAACCCCGAGGGCACTTTCTATATAGACTTCTGAACCTCCAGATTGAACTATGTCATTGGAACATTCCGAACCCGTTTCCCATAGTAACCCACAACCTCGACTACCATGGAATCGCTGCTTCCAACCCAACTTCCGACCAAACTCCAGGATGTTGACCCCAACGTTCTAGGACTCGCCGTCGTCTCGCTATCGGCCTGTGCATTGGCATGGAAGAGCTACTCATCTCGCACCTCGCGGCCTATGCCCCCGAGCCCGCCGACGAATCATTGGTTCTACGGCCACAAGGTTACACGAAACTTGTTAGTTGCATCACCTTCAGAATACGTCCAGCTGACCCACCCCATACATTAGACCTTTCCTTCAAATCGAGGAGTGGATCAAGGAGTACGGTCCCATCATTACACTCAGAGATGGAACAGAGAAGTACGTTGTCATAGGCGGACAGCAGGTACGATACTTTGGCCATAGCGAGCGAAGGCATACGCTCAACCATTGGTGCAGGCCCTCTTCGACATCATGGAGAGACAGGGCGGTCTACTAGCTGACAGACCCCACCGCATATCCATCACCGAGTTGCTCACTGGGGGCGTTAGCATCGGATTCGCTAATGGTTCTCGACTTCGTCTCATGCGACGGTGAGTATCCACCAGTCTTCTAAGAATCTGGCTTAACCCACCCCCAATTCACCAGCGCAATGCACACACACCTCCAGCCAAAAGCCGTCGGCACCTACGCCCCTCTGCAAATGGAACACGTCCGCGGGACTATCATTGGCCTGCTCGACGAGCCGATGAAATACCAGAGTCACGCGCGGGCGTACGCTGCGTCCGTCGTGCTCAAGGTCGCGTACGGCAAGAACACGCCTACCTCCGCGTCTGACCCCGAGGTGCAAGAGATCGAGCGCAACATGACCATGACGCGTAAGGCGCTCCGCCCCGGCGCGTACCTCGTCGACTACGCGCCGCTTAGCTGGCTCAAGTATATACCCTGGTACGGATCGGAGCTCAAAAGGACGCACGAGAGCAACGCAAAGGTGTTTGTGGAACATCTGGAGAACGTGCGGAACAAACTTGTGCGTGTGGACGTGTGATAGTCAGACTCTGCCGAGACTTTCGCTCATGCTCAGTCTGGTTTTACAGAACGATGGCGATGCTGGCCCATCATTTAGCAAACACCTATTCGAGAATGAGAGCAGTTATGGAATGACGCGCAAGGAGATGGCCTTCCTCGCTGGCTCGTTCTTCTCCGCTGGCTCTGAAACTGTAGGCACCCACTCGTTATCTGCAAATATTTTCTCGCTCACCAAGGCTTTGTGCAGAGCGCGATTGGAGCGTGCCAGATCATGATGTCGGCCGCACTCCACCCCGAAATCCAGGCCCGCATACAGGCAGAAATTGATGCCGTTGTCGGGCACGACAGAGGTTCGTGCGCGGCACGAATGTGTGCTACGCCAATGCAGCTGACTTGACATCTCTCACCAGCGCCGACATTCGATGACGAGAACTCGCTCCCTCTCATCAGGGCATTCGTGCAAGAAGTACATCGGTGGCGGCCAATTGCTGCTATGGGTGGGTTCTGCTGTCCACATCGTGTAACGCAATATTCAATGACACTTGTCTGCCTTAGGTCTCTCTCACTATACCACTGACGACGTTCTCTGGGTAAGCCTTCTCTTCCATCTTGCCCGATATCCTATCCTGACCGTGCCTACTACAGAATGGCTACTGTATTCCCAAGGGAACGGCTGTCTGGGGGAACCAATGGACGGCATCCCGAGACCCCGACTTCTGGACCGACGCCAACAAGTTCGACATCAACCGGTGGCTCACCGAAGACGGCGCCTTCCGCGCGGACCTCAACGACATGCGGCACCTCGCCTTCGGCTTCGGACGGCGGTTCGTCCCTTGCATTTCCCCCCATGTCCTAACCTTCCTGACCACACGATTTCCCGTATTCGTATTAATACGCAACAGCATCTGCCCAGGCCAACACCTCGCCCAGCGCTCGCTCCTCATCAACGCCATCGTCATCCTCTGGGCCTTCCGCATTTCGCTCGATCCAACCAAGTACTCCAAGGACGCGCTCCGCCTCCTGGCGGAGAGCCCCGAGATCGACTCGTTCGCGTACATGCGCGGCGTACCGACCAACAAGCCCGCGTTCAGCTACGTGTTCGAGCCGCGCATCGAGCCGGACCGGTTGCGGGAGATGATGAAGGACTACCCGTATGCGTGAGCTATGGGCAGTCTTATGTTTTTTTTCGAGATGGACTAGTATATAGTGATGGACGATATGTAATAAGTTTGGGCCTAGCTCTGTCCATATAAATTATCTGACTCGAAGGCTCTCAGCTCCATCGTCGCCGTCACTGCAGGTGTATGCCAAGAAGCTACGGAGAGCCAGGAAATTCATGCCCCCAACTACCCCTGAATCATTTGCATCGCCCGACCTCAGTGCAAAGTTCGCTTTCATTGAAGGAGAGATGGTCTTCGGATGACTGATGAAAGATACGAATACGAACACGAAATGTCTTTCCATGGACAATACATTATCATCTCAATAGTACATCCGAACTATGCAGATCGATTCGATCATTTTTCATCACTCAAACAATTGCATGAATCAAAGCCGTGCCTGTGGAGACTCAGCTAGTCCTCGGTACAGCTCCGCCTCAGCTTTGAAGAGCGTGCCCACAACGGGGGCATCGAACAGAGGGAGGATCTGAGCGGTGAACGCGATCAGCGGGATCAAACAGGGATAAATAACCATGAATCTGTTTACCTGAGTAGCGAGCATTCCAGCGACGCCTTTCTTGATATCTACCCACCAGAATATGCTGACCACCTAGTTAGCGATCTGGTCAAGACTAGTCGATTACACAACAACTCACTTGCACAGCGCACACCAGTTGATAGACCCGGGCGAGCGGCCTGTTGGTAGCTCGTTTTTGGCTGTATAACGATAAGAGTGGTGTCAATAGCCATGCTTCGCCGTTAGGTGTTGGCGCACGTACATATCATGAACGTCAATCCCCATCCCTTTACAGAACTACGCAAATGAGTGTTTGCATCAACCTTTCTGCGTTAGTCGAGATAAATATGACGCACCCTGGGAAGATATTCGGCAGGTCGTTAGCCAGATCCTCTCGAGAAGAATACACAGGAGCGTCCATTGCAGGTGCGAGCGCAGAAGGCATATTATCTCGAGTAGCGAGAGCTACAGTCTGAGGCTTGAGAATCTGAGCGCCATTCCACCCCTTCCCGTCGTTCATGAAGATGGCGATCATCATGAGATAGTCGTGTATCGTAGAAAATAGTCCGCCACCACCCCTTGAACGCTGGGAGTGAGATACTGAGAAATATGAACCGAAGTAGGAACATACGAATGGAATTCATTCTCCACGGCGTAACCAATTGGACGATGTGCTGGCGAAACCGCTTGTGAACATAGTGGGTGAATCGTTTCTAAGAAGAACTAACGCTGCTCAATGATAGTATCCTCAGAAAGACGCGCGTGCATTCCCGAAAGCCTGGGACGCATGTGTGGTTTGACCTCGAACGCTGTGTCTTTCAGGCCAAGAGGACCAAAGATGCTGAAGACAGATTATGAGCTTAGTCGAGTTTTACTATAGAAAGGTTGGCGTACTGGTCGTCAAAGTATGTACCAAGCTTCTTCCCCGTGACGCGTTCGATGAGGATCCCAACCCAATCAATGCCTAATACAGTGAGCATACTAAAATAGAGGGAGTTGGAAACTATCGCTTCACCTATCCCATACGAAAACGTGCTGTTTGGCTGATGAACGAGAGGCTGATTGAAAGCATCCGGGCGTCTACGAGAAATATCGTCAACTCGATAAACGAAGAATGTCTAGACTCTAGCGATGTACCCAGAAAACTCATCCTGGCATGGCCCAGTCCCGACGATATCTCTGAGCTTCTTGTCGAAAAACGTGTAAGAGTGTCCGCTCGTGTGGGTCAAAAGACTTCGTAATGTGGTTTCCCCTTGTATGGGTGTGTAGCTGAAGCCGTTGACGTTGCTACCTGAGACGACCTTCGCCTGCGACAGCTCGGGCAGGAGCTGGGCAATTTGCGCCGCGTCATCTAGCAACAGCTTTCCTTGCTCAATGAGCTGGAGTGCTGCGATCCCGGTCACCGTCTTCGTAAGAGACGCTATCCACAAGACCGTATCAGGAGTCATCTACATCGGTGGCGGGGAGTTGCGTCGGCGCAAGGCGCTTTTAAAGCGGTTGTTCTACTTACCTTAGCCTCTTGCCCGATGGCTCGTACGCCCTCTGCACCGACATAAAGAGGCTTTCCGTCCCGCCCAACTACCACATCATAGACGATTTGTCAGCTCTGAATGCTTCCGATATAACATTGGAACATACCAGCAGCGAACAACACTCCGGGTATCTTGTTCTTGTCACTGCTCGTAACATCTCGCAGAATCTTGTCAAGCTCGGCTTTGGTATGGTCGGGGAGGCTTGCCATCGCGGGTCACAAGTTGAGATGACGCTTTTGCAGATGGGCCGGAAGCCTTCACCGAGCTTTAAAGCCGATGACCTCTACGGTTGTAATTCAGTTCCTGAACGAGAACGGATGCTTACCCGCAGTGCGCTGCGCAGCATACCAGATGACCTGCCTTCTTGAATGGATGATCGCATTCTCCACCAAACGTTACGTAGGCTCGAATCAGACTTCTCACAAAGTCTATACAGCGCTCTTATCTTGCGTGGCTCGTGGGATTGAAGAAGGGCATCCTTAGCAGAACCTATCGGGGGCTGCACTTGTAGAGAACCGGCAGCCCAGTCATTGCACATGGCTGAGTTGCTCAGTGTATAATTAAGGACATACGTTCCATGAAAATCACAAGCACGTCCGTATAGCACGAGCTGGGGTATCGGCGGTCGGAGAGCGCGGAACTCTTGAACGTTCTGAACCTCGATGGCATTACGCCTAGATTCTCGTGATCATCAAAGGAAGCGCGTAATGACACGTGCAATGCATTATGTCACCACGGTGTCCGTTGAAACCCCAGTGTTCTATTCTTCTCATAGACAAACTTGGGATACGATTGCCTGTTTCAACGCAGAATCATCGCACGACAGCAATATCACAGTTTGGAAAGGATATTACCACAGACCACCGTCCTTACCTTGACCCGGCGGCTAGCCGCACTTCCCCACACCAATAGCTTAAGGGGTACATATTCTTCTGTGAGAATTATGCAAAGGCTGCAAAGGTACATCCAGTTAAACCAGGCGGAGGCACCGGAACCTACATAAAGGCGACAGACTTTGCTATCGACCCTCTGTCTCTTCGTCTCTCCAGCCATGATCGACCCGGAATACGACGTGATCATCGCGGGCGGTGGATTTTCTGGCGTGTACAATCTGATTCACTTAAGTAAGCTGGGGCTTCGCTGTAGGCTAATCGACCCAGGTTCTGCTTTGGGTGGAACGTGGTACTGGAACACATACCCGGGGGCACGCGTGGACTCAGATGTTCCGCTCTACGAGTTCCCATTCGATGACCTTGCAAAAGGATGGACATGGTCCGAGCGATTTCCTAACTCAGACGAGTTGCGAGCGTGAGCTAACCTCGCCGTCTTACGGATACGATGCATTACGGTACTCACAAATTTGACAGATACTTCGCTTACGTTGCTGAGAAGTACGATCTCCTCAAGCATACGTGGATGGAGTGCCGCGTAAAGGCCGCCCAATGGAACGACGATGAACATATCTGGAAGATCACGGCGAATGGGGCAGGAGGCTTCCATCAATCAACGGCTCGGTTTTTTATAATGGCGGTGGTAAGTAGACTGACGAGATGCCTTCAGTTTGAATAGTAGCATTAACCGGGATATAGGGGTCGACGACCGAGCCATATATTCCAAAAATCGACGGACTTGCATCGTTCCAAGGTCGTTGGTGCCACTCGGGACGATGGCCCGAGGGAGGTATCAACGTCAAGAACAAACGAGTTGGCGTGATTGGAACGGGAGCGAGTGGTGTACAGATCATACAGGAGATCGGATCGCAGGTGAGAGGCATTATATCGACAGAGTCGAGGAACCTGAGCGTTTACTAACAATGAATTGCAGGTCAAACACTTGACAGTCTTCCAACGCACCCCAAACTTGGCTCTTCCCATGGTCCAGTATAAGATGTCGCGCGATGTGCAGGCTCATTTCAAGCCTGTTTACGACAACATCTTTGAGAAGCTGCCGACGACTTTCGGCGGTTTCAATTTCGATTTCGTTCCCAAGGTGACCAAGAGCGACCCTCCTGAGGCCCGTGAGGCATTCTTCGAGAGACTTTGGCAGATGGGCGGCTTCAACTTTTGGCGTTAAGTTATTATAGACTGACGTGCTTGTCATGAGGCTGACCTGCACAATTGTAGTCGCCGGATATGCCGACCTCTTCTTCGACAAAGAGGCGAGCGATGAAGCGTATAAGTTCTGGCAAAAGAAAACGTCAGCGCGCATCAAAGATCCGAGGAAGCGAGATATACTAGCGCCGAAGGTCGCTCCTCATCCGTTCGGCACCAAGCGACCTTGTCTCGAGCAGCGGTTCTACGAGGTCTTCAACCAAGACAACGTCGACTTGATCAATATCAAGGAAGATCCGATCGTGGAGATAACAGCCGACACTGTCCAAACGAGAAATACAACGACGGAGCTCGACGTGCTCATTGTGGCGACTGGTGAGTGGCTAGGTTGTATCGTCAAGACGGCGGTCTAACTTTAGAGTAGGGTGGGACAACATTACGGGTCCTTGGATGCGAATGGACCTAAAGGGCGAAAAGGGAAAGTCGATTCAGGAACACTGGAATGATGGCGTCAGCACGTAGTAAGTCCTTTGACTATTGAATACCTTGCGCGTGCGGGTATTGAAGACAGTCCTCAGCCTAGGCATGGCCACCAGCAACTTCCCGAACATGTTCTTCCTCTATGGGCCACACGGCCCTACCGCGTTCTGCAATGGACCGACGTGCATCGAGATCCAAGGACAGTGGATCGTGAAGACTATCAACCACCTCTATCAAAATAGTATCACTAAATTCGTCCCTAAGGCGGAGGCAACTCGTGACTTCACCGAACTCGTCGATACGATGTCCAGAAAAACGCTGCTTCACGATGTCGATAGCTGGTATATGGGCGCTAACGTTCCAGGTAAGCGGAAGCAGGCGTACAACTGGGCCGGAGGAGTTCCCGCGTATAAGCAGGAGGTCGACCAAGAGGTAGAAAGGAATTACCCGGGGTTTACCAAGGATACGGTAGGAGGTGTGGGATTGGCAAAACTGTAATACTGTATTTTATTAGCTCGAAAGACAAAACATGCGCATGATCAATTTCTTACAGAACATCATTGGTGGGTGTTCCTGGCGTGAAGAGAGAATGCGTAAGGTCCACCGCACATGACGCCCGAGGTGCCGCACGAAGAAGTATTCACTCCATTTCACAGCGGAACCATTCCTGAGAAAACAGAACGTGTCCATTTTTTCAATTCGCATATAGCTAGGCGTTGAGACGACAGTAGCCAGCTACAAACCCCCTATCTACTCCGTGCTCAGTTCCATCCCCATGGTGGAAGAAACTTACGATGTCGTTATTGTCGGGGCAGGGTTTTCGGGAATGTGGTCCCTCTTCAGGTTAGTCGAGTCCGGCTTTCGCTGCAAGTTGATCGAGGCGGGGTCGGACTTCGGCGGTACGTGGTACTGGAACCGCTATCCCGGAGCCAGAGTCGACACCGACGTCCCAAGCTATGAGTTCGAACTCGAAGAGCTCTGGAAGGACTGGAATTGGCCAGAGGTCTTTCCAGGAGGCGAAGATCTGAGAGCGTACGTCCCGAGTCAATCACGGGGTTTCAAGGGTGCCGATGTTTATACTTACTCTTCAGGTATTTCAAATCAGTTGGCCAGAAACTTGATCTTCGTCGACACTGTCTGTTTGACCATGCCGTGAGGAGTGCCCACTGGGGCGAGATATCTCACTTGTGGAATGTCACAGCTGACGGTGCTGCTGGGGTGTATGAAGCAAGCAGCCGTCACGTCATTTTTGCCCTTGTAAGTATATTGACTCCATTTTACGAGCGAGCTCTCACCGCATTTACGTTCAGGGAACTTCTGCCCAACCGTACATTCCGAACATCAAAGGCTTAGATCGTTTCTCTGGTCATTGTATGCATACGGCTCGATGGCCAAGAGATGGACTGGAAACTCGAGGCAAGCGAGTAGGCATCATAGGGACAGGCGCGTCCGGTGTACAAGTCATCCAAGAGGTTGGACCTGTGGTGAGCAGACATTCGTCAACCAACGCTCAAGTCAGCCTGATCTATGCGCAGGCAGAGAAACTAACGGTTTTCCAACGAACTCCAAATTTGGCTATTCCAATGCGCCAACGAGCGTTGCAGGTGCAAGAACAGACAAGCGCGAAGTCCTCGTACCCGGATATCTTCAACAACCGCCATGGAACATTTACTGGGTTTTCCTATGACTTCAATCCGCGCAAAACTGAGGAGGATACTCCCGAACAACGAGAGGCGTTCTGGGAGGGGCTGTGGTCTTTGGGAGGATTCCGCTTTTTTGGTGAGCTGCGTCCTTCCGTGCTTGGAAAAAACACTCACTCATTGAACACCTAGTTGGGGGTTACCACGACCTTTTCTTTTCCAAGGAGGCTAATGACTTAGCGTATGCGTTCTGGAGGAAGAAAGTGAGCGAGCGTATCAGAGACCCAAAGAAACGTGACCTACTGGCGCCCGCCATATCACCCCATCCCTTCGGAGCCAAGAGAGTATCTCTTGAGCAAAACTACTGGGAAGTTGTGTGCCAGGACAACGTCGATATAGTAGATGTAAACAACGACCCCATCGTCGAAGTTACAGCGACTGGCGTCAGGACGGCGAAGCGAACGTATGACCTGGACATCCTGGTACTAGCGACAGGCAAGTGACATCTTCGCCGATCCTGATCTGGCATTGAAACCATGAGCTTCTTCAGGTTTCGACGCATACACAGGGAGTTACCTTCAGATCGACATCCGAGGAGAAGAGGGTAGGACCATCCAAGAGCACTGGCGAGAGGGAGTACGAAGCTAGTGAGTAAATTGCGTGTTTCCGATAGAAGCTGTGTGCTCACCACCCTCAGTCTTGGAACAACAGTCAACAAGTTTCCTAATCTCTGGTTCATGTACGGGCCCCACTCTCCTGGCGCATTCAGCGTTATGCCTGCTCTCGCGGAGGTCCAGGGTGGATGGATCGTAGACGCCATGAAACAGCTTAGAGCGGAAAATGTCACCAAGTTCGTCGCACGGACTAACGCTGCAGAAGCATACAGTCAGCACGTCCGCGAGCTTGCCCCGCCGTTGCTGCTCCAGGCGAAGAGTTGGTATCTTGGTGCTAACATACCCGGCAAGGTCCAAGGCATACACGACTATTTTGGAGGCGTCCCCGCATACATTCAAGAGCTCAAAGAAGAGGCGGAAAAGGGATATCCAAACTTCCAAAGGGCTCGCTTAGCAGACAGTCATAAGGGAGAGGAGGTTCGGGCAAAACTTTGACGATGCTATATTGTTGGACAGTAGTCTTTGACTCCTTGGAGGTACTAGCTAACATGATCCTGTACGATATAAGCGAATTAGCCGTTTGTAACATGCATTTTTTCTTTCTTCTGTTTACGAACCTTTACAAGATGTAAGTGGTGGTAGTAGGCAAAGGCAAGTGCATGCGACGTGGTCGCACCTTGCGTCTTACTAGACAAACTCCCACCACCTCCAGCACCGCTTCAGCTTTCCTTTCTCTGTGCCACGACGGTAACAGTCATGAACAATCCTCCCTCTACACCGTTTACACCAGCTACATTCATCCAGGCCCACCCAGGTCCTCAGACACCCGGAACGCCGACACCAGCACCTCGCGGCAGAGGCACAGGCCTCAAGCGTGGCCGCAAACCTCGAGGGGCCGTTCCCAACGTCTCGACAGACTCAACTCGCTCCTTCAGCGCCCAAGCAGGCCCAAGCACACCCACCCCTACTTCTCAATTCACGCCTGTACAATGGACCCAGCCCGCCATGCCTGCCACCACTGGCTCGTCCTCCAAAGCCGGCTCCGTGCAGCCAGGCGCTACCTCGGATGACCCAAGTAGATCTATCGTCGCAAGCCCGACAGAGATGGAGACGGGGGAGCAGAGGCAGGGATCGACGGCACCGCAGCCTATGGGTGCGGGTGCGAGGGGATCTCAGCAGCCGGGTGCGACAGGCGGAACGCCAGCTCCTGGTGCACGCCCGGATGAGGATGCGGAGGGGGAGGATGAGATCCTCCCGGCGATGGCTGATGACGACTACTCGGCGCAGCTGTCGTGGCAGAGTCAGAGCAAGGACAACTTGAAGTACGTGTGCCTATGCGGCCACTGTCATGAACGTTTGAAGCTGAACTGCTTTCTTCAGGGTGCTCATGGACAACTTCAGTCCCGCACAATATGATCGTTTTGAGGCGTATCGGAGACATGCTCTGCCTAAACAGGCCGTCCGCAAGGTACCCCTTCAGCTTCTTGTATATACCCATTTATTTAGTCAAATCGCAGGTCATCCAGCAAACAACCGGTCAGCAAGTTTCTCAGCCGGTCGCTCAAATTGTCGCTGGTTTTGGCAAAGTCTTTGTCGGGGAGATTGTCGAGAAAGGTACGTTCATAGCAAACTGGAACATATTTAGACGCTTAATTTTGCACCGGGACACCGCGCAGCGCGAGAGGTTCAAACACGTCGCAACGAGACTGGTCCGTTAACGCCTGATCATCTGCGCGAAGCCTACCGGATGTATCAAGAGGAGACTGGTCGCGTAGGAAGTGCTAGAGCAGGCAGAGGACGCCGACTTTTCGTTCGATAGAATGTGACGGGGAACTTGGAGTCTTGGACTTTCGTTCTCGTATTGCACGTATGCTCAACTCTGAACTTGATGTGTAATATAGGGTATGGAGTTGGGCGTTTATATCGCATTAATGGGGTAGTGGTAACCTGGGTCGTTGCCATCGACCCGCCGGGGGTTCGATTCCCCCTTAATGCAATCATGAGTTTCATTTTTCCTTCTTCCTTGTACACTCTTCGCAGCCTCCTTTTGTTCTTACACCGCACAGCCCTGGTGCCGGTGATCCTTCATAGAGTAATGCTGACAATCACACAAGGACAATCAACAAGTGTGAGCAATTTCCACCAGACACGAGTGGAGCATCAAACTGAGAGCAAAAGCGGTTAGTAGCTTATGTTAGGAGTGCCTCCTGCGCTCAAGATCTCGTTGTAACAATCGGATTCACCGACCAGGTAGCTCTGTCACACCAGGGCCAAGGCTTCGTGGATTTCCGAAGTCCAAGTCCAAGGCCTCGAACGTCAATACGCATCTTCAGGGGTTATTGATTTAAGTAACATGCAGATATGATAACGGCACACGCTCGCGCTCAACTAACTTGAACCGACGCAGATTCGTGATACACGCTGGCAGCAGACTTCATCAGAGAGTAAGATGTTGATAAAACAAACGAACGTCAGCAGCGAGCCCTAGCTTGAAGTGAAAGAGTTTTTGCAAGGGCAGATCAGACGTGCCTCTCGCCTGTCAACACGCGTTTCTGTTTTTCCGCCAACGTCCACATGGGGGAAGGTTGACGTTAGTGGGTGACTTCGAACAGATCAGTGTGTTGGTTGTATAACACCCATTCAGGATGAAACATCCCAACCCGAGCTCATACACAATGGGCGCTCCGAGGAGATTCAGGAAAAACGACTGCTTCATCCATGTTGACGGCGACAGTCGTAACACGAGGCTGCCGCTTCTGCCCCTTTCGACGATAAAGGTCGCACGACAGCCCAAGCCACTTACGAGAAACGTGTTGGCGGCAAGTTGGCGGTGTTGCAGCGGCGGGAGAGTGGCGCGCAACGGGACGGTCCGGCGGGATTGAATTGAGCCAAAAGGCTTGTTTACGCCCTTCGAATGCTTCCAACGAATTCGAAGCTCTGATCCGCGTCCATCATGCATGCGTTGTTGGTGCCGGCACGTGTATCCCGATCTCCAAGAATTCAGCGACGGCCACAAAGGGAGATTTGGCTTATGAAGCGTACGGTATGTTCGGAAGCGCGAGTTTGCCGTTCTTGTTTATGGAAGAGACGCTACTATGAAGAGGTGGAACTTTGACGCCGATGCATTCAACGGAACATAATGCTCAAGATGGCAAGGTACCCGGGACCCGACATACGGTATGTGCATTGTGCACGTCATCGGCTGTGATGGCAGCGGATGCATTGCGCGCTTGCTCTTGATGTCAGCCAACGCGGAGGACGAGGGCGGATGGTTCGGACTCGAGAGCCGTAAACAGACAGGACACGTCGACCCCGCGAGGCAAGATGCCTCCGTCCTTGTGGAGGCGCTTGCCAACAATCATTGTAAATGAACCTCCTGGCGTTTACTCTCGTTTACTCCCTGCCGCCACCATGCCGGAGGAAAAAGCCGAGCCGAACCGGCCCTCCCAGTGATTGTCTCCGGCCCGCCCGCCTATTGGCGAATTAGCGTCCGTTCGCCTCAAGATCTGACCACTTCGAATGGCCCAATGAGCGCAGAGGAACTGGCGCGGTCACCTCGGGGCTTCCTGAATCCTGCAGCTTGGCTGCGAACCTGAGCGTGAGGATCTGGTGAGGAGTATCTGCGACGCTGTCTATCACTGATACCGACACAAGTACCGACAAGCTTTCAAGGACATTCCCGATGGTTTTCAGTGTCTCAAAGATAACACGGACCCACCAGTTGATGTCCTTCTAACCCGCCGTCTTGCTCCCCAGACATAGATTGTTCACATGCGAAAGACGCCTATTCAATAGAAGGCCGGCCATGACCACAGTCTGA
The DNA here is from genome assembly GCF_000271625.1 of Coniophora puteana RWD-64-598 SS2. NCBI lineage: Eukaryota > Fungi > Basidiomycota > Agaricomycetes > Boletales > Coniophoraceae > Coniophora > Coniophora puteana. The sequence continues at coordinate 1,417,961 of NW_006913063.1, forward strand.
TAGAGGATATCTCATTGTAGTGGACCTGCACAACACGAGGCAGGTTTGATAAAGGCGTGGCGGCCGTGTGAGCCTATGTCATAAACCCCTGATATATCTCTGTCTCATTCGCCAAGAAGCCCAGAACAAACGAAGGCCAATTGGGTGCAAGCTCAATTATACAAGGTTAAGCTTCGGGGGCGCATATGGTCTGAAATGCTTTCTGGTCTCGAACTCTGATGTCTCCGAGGACGAGCTTATGCACACAACTTGACTCGAACTCGCAAGCGTTGGGCCAGAGCTTGTATACGCGGGTAAATCGAGGCACTCGACCGAGGACTGTCACCGAAGGTAAGTAAGCGCCGCCGGTACCTGCTGTTCATGCCACCGTCAATCTCTAACGTCCACCCGATGCGCGTTCCGCTCGATATCGACTCGGCCATGCGCCGAGTGCTGGGAAACGGAGCGGCGCTCAGCAGCGAAACATCACGACGACGGCTTCTGATAATTGAAACCAGGGCGCTGCCTCGGGCGCTCAGTCTACAACCCTGAGCTCAGTGACCCTGAGCCGAGAAGAAAGTCGAAGGAGTCGCCATAAGTAGCGGATGCAAGATGATATCGAACTCGGAAGTGGGGCGGGCATGCCGTCTACAGGATGGCATAACAACATCCTCAACTGCAATCTAAACTCCTGCGAATAAGGCCCGTGCAAAGTGAGACGGGTTTGTGTGACGTAGTCTTCCCCACTGCTTCGTACGTACCAGGGAGACGTGGAGCTGGAACCCCCTGAGTCATCTAGTGTGGGGCAGCGAAATGTTTACGGACGTCGCTGGGGTGTGGCGCGCGGCATTGACTGGAAGATCATGCTGGTGTCTCACTCTTCGTGATCGTCTCTTCCTCGAAACGGTTCCTGATTTAGATTTTGGTTCCGTGTCGGCTTCAGCCGTAGGAAGTTATTTGACATGAACTTACGAAGGAGTTGTGATGATGCTTCTCCACGTTCGCGGCAGATGCCAGTGGTTCAAGAGACGCGTTCACGTAAACTGTTGAAATCTAGGCGCTTAGCTTTCCTGGATCACGCTGATCCAACGCATTGCGGCCCACACTCGCCGAAGAGACAGGCCGATGCACTTTTACGGAGTGCTCATGGTGTCAACAGTTGCAAAAGTCACGACACTGAAGCGGGTTACCTCAGCAAGAATGTCAACCTTAACGGGTCGGATGTGACGGTTGCCTTGAGAAAGTACTTGGAGAACCTGACAGGAAGTCGCCGTCTAGTTCGATCGTCGAAAGTCTCAGTAGGTCGTCTTCCATTATCTGTGGATGAAATGAATGTTCCCAGCTGCGGCATGGCACGTGGAGTGCGGATCAGTAACTCGGCACCGATGATGGGCTGAATGGTCCTTCTAGACTTGAGGTTGAGGTTGAGCACGAGACAGTCAAATCACTCATCTAAGTACTGGTAGGCAGGTTTCTTATGGAAAGCCTGAGGGCGACTGCCTGCAGAGACTGCACTATGTAGCACTGTGGATTCCGATATTTGAAGGTTGTAATATTAGCAGTCACTTGTGTATGTCACTTTCTCTAATGACGATCTTCCTTCTATCGAAGGTAAGTTACGTTGGTAACATAATTAGATGCGGCCCCTTGCGCCCTCATGGTAGAAGCGTCTTACCCTCAAATGAGGGAAACGGAACACCAACTGTCATAGGTAGGTTTTCATTTCGGTGTTGTGAGGGATGGCGTTCGCCGGCGAAGGTGGTTGGCTTGAGAACTGTCTACTTATACTTAGCCCACTCACATGCACCCGCGAGTGAACATTCCGAAGCCCTGGCACATGAAAGGTACCTTTTGCTGAAGAATGGAGAGACAACAAGCTATGACGCGTAAGGAGAGCAGTCGGCATCACATTCAGAATGTGATTGCTTCAATGCATCCCCAGCTGGGCAAGTCTCCGCGAGCGCGCCGGGTCTCATATGTCATCTAGCAGTTAAAGCGAACAGATTCTTGATGGTGGCTGAGACCTCAGCGCAGCGGAAGCTTTTGTACGTTCAGGAGGGTTACGAGGGTGGAGGCTGGTGGAGGCAGGAGCGGAGCCTTATGGCAAGTAACGCTTACTGTTCAAAGTAGTGACGCGTCGGGGCCAAGACGCAGTAAGCGCCGGCCTGATGTGGGTTGAACAAGCCCCGCTTTTGACGATGTTTTCGGACTGTACCAAAACAATCAAGTACTTGACCGCAATGATGGGGCAAGGCGCAAGATCATAACTAAGTGTGTACGCACATATACCTAGTCCTCGATCACTTTCACGAGCGGACAGCAGGCTTCTCAAGAGACAGATGGTTTTCGATGAGGGACACGTCATCTTGAAAGGCGCAAGGAACCTTTCAAGACGGTGTTCTTCGTTCAAGTCGCGCGTGAAAAGGTTTTTTCCGAACGCACTGAGACAAAGCCTTTATTGAACCTTTGAACGGCTTGTAGTTGCTTCAAGACGCCGATGCGAGTGCAACCAAGAAGCTTAAGAAAAGTAGAACTATGTCAACACTTTGTAGCCTCAATCGGTATGTTCCCATCCCACTGGTGTTGGGAACGGGTCCATAGGAGTGGATATCTGTATTCGCATTTACCCCGCAGGAGCCGGTCATGAGACAGATCGGATAACGACGACCCTGCAATGTTTGACATGGGACAATCGTAAAGTGGCGGGCTGAGTGGGGTTTAGACCAAGGGTCGTCGAGTGATACAGGCCAAGGATAGTGCCATGGACACGTCGTTTGGCGCGAAAGCAGCGGGGTCTGGCCACTGCAGTTGCTCTCGTGGTTAAGTCAAGGAAGCAGATGATTGTTTACCCTGACTGACGGTTCAGAGGGGTCTGGCATGTCTTCGGCAGCGGTGGTAGAACCCCCAAATTCAAATTGATGGGCAATATTGGAGGGCTGAAGTCGAAATTGTCTCCGCTCGGTTGTCCACGTCGTCGTCGGCTCAGGGGTAATCCCCTGATGCGCAGTCTCATCGTTAGCAAGAACAAGGGGGAACACGAGGACGGAAACGAATCCATCGTAGACGGGATGAGGCCTGAGGCCGACATCGAGGCTGGAGCAGTGCTCGAGGTCGGCAAGCAGCGGGGACAGGAGGAAGTGCTTCGTGGGCCGAGCGGACGGGGAGCACAGCATGTGGACAGCATAGCATCCGGTAAAGTCGACATCTGGCCCGGATTGGTTCGTGTTGGTTGTGATCGGCCTGCAGGGGAGAAGGTTATGTAAATGTGGGAACTACCTAATAGGGATCAGCCAATCACAACACTTGCCCGCCAACTCCTCCTCGCTAAATAGCAGCGCGTTCCGAGCCTGTCCCCGGTACCACCCACCCTCCCCCCTCTCAACAACCCCTCTCACCAGTGACGCGTATCTGTCGGTCTCCGCACACGACATAGACACTCCGGCTCATTCTCCCACTTCTATTCTTCGGCCAGCATAGATCTCCCCCTGTAATACCTGTACACTTAACTCCTGTCTACCCTACACGACACGTCTCCATGGCCGCTACTTCCCAGCCTATTGCCTTCTCCGTCGCGGATAATTCTTCAGACATATACATGACCTCCGGCTCATACCGCAGTCGTAATGGATCAATCTCTGCCTCCTACTACATGGGCTCCCCCACATCGTGGCGCGCTGGCTCCTTTGGAAGCCGTTTCTACCCTGGTTGCTCTCCTGGCCAGTTGCTTGGTCCACTTGAGTAAGTGTTGACGTACGCCGTCTTATGGCCCCTATCTCATTCCGATCATAGTCCCAGCGAGTTCAAGTGCGCGAAGATGTCGTCCTCACTCGAGAGCGATTCCGGCCTTATGAGCGTTCTCGGTGCCCCTGAACGCGAGGATGAATTCGTAAGTGACGTGATGTCGTCGTCATCGCGTTCCCGGGTTGACATAGCGTTCTAGTGCAAGAACTACTCTTGCTGTGGGCTCCAGATCGATGACCTCCATGGGCTTTTACAGCACGTCGAGGAGATTCATGGTTCGGCTACCGACGTATTCGGCAACCCGCAGCCCATTGTATCTGTTTGCCCCACTCCTATCCGCACCCAGTCCTCCTACTTCCCCGACACGCCTCTGCAGACCTCTTCTCATGGCTCGTTTGATCCTGATGACATGGACCTCGATGATGAAGACCAAAGCAGCACACCCTCTTCTAGTAACGGACCCACGCCGCCAGATACTCCTATATCCACTCCGCTGTTGTCGCATCCTATCAACTCCTTTAATCATTATGTGTCGTCTAAACTGAGCGACGCGCACATACCCGTGTCTCCCTTCGCGTTCCCATCATCCCGCTCCACGCCACCCATTGGTTCTATAACGCCCGAGGCATTCAACGGATACGCAGGATACACGGACTATTCGTCATCGATGCCCGGCACCGTTCCTTCGCCCCGTGCTTCGGAGGAGCCCTCGCAGCCTGCCAGCCCAGTGAGCGATCCTGGTAGCCCGTACGGCTGCCTGCCCCCCTCGCTCGTGTTCTCGGCTACTACCACACCTGCCAACACTCCTGCCCACTCTCGCGTCCCATCCCCATCAAGCGCGACGCGCGCTTCAGTGCCTGCGACCGTGGGTGTGCAAGCTTCCACGTCCTCGGACTCCGCCGCCGGACCCAGTGTTGTCGCTAAAGCTTCCGGATCCAGTAGCTCGGCTCAATCAAGCGCTCGCGCGAGCACCACTCTCTCCCGCCCCTCGTCGTCCTTGCTCCTATCAAAGCCATTCCGCTGCCCCAAGCTTAACTGCAACAAGAGCTACAAGCAAGCCAACGGCCTCAAGTATCACCTCACGCACGGTAGCTGCAACTTTGCCCCACCCAAGGACCTTGAGCAGGTGCAGGCCCTCCTCGCCAGCAAACGTTCCCAGCGCGAGGCTGCCGGCGAGCAGAACGCCCAGATCACCGAGGGCGAGATGCGTGAGGTCGAGCGAGAAGCCGAGCGCCGGCTCCGGCCGTTTGCGTGCGGTATCAGCGACTGCCAGAGGCGGTACAAGAACATGAACGGTTTGCGGTACCACTATCAGCACTCGGGTGACCACGGCTCTATCGGACTCAGCCTCCTCTCCAGCGGCCAGCACGAATGCCTGCAGCACGCGCACAGCAAAAGTGCTGCCTCATCACGACACTCGACACCGCTCGCCAGTGGGGCCTCAACCCCCGTTGGTGGTGCCTCGACCCCCACGTACGCGCAGCAGTATCAGCAACAGATGCTCTTCCAGTCGGCGCAGCAGCAGCAGTACATGCGGACGATGCAGGTACAGATGCAGGCCGCCTATCCCTCACCGGCGCCCTCGCCCGATGGGTCTTCTGCATGATAACGCAACACGCACTGGGACGTCTCGAGGCGAAGACCAAAAGTAAACCAACCTAAACATATTATCTAACATCTATTCGCCTGCGCCCCCACCATCGTACTACCATCTCCGGCGACCTCGGATAATACTTGACATCGTTTGTCTGTCGGTTTTCCGGTTTCGGTTTCTATTTGTTTCCTCCTCTTTTGCTCTTACTTCTCGACCTCCTACATTTCCCAGGTCGACTCACGATATCATCTATCCTCACGAAACAACAAAACACATCATATCATCGCTTGCTTGCTTTCGACTTCTTTCCGTCTCATCTCTTGCTCTGCTCAATCCCATCTCAACCCCCTTTACATAACCACAACAACAACCCAATCATCTATCGTCGCAATTACCGGCTCTTTCCGTGGAGGCATATAATCTATTCTAACTGTGTTGCGCGTCGGCGTGCGTCCCCATGCGTCGTGCGTGGTCTGGCACCGCCGCGCGCGTGTTTGTAATATTTGTACGTATCCTCGTCGGACGCGGTGTACGTGCATCCTCCTCGGCTTTCCTGCTTTCCTCTTTCCTCTCTCGTCCTCGTTCCTCATTTATGATCCTCTCACGTCTACTTTCTATCCTATATAACACGCAACGCAGCTGTCGCATGTACGCGTACGTACTCAACTTACGCTTAACCCCTCTGACTCCGGCTCAGACACCCTCGGCAGCGACTCGTTTATTCGGGCTTGCAGCCGGGGTGTCGAGCGGGCGTCGTCCACTCGCTTGATCTGTCACGTCATATATAACGCCTCACGCATATACGTATACATAAAATAATTGTTCATATATAGAATAGAACCGACAGCTTGCGCGTTGCGTGCGTGCATTTTTATCATGAATGGAATGAATGTACGCTCTGATTCAATGGCTGATCATTGTGATGGTATGGATCATGAGCACCGGAGCATCGACCAGTGTCCTCTATTACCAACTGCCCTACTCGAGTGCAGGTGAAGTCAACGTGATGTGGCCGCGTCGGCGAATGTACGATGGCATTTGACAGAGTTCGACGCCCTGCCAGGCCCTGCCCCGACGTCCTCTTCACAACGGATCAGAATCGACATGCCGACACACTGGCGAAGCCCCCCTATTCCGCGATCTACATCTGATCTACCCCGCACTGCCCGTTTACCGGGTCACAGTGTCCGTAAACACGCCCCTCAAAGGAACGTGCTCGAAGAACGCGGAAACCGCTGGCTCAAGTATGTCACGGTGAAATGTGCCTGACGTATCACTAGCAACCGCGCTGACTTGCAGTAAGATAAGCCAGCTCGAGCGACGATACGAGCCCAGCTCGCGATCGCTTGATCGATCGACTTGAGGCTCGAAGGTGAAATACGGTAACTTGAAGGCGCCACGCTAGAGCCACGCGTGAAGTGTATTTCACTCTGCTTATTGCAAATTTGTCAGTGTCATTGCGTCGATCGTTGTCAGCTTAGGAGCGCCGGCGTTCAAGGTTCACGCGGGCGCTGGGCGTATGTTTGGGAGCGTTTGAGCGGAGCATGTGGTGATGGTTGTGAGCTGCGTTAGCGTTGAGTAGCAACTGGTCGATTCGTAGCAATGAAGAAAAGATCTAGATGGTGCACCAAATGTGCGTTCTGACGGTGGAGATTAAGGCCCAATACCTAGCTCACTGGTCTGACGGTCCACGGAGGATCTTACGAGACACTCACGAGTGCATGAGTTATATTGAAACTCGTATGACGGAAGCCAATATTGCGATCAGAATATGTTATAGAACGCCGTACGTGCCCTTGGCAAAATGCTCATGGCAGTGTTCACTACGCCTTAGACAAGGGGCGCTGGGCTCCTGGAGGCACATACTCCAAAAGACATTTCACCTCAGGTTGGATACGTTGAACGTCTAGACACCAACGAGCCCGCCGAAACGACGTCTGTGGCACACCGTCGCCGGTCAGCGGACATATCGGAGATGCCCCCAGGAACGCGGCCACGTCGACTGGAGTTCGCGTTGACCGCTCTAGACATTAATCAGACGTATTTGTTTGCTCTGCTTTACTTTACTGGTGGAAAATGAGAATGTAGGGTTGTCCGTGGAACGGAGAGTGGTAGTATCTTTACCGCTTTAAAATATACAATCCGCTGGGGTTCGGAAGCCAAAGAAAGGTTTAGAGGGTCGAAAAACGGGCTATGAGCTTTCTGTACCTGACGCTTATGTCGCGAGCGCGGCCTATAGCGTGAATGCCGAGCCGCTAGGTGGAGACTGGCTTGATCTTGAGGCACGATATACTGGCAGAAAACACTGAAGATAGACTGTCCCACGGCTTGGTGACTGACACGTCCGATAGGAGTGATATTAGCTTGACTTTGGGCAAGGAAGGAGATACTCGAAAAAGCCATGCCAATAAAGCCTAGTTGACTTGTTTATCGTTGAGCGCGAGTGCGCGAGAGTTAGTGGAAGATTCCATCGAACGGCAAGTTGGCGGCAGACCCCGATAAACTAGACTCCGGTTAAATTCTTTGTATACCCGACGCCAGTGCGTCTTGACTGCACCCCTTTGGTTTCAACGTTTAACTAATAAGCCACTTTCCCATGATCCACGGATAGTATTGGACGCCTCATGACATAAAGCCTTCCTTTTACCTCAAAAGCATCGTGGCGGAACTGACGCACAAGAAGCGAAGCGAAGTGCTATCAGGTGCTGCCTTTGCCGACATTAAGCGCGTGTGATAAGAAGGTTTCTTGATGGTGTCGCAGATCGCAGCCTTTGTTCGGGTTAGCGTATTTTGCTGGTTGCCACTATCGCTCACCACCGCTGTGCGCTTTGGGCTTGCTGAAGAGTTGAGGCCTTAAGGTGCGTCGTGTACATTCGACAACGGAGAACAATCCCTGATCGTTGTGCTCCCTTAGAACGACTTTGATCATGACCGCGACGACATCAGGATCGCGTAGGGAGTACGGGGCACTCTGGCAAGGCGAACGGCAAACTCGCCGCCTGCCCTGCGATGATCATGGCGGCCGAGACGGTGCTGGAGGTGGAGAGCACGGACAACCAGGCCCGAGACGTTCAGAAGGCCAACTGGCCAGACAGTGTGACACACTGACGGCGTTCGCGAGTCGGGCCAGTAATCAGCGGCATCTTGTTCGAGCTCGTGACCTTGCGGTGGAGAATCGAGGGCTGCTCCTCATCATGGCCGCCCAGCTGTTCTTTGCATCTACAAACCTATCCGTGAAGTTCCTCAACTCGCTCGAGATGCCTATTCCAACGCTTGAGGTTAGTCAAAACCGAACCTATTGGAAGCATCCTGTCAACTGAGCTAACACTATCTTCAGCTGGTCTTTCTTCGGATGGGAGGCACACTCGTGTGCGGTATCATATACACGTGAGCCCATAGTACAAAACCGAGGATGTATGGGAAGGGAGATACTGAACTTTGACAGAGTGTATGCAAGAGTACCAAACCCTGTTCTCGGACCAAAGGAGGTGCGATCTCTGTTGATTACTCGAGGATTATGTGGGTGAGTAGACTTGTATTGTCACTACTACCCACCCTATAGTGACGTTGCCTTCACTAGTTTCCTATACCTCTTCCCAAACTATTGGGCTTTGAAGTACATTTCTCTGTCGGACGACACCACCTTATCATTTCTCAACCCCTTGGTCACCGCCGTCTTTGCGAGAATCTTCCTAAAGGAAGCGTATTCGACGAAACAGGCATGTGCTGCAGGTGAGCGAGCTATCAATCTCTCATGATATCCGACCCTTCCGCTGAATTTCTCGAGTAGTATGTAGCCTTTTTGGCGTGATCTTGATTGCTCGGCCGCCCTTCTTGTTTGCGTATCGTGCTACCGACAAGATGGACGCATTGAGTGACTCGGGAGCCCATCGTGTAACGCCTACTCTACGTCTCATTGCAGTTGGGTAAGCCTGCTCACTGGATTATAAGTCGGCGTCATTGAGTAATACTATTGCAGTGCGGCTTTACTCAGTGTTCTAGGCATGTCCATGGCGCGTGAGTCTCCTCAACTACCTTTCTCGGCATTTCCAGTAACAAACAGTTTTGTCTGCTAACCATCAGAGATATCCATGCGAGCAATTGGAAAGCGTGCGCATCCCATGCATATGATGAACTACTTTTCGCTGTGGTGCGTCCTTGCTGCGGGTCCCGGGTATGTAGCCTCCCCCTTTAGCTCTCTTGTCATTGACGGTGATTAACTCCCGTTATGGCGATAGCATGATCATATCCAGCACTGAGCCGGTTTTCCCTCGTCGATGGGAGGCGGCCTGTTTGCTGATTCTGATGAGTATATTCGGCTTCCTCGCACAGGTAATATGTTTCGATTGATTGCTAGTATTATTGGTCCGTTTGACGCTGTTGTTCTAGATTTTATTAACGATGGGTCTGCAACGCGAAACTGCCGCGAGGGGATCAATGGGAGTTTATGTCCAGGTACGATGGTCTCTTAAATTACTGGCATGACTTCCTCGGACGGCGTTCACCGTGCACTTTAGGTCATATTCGCAGCCGTCTTGGAGTTCGCTTTCTTCGGCACTGTACCAAGTCCTCTGACTGTCATTGGCGCAGGCGTCATCATTGCCTGCGCTATGTATGTCGTGGTAAGCAACACGAGTAATCCATTGAACGTACTATGTCTGAAGAAGACTATAGCTTTCGAAGCATCCTCAAGATGATGTTATGAAAATTCGAGAACCAGTAATAGAGGAGGGTTCGCCTGGCAGGCAGCAGTCCGATGAGTCACAAAGCTTACTATCAAACTGATGGATAGAGTATAAAAAGTAAAATAGAGACTGCCTATCTGCATAGGGTCATCGGCATACTTTTAGTCGCGCATACTTGCATCCTTAGAGTCCTTAATTGAAGAGCTGAGCTTGAGCTTGATTAACGAAACCTGACCTGAGCTGACAGCGTCATCCGGACCGAGCCAACCTAACCACGCAAATGGCACCGTTATCCGTTCAACATTGTCCATTTGCAGTTCTCCTCTTCACCGTTAATGTCGGCGGCTGCATTGATTCATCATGTTTTGATCATTTCTCATCTGTTCATTTCCGTTCATCGCCTACAATTAAACCACCTAATCTGGCTTTCCTTGTTCTCGTCCATCTGTTGAGATTCAAACTCTATTCTGAACGCTGCGTTCCCATCATCGAGACGGAGCTAACGCTAAATAGAGATGTCAGCATCGCAGCTCTGACGCGCATGGATCAATGGAGTTCGAAGTCCTTTTGTCACGAGACTCAGAGTTGGTTCCAAGTCCTCAGAATATCCTTGAAGGGTTAGAGAGTAGGAGAGTAGTATTTCAAAGACTTCAATATTACTGCCAAAACTTAACCAGTGGAAAGTCCGAGAACAAGAAGAAAAAATGAGCTGGTGTACTATGGGACGACAGACATTATGGCACTCAAAGCATGGCATATACTACATATTCATTTGCATAAACGTTGAAGAGTTGAAAACATGCGCATGTCTCGGCGGCGGCAGAATCGGACAACACTAATATCAAGCAGAAGGAATAAAACATGGCACAGTCTGTTTTCTTCTCGTCGAGCACCAGGAGCTGGTGCAAGGTGCAAGGAAAGATAAAGATAAGGTTTTCCGGCAAAAGCCGATATAGACCAGACTCCGAGCGAAACTCTGTCGAACCCAATTAAGCTAGCCAATGCGGACTTTCTCCTTCCCGCATTGCACTTGCGCAAAAGTAAGTCTCGGCCCATGAATTATTTCTAATTTCCAACTGATAATCACGGTTTCACCATGCATGGTTATTACAGGATACTTGACCGTAGCCTCTACCCCCTGAAAACGTATCTATCTTCTGACTAGAGACGCCAGATCCAAAGTTATCGAGCGTGTGTACAAGAAGCAGTGAGAAACGTTATTTTTGTCCATCTAGAGCGCGTAAGATAAAGAGGTCTCTTCTGACAGTGTTGCGGCTCACGCCTTTTGTTCAGCCCAACTCTATTTGCCACCTTTGGCGGTGAGCTAACAAAAGATCCGATGCGCGTCATGTGCACTAATAACGCAAGGCTGCCCCTGGTTGCTTTACTAGACCTTGACATCGATCGCAATCATGACCACTGAAGCATCTACAGTGGAACGAAGGGAGTACGGAGCCCTGTGGCAGGAGGAGCGTCAAAACTACCCTTCTCACTCCGATGGCCCTGGATGCCGAAACAGTTCTGCAGAGGAAGATTACGAGAGCCAATGTTCAGGACATCACGATACCTCGGCCAGGTTGCCTCGCATTTGTGCAAGACTAGCTAATTGGGCCAATCATGACCGTCATCTCGTTCAAGCACGCAACATTGCAGTAGAGAACCAAGGCCTGCTGCTCATCATGATCTCCATGATGTTCTTTGCATCTATGAATCTAGCTGTAAAGCTTCTGAACTCGCTTGACACCCCTGTTCCGACACTCGAGGTAAGCTCAGATCGTACATGACCTTAGTCCCGATCCCAAGTGGCCTAACATCTTTTCTCAGTTGATCCTTGTGCGCATGGGGGGCACACTCGTCTGCAGCGTCGTATACACGTGAGTTAATACACAAGCGAAAGCCTGCAAGGGACGCTTACGTTCAATAGTGTGTATACGAGGGTACCCGATCCTATTCTAGGCCCAAGGTCTTTGCGAGTCCTATTGACGGCTCGAGGAATGTTTGGGTGAGTGCGGCGTTGGTGAAGCTGACCATATGGGTTTGACGATCATCTACTACAGATTATTGTTCCTTTTCCCGAATTATTGGGCCCTCAAATACCTGTCCCTATCGGATGACACATCTTTATCATTTCTAAGCCCCCTGGTGACCGCCGTCTTTGCGAGGCTCTTCTTGAAAGAAGCCTATTCGAAGAAGCAAGCATGTGCCGCACGTGAGCAACTCACCCTCTAGCTTTGATCTATGATGTTTTCAATGACTTTACAAGTATGCAGTCTATTCGGCGTGATATTAGTTGCGCGGCCGCCCTTCTTGTTCGATCGATTGGGTGCCGGTAGGATCCATGCCTCCTCAAATTTGATAGACGGCGATATCCCCTCGGCTCAGCGCTTTATCGCAGTTGGGTACGCCCTTCCAACTCCCCGAATTTGTATTAATGAAGTAATGCTATCTCAGCGCAGCTTTACTCAGTGTGCTAGGCGGATCCATGGCGCGTGAGTTTCTCTCACCACTTACCATAAAATGTACATACCTGATCTGCTCAGAGATATCAATGCGAGCAATCGGCAAGCGTGCTCACCCCATGCATATGATGAACTACTTCTCGCTGTGGTGCGTTCTCACTGCAGGACCTGGGTACGTGTTCTTTCCCTATCACAAGCCCGTACTTAACGTGCAACACTAATGATAGCATGGCTCTCTTTGAGATTGAGCCCGTTTTTCCTCGCCAATGGCAGTCAATCTGCATGCTGGTGATGATGAGCGTATTCGGCTTTCTCGCACAGGTACGAGATTGCGATAAAACGCTAGCTTATTGTTATTTTTGACACCACTCATCCCAGATTCTTCTAACAATGGGTCTGCAACGGGAGACTGCTGCTAGAGGCTCAATGGGCGTATACGTCCAGGTACAACACGTTTGCATGCAAATTGGCTCACACACGCATCCTTCAGCTGATGCTGACTCCATGCCATAGGTTATTTTTGCAGCCGTCTTCGAGTTGATCTTCTTCGGAACTGTGCCAAGTCCGTTGACTGTTGCAGGCGGCGTCATCATCATTGCCTGTGCCGTGTGTGTTGTGGTAAGTTCCATTACGTTGACTAATTAAACGGCATGTATATATGAATGACGCTTTAGCTATCGAAGCAGCCTCAGAAAGAGGTCGCGACAGTTCGGGAACCAGTGGTAGAGGAGGGTTCAGTTCCTAGGCAGCAGTCCGACGAGTCGCAGAGACTGTTAGGGGTTTAATGGCTGTACTACTAAACAGATACATTGGAAGTCCATATGGATATATAATCATCGTTCGTATGAATGATCGTGTGCACTTGACTCCCCGAGTCCTTGATTGAAGGGCTTCATGAATAGCCCCTGAGTTGAGCTGACAAGCGGACCGAGCCAACCGAACCGCGCAAACGCCGCGCATGCGTCCAACAGTCCTCTTCCTCTCCACCGTTGACGTCGGCGAGTCCTGGTGGTTCATCACACTTTAACTTTGATTGTTCCACTGCTATTCTTATGTCCATCAATCCACTGCCCACAATTAAACCGCTCAATCTGGTTCTCTTTGTTCTTTCTGATGTTCGAACTCTAAACCTGATCATTGTTACGCTGCCATCACGCCGTGGGGGGCTAACGCTAGATGGGCATCGCAGCATCGCAAGCATCCGTAGGTAGACACTTTCTCAGGCCTACATGAGGTAGGTAAGCGTCATACTTGACGGAGTGTCCGTGAGTGAGTACCCTTCATGAACCTTGTTTCGAAAACACCAGGTTCTTATTACACCACGATAATGTGTTCATGAGTCGTGGTCTAGGCCGTGTGGTGTAGACTGCGGAGGGTCACCAGCACTTGAAGGATGTCGGCGTGCGTATCTCCATCGTAATTCCTGATTTTCACTGACAGTCCTTCGACTCTCGACATGTTCTCCGTGTCTGACCTACATGTATGCGTGGCAAAACGCGGCTAATCCTTTCTGCCTCAACAGTCTATAGGACTAACACGTCCCTCTGACGATCTGACCAACCAGGAGCTTCGTTCTCCCCAATAGTCCGGAGTAGGCATCTATCGGCGCATTGCCCCGACAAACGAGTCCCATGGTGCACCCAAAATAGTCTATTTTAGCTGCATTCGCCTTCATCTCCGACTCTCCCAATCTTATCTGGTGGGCGATTGGCCATCCTCAATTGCCTCGCATCCCTTTGAGGATTTGAGGGTCCCCGCGCCATCTGCTTCCATCTAAACTTGTCGGTGGGAGCGGTCCGAAGATGGTCGACGGTTCCCTGCCCATGCAGCCCGTCGTTCTCAAGCCTCGCGTTTGAGAAAGTTTGACGCATTCAAGTAGATGACAGAGCTCTCTCTTCGACCTCGATCGTTGTCTTCAGAGGAGTGTACGTCGAGCGACAGTCAGGCTAGAGATCCTTGAAGCTGCAGAATCGTCTCCGGCTTTGTGTTCTCATAGAGGTCTTCTGATTGCACAGGGTTTACGCCGGGCGCCACTGTTCTTTCTCGAACGACGTAACCTACGCATCACCTCCCCTCCTCGCCCACTTTGGGCTCTCCTTACGAGACGCTTGCCTCTTTCCACTCTTTGACGCTTGATATCAGCCCAACAGCGGTACGGTCGCCCACATCTCATTTTGACTGGCGCTATGAAGCTGATCGGCCACCGCTTTGGTCTTTGATAGGCGCTATGAAGGGCATCCTCAAAAACTCGTCGAGTGCCAAGGGCTACCTCGTCCTCTCCCAGCACGACAACGCACCCAGTCCGACGGTCGAGATACCGGCTACGCCTGGCTCCTACGACGACGAGCACGATGGATGGGCCGAGACACCGACCTCGCCCGAGTTCGAGAAAGCGCACGACAAGGACAGGCGGTGGTATGCACGCATTCTGCGCAGGATCAATACGTGGGCGGACCGCCAGCCGCGCATCGTGCGCTTGAAGGAGATTGCGGACGCGAACTATGGGATGCTGCTTATTATGCTGTCGCAGTTCTTTTTCTCGTTTATGAACTTGGGCGTGAAGATCTTGAATACGCTGGAGAAGCCTGTGCCTACTATGGAGGTGCGTTTGAACTTTTAGTACTCTGCAACTTTGTGACCTGTCTTACTGGGTTTGAACGTTTTGTCCGTGTAGCTCATCATCGTGCGGATGGTCATCACGTTTCTCTGCTGTGTCAGCTACATGTTCGTACAGCGATTTTACTCGCTCAAGCTTCGCACGCTGACGAAGCACACACGTCCTCGCAGGGTCCTCCGAAAAGTCCCAGACCCATTCCTGGGCCCAAAGGGCGTGCGACTGCTGCTCGTGGCGAGAGGACTATTCGGGTGAGCATGCTCCCGGTCACAGCTCGAACAGAGCGGAGGGTTTGCTAACATTAGCTTATTCTCCGCGTTCTCTTCTATCCCCGCCTTTATCTCTGTTACAATCGCGTCCGCTTTCTGTCCTCTCTCTCCGAAGCTTCTTCGGCCTCTTCGGCGTGTACTATTCGCTGCAGTACCTCTCGCTCGCGGACGCGACGACGCTGACCTTCCTCGGTCCGCTGGCTACTGCGATCTCGGGGCGGATATTCCTGAAGGAGGCGTATTCGAAGAGGGAGGCGTGTGCTGCAAGTAGGTGACTCGTATTTTCCAGTTGCGGGTAAAACTCAACGATGTCACAGTATGCAGCTTGCTGGGTGTCATATTGATCGCACGACCTCCGTTCCTGTTTGGTCACAGCGAGTTACCTGGCGCTGGAGCGCATGAGGGGGTAGGCGGGGAGACTGGTGCGGTCCTGGCTACGACGGCGCAGCGATTGCGGGCTGTGGGGTACGTTGTATTTTCCTGTGATGACATCTAGATTCTGATCGCGGGTGTAACATAGTGCGTCGTTGATCGGTGTATGCCTTGGCTCGTTGGCCCGTGCGTCCACATTTCTTCTCACTTATGTTCGGCCTTGATCTTAATGACTCTCTCGTGCATAACAGAGTGTGCTATACGGGCAATCGGGACGAAGGCACATGCGATGCACTCGATGACGTTCTTTTCGCTGTGGTGTGTGATTGTGTCGAGTACTTCGTACGTGCTTTCTCGTCGCTATTTTAGCCTTGTTTAACCGCGCAACGGCAGGATGACGACGCTCGATATCCACATGATGGTTCCTCAGCGCTGGGAGTGGGGAGCTGTTCTCGTTTTTATTGGGTTGTGTGGGTTCTTTGCACAGGTAAGCTCCCGGTTCGCACATTTCATTGCGTATGTCATTGCTGACATTTGAACCAGACATTGGTTACTATTGGGTTGCAGAGGGAAACGGCTGCAAGAGGTGCTATGGGTGTATATATTCAGGTATGGTTGTGCACTCCTGCATCGGACTAGGTTAACGGAGTCGTCTTACAGGTCATCATTGCGGGATTTCTGGAGTACATGTTTTTTGGGGTCGTACCGACCCTGCTCAGTCTGGTGGGCGCTGGGATAATCATCGCCTGCGCCGTGTTCATCGTGGTCAGTCTTTCCGAGCGGGTCTATCTGTAGATTGAGTTTCTGAACATGCTCCCGTAGATGACCAAAAAGGTCGAGAAAAAGATTGCAAGGATCGACACGGCGGTTGAGGAAGGCTTGCTCGCAAGGCGTGACTCGCATGAATCCGGCTCAGAAGAGGGTAGTGAAGGGGAGGTGGTTAAGCTCGAGAGCATTAGCCATGAAGGAGTAGCGCAGGGCGCCATTCAGGTGGTGATGCGCGCGTAGCTGACTTGTGTTTGATGGTTTGATCCTAAGGGAATAGGTGGTTCGAGTAGATATAGATTCGGATAGAAGGTTGTACTACATATTAGAAGGGCTTCTGCATCTCCCAGTGTACAATTGAACCTTGTATTTATGTTCGAGTTGACCAATGATCTTAATTATGGGTGTCTGTGGATTAGGCACAGCTTTCGGGGGGAGGTGTCGGGCCGTCGGCTAAACCGAGGGAGTGTCGCCGAGGAAGCGGGGCATGTCGCAGGGCGCTCCGGCTCCCCAAGTTTCAACATACCAAGTTCTCCTTAACTTGCTCGCTTCCCATCCTCTCCCTCACAGCCCTTGCACCCTCCCAACCAACAGGGGAGGCCTCAGTTCCCTCCAACTCCCTCTTCAGCTTCAACCCCGAGTCCAATCAAAACGCCACCTTCGCAACCATGACTCTCCCTCTCCGCTCGCCCTCGCCAGCGTTCTCCACCTCCTCCGTGGATCCGCTGGCCCTGGACGACTCCGACCAGTCAGACATCCTCCTCGCGCCCTCCGCGTCGCGTCCGGGCTCGCCGAGCGCCAGCACCGACTTTGGCGGCGACGCGGGTTCCTCCGTTGCCGGCGGCGCTGGGGTTGGTGCACCAGGAGAGGGGGGCGGGGAGCCGGAGTCAGTGGCGTGCCAGTGGGACGACTGCGGGCAGATGTTCACGCAGCTGCCTGCGCTCATTGAGCATATTCATAACGGTGGGTCGCAATTGTGCTGTCATTCGATGGCTGCGTTCGTGTGGGCTGGCGCTTACGGTGAACTTTGTGGTTTTGTTCTGGCCTTGCGCCTATCCGCCTCGTCGCCTGGCGTGTCTCGTATCTTCCAACTTGCTCGCCTGGTCCCTCGTTACTCGTGCAATTGCCTTGTGCTATGGCCTTCTCTCGTTCACCATACACCCACGGCGCACCACGGCACGGCCTCCAGATCACATCGGCGTGCACAAGTCCAACTACACATGTGAATGGGCAACGTGCGCGCGCAAGGGCATCGCGCAGACGTCGCGCTTTGCGCTCATCTCGCACATCCGCTCGCACACTGGAGAAAAGCCGTTCACTTGTACGCGGCCAGGTCAGTTTACATCTTACTACACAGCCCCGCGTTCATACACTCTCCACCTTTCGCGTTTTTATACCCTCTTCCTTTGTTCTCCACGTACCCTCGTCGCCCTTTGCGCAACATGCATGCACTACGTCTTCATGTGTGCGTTTGTGTTCTCGTCGAGCTTTGCCTTGTCCTCCCCGTGCCGTATGCCCGGTGATTTGGGCTTAATCCGTGCTTCTTGCTCTCCTCGTGGTGATGGACAGAGACGCTGACATCCCTTCCTTTTGGCATGCTCTTCTCCCACCTGTCGTTTTTAACGATGGCGTTACCCGATCGACCACGCACTGGCATGATGGCCGTCTTGCGATGGGATGAACACTCAAATGCCGCCGCCGTCTTCTTCCACATCAACATTCGCACACGAAACGCTTCCCCTGCCGTTATCCGTTCCCGTTCTCATATCACCACCACCTATCGCCGCCGTGTCGCCTCTACTTGCTCCTGCCCCTTGCCCC
Organism: Coniophora puteana RWD-64-598 SS2; assembly: GCF_000271625.1. NCBI lineage: Eukaryota > Fungi > Basidiomycota > Agaricomycetes > Boletales > Coniophoraceae > Coniophora > Coniophora puteana. Next base: position 1,436,260 of record NW_006913063.1, read on the forward strand.
TGAACCATTAAACCGACGACGATGCACCACCACCACCGCCTTCCTGTCCCCGCCACTGCCGCTGCCACTGCCACCACTCGAACTCGCAATGCCCCTGCCCCCGCGACAGAATGCGACAAGTCGTTCACCCGCTCGGATGCGCTCGCGAAGCACATGCGGCTGCAGCACAACATTATGCCTACCACGACGGGCCGCGGCGGGAACCGGAAGCGCAAGCGCCCGGCGTCAGACGATCCCAATACCCCTGCTGGCGGCGAACCATCGTCTTCGGCCGCCGCAGGAGCAGGAGCAGGAGGGGCAGCAGCAGCGGGCAGCGTAGCAGCGGGAGCGGGCGGTGCAGCCGGCGCGGGAGGGGGCACTGCTGCGGGGGGCTTCACGACGTTCAAAGTCGAGCCGCAGACACCAGGCGCCGAGGGCGACGATCTCCACGCTGGTGGCGACTACTTCAGTCGCCCTGGCGGTAGCCCTTCCGGCGGCGCTGACCACCCGGGGTCCCCTGGGCTGGGCGACGGGCTGGGCCTGGGCGAGGGTCCGCCCTCGCCGGCGGAGTTCGACGCGGCGACGGCGCTGCCGCCGCACCTGCTCGCGAAGATGTCGCCGCGGACGGGTCTGATCGACGGGCGGACGCCGGCGCAGGTGGCGTATGTTATTGCCAAGGCCAAGTACCGCTTTGCGCTGGAGCAGCATGCGGATCTGCTGGAGCAGCTGCGGACGGTCCGGCGCGAGGCGGGGCGGGTGAGGGGCGAGAAGGAGCAGGCGCTGAGTGCGGTGCTGGAGAGTGCTTTTGGGTGCGTTTTTTTTTTCCTTCTGGTTCTGTTAGGTTTTGTGGGGATTTCCAGGAGGAGCTGACGGTGTGTTTGGCAGGCCGCAAGCGGAGAGCGTGTTGGCGGGCGGCGAGGCCGATCCTGCGTATGGTGCGGAAGGGAGGGGCGGCTATTCGCGCTCCTCGCATGTGCATTCGCATCAGGTTTCGCATCTGGGCTCGGGGTCGAGGCATCATCGCCAGCCGCAGCATCATCCGTACCAGCAGCAGTCGTCGTCGTCGTCGTCGTCGCGGCGGCATCACCATCACCCAGCAAGCAATCCGTATCCGCACCATGCGGATCCGCAGGCGCACCAGTATTATGCCTATCCTGATGAGCGCGGGTATCCGCCTCAAGTTGCTGCGGCTGCTTCGTATGGGTCTCAGATACGGGGATGATGGGTGGTGTTCTTGACTGTAAATTATATTTGGGTTCGTTGTGAAATTACTCTTTTGCGCTTGCAAAGACATGGACATGTTGTGCAGTGTTATGAATGACGATTCGCTTCCGTCTGTCGGAGCTCTGGCTTCAGTTTCCTCGGACTGATGTTGGGCTTGACCGGGTTTACGCGCTTGTGCCTTGAGGGAGCGGTGCGGGAGTGGTGAGGCCAGGAGTAGAAAATGTCGTCACTGTCTCGGAGGCAATGACGTCACGCGTCGGGTTCATATATGTGTCCACTCGTCCACCTAGCACCACATACTTTCCATCGTCCGACGCCAACCACGTCCATTTCGCTCGAATAACCCGCCCAAAGCATACACTAAACTCACTCCTTCGTACCGCGAAACGACCATGTCACCCAAAACACGCTCGCGCAAATCCTCCTCCAAACCATCCGTCGACACCGCCAACACCAACGGCGGCACCTCCAACCCCACCTCGACGAGCGCCAACCCCGACGCGGTGAACAACATGCGCCAGTCGCACGTGCAGTCCGCGTCCGACCTGCCCCCGCCGCGCGAACACAAGCGGCTCAAGCACCGCACGTCGCCGCCGCTGCAGCGCGCGCCGTGGTTCCTGTTCAACTACACCTTCGTCGCTATCACGTTCCTCGTCGCTGCGTATTACTTTTACCAGATGTTCGTGTGGAAGACGCAGGTGGGCGGGTGGTGGAATATGGCGCTCGGGAGGCGGCCGCCGCAGATGCAACAGGGGGGTGCGCAGCCGCCGCGGGCGAATACCGGCGGTGCGTGGTGGGGCGGTTCGGGGAAGGGGAAGGGGGAGTCGAAGGGGGCGCCGGAGAGCGGGGATAGTCTCGTGCAGAGCAAGATTGATGCGCTTGCTGAGGCGCTCGGAATGCGCTCTGAGGACCTTTCGTCGGCGATTGCGGGTGCAGTGAGGGAGCACGTTCCGCCTGCGTCGCTCTCCAGTGTTGCTGCGAAAGAGACAGGGAGGGCGGCGAGGATTCTTGCGGGAGACGAGGATGCTGCTGGGCAAGCTAGTGTTGTTGGGAGCGTTGCTGATGGTATTGGTAAGGTTGTTGGGTTTGATGAGCCGCCCGAAGGTAGTGAGTAGGGGGGACCGAGGCAAATATGGTATGCTCGCTTGTGTTCTGGCTCGCATAGTGACAGTGCTGACTGGATTACCCTCCGTAGTTTTTGACTCGTTAAATATCTCCATGATTGGACGATAATTACTGTATCAATATATACGACTACTTGTTAATACGTTCTTGAACCTATGTATCACCGCGCACCAGACAATGAAAACTGTATCACAAAACTGAGGCTCGACGCGACCGTCCTTTTTTCAACATACATGCAGTAGTGTGAGCTATGGTTCGGGACGTGAGAGAACGCCTCGGATTAATGGACTTGGCCAAGCCAACTTTCCATGCGGTATCGGAACAATGTAGCTAAAGTATGTGCCAGAGGTAAATTCCCCAGATACGGAACGCAAAGGGTATGTTACACACCTCGCAATTCCACGTGCATAGCTACAACCTGTGCATGATTCCAAGCTCGACATTCCCAGCGTTGGTCTGAGAGAGCGTAGTTAAGAATATCTCTTCCCGGGCTTGAGTGACTAAGCGGGAACATTGTTGCACTCATGTACCTGCTGGCCGATGGTGAGTTGTCGATAAGCAGGGAAGACGGCGTTCAGCCTAGTCCAGCCACCACATCACTGCGGGACGTGCTCAAGGCTGTAGGAAGATCGGAGGCGCGGGGATCACGTCCTCTTGGGCTACCGTGACGAAGCCCATCTCACGAAGAGACCTCAACGCAGCCGACAGAGGGAAGGAAACTTATTTGAAGATGGATAACGTTGGTTGTAGAGTCAATCGTATAGGGGAGATGTCATGGACTATAGTCGAGCATGTATCGACAAGAGGAGCGAGACGCGTCTGAAATCGACCAAGTCGCGTTGCCAGTTTGCGGGAAGACCCTAACCACAACAGCTCTCATTTTACCTTCACGTTCGCGGGCTCTGACCAAACTTGCTTCGAACAATCACCGACCGCCCACAAAGTTAACATATTTCCTTGGTAGGATCGCACCCCGTAGGTTGCGCAGGTCTTGCTGACTCACCTTAGATATGCTACGCGTCAACGCGTCAACAACGATCTTGTTCTCCGGGTTCTCGCCATCACACCAGTGAACCGACTATGAAGAACGTAACACTCGGCTCGGAGTCGCAACAATGATGAACCAGCCGCCTGTGGTCCAGGAATTATCATAGTGAGTGATTCTACATCTACTGTAGTATCGGTGTCTCAACAAAGTTCCCTCGCAGCTCACGTCTCAACTCGTACGGGCCACTCGATCAAGTACAAGAAGGCCATGTCAGAACGTTACTCGAGAGGTGCGTCTTGTAAAGAGTATGCTCGCTCGCTGATAGAAACCTGCCTAGATGACTTCCAATTTTCTGAAATCGCTCGCATGTAAGGATCGACGTCACCTGGGGCGCGGAAATGAAAGTCTATAAGTTCGAAGAGAGAAGGAGACGTATCCGAACGTCATTTCTGCTCAGGGACAGAGGTCGGCCTTCGAGGGCGAACCCTAGTAAGCGGAGCTCCCTACTCCAAGTCACCCAGCCATGAGTCTGACTCGACTATTTCTCCGTCCTTCAGTACGCATTCGATATCATGCTCTAGATGCAGTTTGATCTGCATGTACTTGTACATATGCGCGACTACTTCTGAATGAAACTTTCGGTTCTCTTCATTCCCGCGTACGCGAAACTTCGAGGAAGCCTCGACTTAGACTTCCTTCTTCAAGGCGTCGAAAATGCGCTCGCCCTGAACCGCTTTGTAGGTCATGAGGATTCTACACTGAGCAACGTTTGGGCCATAGTAATCTCCGACAATGCTCATTGGAAGATAAGCACAAGTCAGCAGGTCGAAGGATATCAGATCGGTCGAACGAGGTCGAACGTTACATCAACGCGTGTACACCCATACCGTACACTTGTCTCCCCTTTGCTTATTTGGCTATGAACAGACGAACGGATGTCCTTGACGCCCAAGGTCCTTCCCCGCTCGGGCGCATGGTCCTGGTTCTCCGTATCACGAGGGGACTCATCAGCGAGCAAGTTGAAACCAAGGATCCGGCTGAACACCTCTTTGCCGACACGCCGTTTGTCTTCAGCGCTCATATGACCCGATAAAGCTATCAACGGCGCCCTACCACGCTGCGGGCCGTGTTGATTGACCAATAGAACCGCCTTGAGCAAATAGTACCAGCGAGAGATGACGCCTCTGCGAACCGAATCATTGTGAAACCAGATATAGCAGATAGACGCTCTTAATGGGCGCTCGACTGATTGCTGAGAGCCCCTCGCTCTCTTTCTCCCTTTCCCTTCGTCTGCTTGTCCGTCACCCCGCTCCTTGCTTTCGTAGCAACAGCCAATCCACAGCTTTTACCTCACGATGTCAGACACAGGGCCTTCTCCGGCAGGTCCGCCCATCGACATGGAAGCGGTTCGCAGGACCTGTCCCGTCTTTCGTGTCCTTATCATTGGAAGAGCGAATGCGGGAAAGACGACGATCCTGCAGAAGGTGTGCAATGTCGACAAGGACACCAAGCCTATAGTTTACGATGCAGACGGGAACTTGGTAAGCTGATATACTCACAGTACTGTCGCTGCCATAACCATAAGCGCAATCTACACAGCTTAAAAACTGGAATGCCGAGGTAAGGACACTCACTCAGCTGATAAACGTCAGGTATCTCATCCTGTTCCCGCGACCAATGCAGTCTATCAGATTCAAGCTATCAAAGTTGAAGGACCGTATTCGCCCTTCATCATGGATCCGAAAGGTATGGTGTCGTATCTGCTCGTATATAATTCGGCAGCGCTTCCTCATTTCGGTTCGTGCTAGAAGCGTGCGGCTCAATCCACGGATAACGCAAGTAGCAGCGATCAGTCCGACCCTGAGACCGATGTACTTCGGCCATCGACTCAGGTATAAGTGATGCCTTCGCACTCGCGTTTTGCTGTCTCACTTTTGCTGATAGCGTGGACGCCATGACATTAGAAACCAGATCACGTACCCAGGCAGTCGATTTGTGTTTCATGATTCCCGGGGTATTGAGGCTGGCTCTGTGAACGAGGTCCAGATTATACGTGACTTTGTGCGTGAGCGAGCATCCAAGGAGTCTCTTGCCGAGCGCTTGCACGCCATCTGGTAGTTATCGGTTCACTCGTCTTCATCTCCGCGCATTGATTGTGGGATACTATTGGCAGGTTTTGTGTTCCGATGGACAATAAACGGCCACTGGTCAAGGCTGAACTCGATTTCTTCAAAGAAGGCACCGAAAATGGTATAAAGCCAACTAATAACTCCAGTATGCACCCAACTAATGTTTCACTACATAGTACCGGTTGTTGTTGTGTTCACCAAATATGATGCACTACTAGATCGGGTAGCCAATGACTTAAATATTACTGAACTGACAGAACAGAGTGAGGCTGCTGTTCACCATGTGGCAGAGGCCATATATCAAGAGCACTATCATCTCCAGATCACAGAGACTGCTTATCCCCCCAAAGCAGTTGTAAAACTCCAAGGTAAGGGATAAGGTTACTTTAAACACTGCACTCATTAATGTCAATGTAGCTTTGGACAAAGCAGAGACACACTGTCCTGAATTGTCTGAGCAAACAGCTGCAGCAATAGACAATTTGTCCCTGCGCCGGCTGTTTGTCTCTGTGCAGCAAAATAATTTGGATCTTTGCATGCAAGAGGCAGCAAGGCAAGCATTTTCATACATTCAATGTCCCATCCTTTGCCTATTGTGAGTTTCAGGGCGTCTAGACAGCTGGACCTTGGTAAAGAGAAGATGATTGAAGTGATTTGGGCCATCTTCCCAAATACCTGGGTGTGCCCATAATACTACCTCTTAAGCAAAAATCTCCTGACTATTTTATTCAGGGTGATGATTCATGGGTAAACAGTTGTCTAGAAAACAAACAAACTAAACTAACTGAACTAAACTGACTGGTGCAACAGTTCAATTCAGTGAGTATTCATGGCTAGAATCATCTTAGTATTAAGACACCTTTCAAAATACTAGCTAGCTCAAGTAAGTCAGTGGCACCATGAGACTAGATCAGCAGAATTTAATATCAAACAGTGGGTCACGAATGCAGAAGATATAAGAAAGGTATGGGCCAGTTTACATATTTATGTGAACTTCACTGACATTATCATCTGTCAGAATGTGAGTTCTTCTGATATATGCACTATTTGACTCATGCTCATCTGGCACTCTCATCTGCCAGCCTGTAAGTCCTTCTGATATATGCACTATTTGACTCATGCTCATCTGGCACTCTCATCTGCCAGTATGTGAGTCCTTCTGATATATGCACTATTTGACTCATGCTCATCTGGCACTCTCATCTGCCAGCATGTGAGTCCTTCTGATATATGCACTATTTGACTCATGCTCATCTGGCACTCTCATCTGCCAGTATGTGAGTCCTTCTGATATATGCACTATTTGTACTCATGCTCATCTGCCACTCTC
>NW_006913063.1:1443054-1443561 GCF_000271625.1 Coniophora puteana RWD-64-598 SS2
CATGCTCATTTGGCACTCTCATCTGCCAGTATGTGAGTCCTTCTGATATATGCACTATTTGACTCATGCTCATCTGGCACTCTCATCTGCCAGCATGTGAGTCCTTCTGATATATGCACTATTTGACTCATGCTCATCTGGCACTCTCATCTGCCAGTATGTGAGTCCTTCTGATATATGCACTATTTGACTCATGCTCATCTGCCACTCTCATCTGCCAGGGTGTGAGTCCTTCTTATATATGCTCTATTTGACTCATGCTCATCTGGCACTCTCATCTGCCAGCTGGTGAGTCCTTCTGATATATGCTCTATTTGACTCATGCTCATCTGCCACTCTCATCTGCCAGGGTGTGAGTCCTTCTGATATATGCACTATTTGACTCATGCTCATCTGGCACTCTCATCTGCCAGGATGTGAGTCCTTCTGATATATGCTCTATTTGACTCATGCTCATCTGGCACTCTCATCTGCCAGTATGTGAGTCCTTCTGATATATGCACTATT
>NW_006913063.1:1443923-1507860 GCF_000271625.1 Coniophora puteana RWD-64-598 SS2
CTGGCACTCTCATCTGCCAGGATGTGAGTCCTTCTGATATATGCTCTATTTGACTCATGCTCATCTGGCACTCTCATCTGCCAGTATGTGAGTCCTTCTGATATATGCACTATTTGACTCATGCTCATCTGGCACTCTCATCTGCCAGGAGGTAAGTTGCCCTGATATATGCTGCATGTGACCTACATTGATATTGCAACCATAACCCCATAAGATAGTAAGTGCAGGAAAGTCCTTCAATATGTTATTTTCTCATATTTCCCTTCTTAGAAGGCCTGTCAATTTTTATGTTTACCTTCCATCCAAATAATTTGTCTTTTTCTTAATACCAGGAGGTTTGCATTATTTGCCCTTCATGCTCTCTCACATTTACCTTTTTCCTGATTTAGGTGAGCTCATGATCAGGTCCACAACACATTGTTGACAACACTGTATAACTGGAAAAGCTTTGTGAGGTAATGCTATTTTGCTGGTTATAGCTCATATATTTCCCTTGTTGACTTCCCTGATGTAGATGGTATGTCAGCATACACCACAGATGATTTCTCATTTTGATACTCTATATGGTGCCCATGGCACATTAATCATACCTACTACACAAGTATCAAGATGATTTGGTCAGTGATTAGCTACTTTACTGATCTTTATTATGCATCTAACTCTCTTTAGGGGAAACATCTAGTCAGAGAGCAGCTTGCAACTGGTATATAGTTTCCTTTCATCAACATATTACATGGCACATGCTAAACACCTGAAGCTGCTATCCTGATAGGAGTGGACTCTTTCCCTGTGTGGAAGCAACAAGACAATCCAATAAGGTGGTCCCTTGAACGCTACAAAAATTCCAGTCAAGTGCAAGACTATATCAGAGATACAACTGCAAAAGAATTTGATCAAACTGCCAATGAGGAGGTGCAGGCTCAGGTCATCCTCGAGATTGCCAAGTCAGCACTGGTATGTGTCCGAAATCATTTTACCAATTCCCGCCCCTCTGAATTTCTGTCTAGGTATTATTGAAGAAGGAATACAATGATGTGCTCTCTGATAATTAGGTGCACCACGAGTGAATTTAACAGTCAGTCTCCGAATTCCTATTTCAAGTTAATGTACATATCTGACCACTTCCGACAGAAGTTATGCAGAGCCACCTGTTCCGGATATGATGATTGCTGGGTGTATGATATGAAGAGGCTGGAAGCAGAAAAGGAAAAGCCAAAAAAAAACAGCGGGGAATGGGCAAGTGTAGGATTATGGTTTTCGATCTGAAATTTGCGAGGCCTTTGTACGAGTAACATCAAGTGTAGGCAATAACCGCGTTTGTGACGGGCTGAACCTGAGTTTCGCGAGTCGGAATTGGGACCGTTCATGAGGGACATGCCTGTGCGGGAGTCGCTGAATACTCATTTGAACGCACAGTAGCATTTTGCCAGAGACGGCAGTAGCCATGGTCTCACAAGACAGTGAAACCACCGCTCGCTTTGTGACGCTCACTGAATGGGAACTCAGTTTCCCCTTGAACTTGATGAACGAAGCAGAATCCATTCGAACAGGTTTGGCATAAGCCAACAACTTCGTAAGCATCTGAGGGGGCCGGGAGGACGCGCTCGTGAACATGAACATAACTATACTCGAAGCGGTACCGTCCCGCTCGAGCACCCCGCGAAGGTCGAGCCCTTGGCCTCAGCATCTCAACCGAAGGACAAACTCGCAGCTCCGCAGCTACGCCCGGTCGTCACTCACGTCACCATTAGACGAGCTGAAATCGAATGAGTAGCGATTACGGTACGTTTTGGATGCTCGGAGCGTCTCCATCTAGTATACAATCTTTCAGAACTACAAGCCGACGAACCACGAACAGGCGAAGAAAAAACATCTAGACCTTGGCCGCCTTCAACCTCTCCTTCTCCGCCTCCCACTCCGCGCCCACCCTCTCCGACTCAATAGCAGCCCTCTCAAACTCCTGCCAGTTCCAAATCCCCGAATTCGGCTGCCCCTCCCTCGCCCAGCCCAGCGAATCGCCCGTAAGAATAGCGACGCGGACAAACACCGACCCATCGAGCTTCTCCGCCTGCTCCAGCCCCGTGCCCGCGAAGTAGCCCGCGGGCCGGTGGCCGTACAGCTCCGCAAAGTGCGCGAGCGCGCGCTGCACCTTGCACAGGTGCTCGTTCGAGTGCACGAGTGTGCTCTGCAGGATCGGCATCCACGCGTTGGGCACGAGGGCATAGGGCGACGACTGGGATGGGATGGCGTCGACGTCCGGGGTGGGGTGCGGGCCCGGGAGCTTGGGGTAGGTCTGCGTGAGGGCGCTGAAGCGCTCGATGGGGAACGAGGGGCGCCCGCGTATGATCCACCAGCAGAGGGAGGTGATGAAATGGGCACGGAGGAGCAGGGACTGGGATCTGTGGCAGACTTTGGCGCAGATGGAGGGGAGGAAGAGGGCCGAGGTGACCGTGTGCATCCTGCAGAAGGGTTATATCAGAAAATTTTCACGCTGAAAAAATAGTGATACGAACGTGAAGAAATCAGAAGTGTACGGCTCCTTCTCGCTCCAGCTGCCGAGGCCGTAGATCAAGGTCACGGTCCAGATGAGCTGCTCGAGGTAGAACTCGTAGTCTTGCTGGCTCTGGATGTCGACGACCCATTGAGCTGCATACTCGACGATAATGGCACCACGTTTCTCAAGCATATCCGAGTATTCGTACTTGTCGATAATCCTATCCTCGAAGCGCGGGTCCTTGAGCATCTTCGCTAAGATGGAGAAGGGGTGGACCTTCGGATGACCTTGGGGTTTAGATCCGAAGAGCAGCTGCGTGACGGGTGTTGTAGCTCCAACTGGATGTATGCACGTCTGAGCCAAACCTATGGTGGTATCCGTGTCAACGACATACACATTCATATAAACCGGAATCACGCACCTTCAGCCAGTGTACCAGGCAGTCCGAACTCAACACCATATCCGGTGTGAATCAAAGGGTGCAAGATGATCTCGACGAATCGATCCAGCATCTCAGGCTGCTTTTCGCCCTTGGCCTTACGAGCGGGGTCGACGTTGTACTTCTCGGAGAATATGTACTCCTCGAGCAGCTCGGAAGCCGACTTGTGCAGGACCAGGTTGTGGAAGTATCTGAGGTATCCATTGTAGAAGCTGCAACGCCATAAGTTCGGCTGGGCTTGGCCCGATAATGGGACGCAACGTACTTTTCATCACCGAGATGCTCGACGAAGTTGGCGTCTGTGATCTCCTGCGGAGGCTTGAACTGGACCTTCATGTGGTCCATGTGGGCGTCGTTGTATGCGGACTCGATTGAGGGTCCGCTGGCGCCTAGAGCCCAGATACAGATGAGGTGGTGGGCCGCATGACTGATACGATGGTTAGGACGATATACAGAGCCAAGGCAAAGACAGGTTGACGTACTTATGGAACCTGTGCTCATTAAAGAAGACATGGTGTTTTTCGTGGTTGTCCCTCAACATCTTGACCAGTGAAGCCGTGCACTCAGGTCCCGAGTTGGGGATCCGACGAGGCGCGAGAAGGGATGGAGGAGGTGCAGGGGCGGGGAAGAGAGCGTCGACATCCTGAGTAGACATGGCAAAGTGGAAGGGTCGAGACGAGGTTGCCCAACGAGGGCGGTTTAAAAGGTATTCATGAGCGCCTGCGGAGAGATTCCAGCACCAACTAGGGAGCCTTTGGCATCGGACATACCAAGTTATAGCCTCGACAGATCGCGCTTAGCTTCTCTTGGCCCCTGGTGCTAGTGCGACGGCAAAGGGGGTATCTGACGCGTCAGCGTCCTCAAATATGTCATGGATGGGTAGCATGAGAACGATGGAGGGGTGAGTGGAAGATACGCGGAGGTCCGAGTCTTTGTTGGCGACGCGTAGTGCAAAACGAGCGCAGAAATCATCGCCGTCCGAGCATTCCGGAACCCCTCGCAGTCAATATTAGTACTAGTGCTCCCATTCGGTAACTTGAACACCCCCGCACCGGGGGCGTCAAGAATATCTACATCAAGCCGGTCACTCATCATATGGTCCCTGACTCCCTCATCAAAGGAGCTACGCTACGCTGGGTTTATAACCACGAATACAATTGCAATATGGTATAGTGTCAGGACACGCAGCCGTATGCTGCTTCTCAAGAGGCTTCACAGCATGATTAAAGCATACGTAATAGCGAATAATACCAATGCGAAAACAGAAGCAGAAGCATACAGAAGCCCGTACCAGAACTCAGCGAAGTAGTCATGACCTTGCCGCCTCGAGAGACGCTCAATGTCTGACCCAAATGTTCCGTATACGAGAAGCTGACTGTCCTTCTCTTCGACAGCAACGTTTACCAAGTCATCTCGAACGCGGAGATCAAGAATAAGTTTCTTCGGTCCTGGTGTTCGTGTAGTGGTATCGTCTTTTCCGCCACATTGCACCGGACGAGCGTCTACATGAGGAGAGCCTAAGCTTAAGGTCAGCGGGGTATGGTCCGGATTTGACTCCACAAAATATTGATGTGCGAGGCACTCTTGACTAGTCAGTCGTTTGGCTGGATCGTGCCTCAGGAGATCCGATATGCAATCCACCAGCGTCAACGGAACACTGGGATCAAAACAGGTCTCTATGCCTCGAGGTGTTATCTAGCCCAAATTGCGGCGGAGAATGAGATCGCCGTCCAACTACTGTATCTAGCGAGGCACTCACCTTCTCATGATGATAGCCCCACTGCCTGCGCGCGAATTGAACACCCCATACCCACCGACCTCCGCCTCTCGGTCTGCCACGCGAATCAACCCCGTGGTCATGGTAAGGGTCGCCGAGGACGTCATAAATCTTGTCAAGCTGATCGATTACCGCCGTTCCTGGAAACAGAGGTCGAAGGTTGACTAGCTCAGCCATCGTAACGCCTAACGCCCAGATATCAATAGGTGTGGAGTGATCTCGGACCTCAAAAAGGAGCTCGGGGGCGCGATACCAACGACACGAGACGTACTCCGTGTACGGTGGGTGGGAAGCGATCTTTCTGGCCAAACCAAAATCAGCGAGTTTGATGATGACGATTATATCTCTTTCGGTCGTGCCAGGAGCAGCAATTGGTGACAAGGATCGGTAGTTCGAAAGTCCAGTGGTGGTCACGAGTATGTTCTCCGGCCTTAGATCGCGGTGAAAGTATCCGTTGCTGTGCATGTGATGAAGGCCTAAGACGGCTTGCCGAAAGATGGACGCTACGAGCTCTCCGGCCAAAGGTCGTCCTTTACGGGCTCTGATGAGCTGGTACAGGTTGCCCTCCATCGACTCGAAGACCATGTAGAGCTCCTTCGTTTCCGGGGACAGAAACACGTCATAGAATGATATCAGGGAAGGGTGAGCAGGAATAGTGCGCAGAAACTAGGAGAAAAGAAGAGTCAGGTCGCAGGAGCCCCAAAGCGCACAAAAGGTCTTACCTCGATCTCCTTGAGTTTCTTGCACTCTGCCCAGCCACCTTCCCACACTCGCTTCATCCGCTTCACAGCGACCAGACGCTTCCCCGCGTATTCAGGCCGAGACCTCTGCATATCTGGAGGCGCCGTGTTCGGTGGAAGCGCGCCGTGCCAGTCGCATAAGGTGACGGTGCCGAAGTACCCATCTCCCAGCGTCTTGATATATGTAAACGACCTGAGCGAAGCTAAGCAGAACATTGAGATCAATCGAGAATAGTGATAGGCCAAGCTTACCGTTTTTGTCATCGATGACGAGGTTACCGTCCCGGACGTATTGAGAAGGTATCCCATTGACGTAGAATACATCCGTCTGCCGAGGGCACGAAGCCAATTGATGAGAGGGCATGTGATTACCAGCGCTCTCTCTACCTGAAGGCTGCATCTCTACGGTGGGGAGTGGCAAGCGACGTTGAGTACAGACGAGATAGACAAGGGGAGTCTGCGAGGGGGTCGGCTCCCCACAAGAACCGAGGCAGGTACATGAAGGGACAAAATAGACGCCCAGATAGCCCAGACATGATCTAGGCCTAAAGACTTCAGCGTCGCCGCTGCTTCTGAGACGGCCTCAAGAGCCAGGCTTTGTGGGAGTGGGACGTTCGTGAACACGGCGAGCGACCTGCTGACTTCAAGCATTCGTCACGGTCGATGCATGGTGGTGAGAGGAAAGAAGGGCACGGCAAAAGCCGAATTCTGCTCCATTCCGCATATCGCGCTGTTTGTAGCTTACCCCGATAGTCCAAGGAAGCTGATGGCATTGATAACTTGAACCCATCGCGGAGTGCTCAAATTACCCGAACATGTCAGCCGTCCGGTGTGGTTGCCAAAACCTCAGAAGCTCGTTCACGAGCAAGGCCGACTCGGCCATCGCAGCGAAAAAGACACATGCACGTCACCATTTCCAGCACTGACATTATAAGTTATAAGTTACACAGCATAAGGAATGATGAGCCTGTTAGAGCACGCGTCAGACCACGGTTGACAACTTCTCATGTCAAAGGACATACCTATCGACCAAAGTCCTTGTCGGCGGTTGGGAGGAACAATCAGGAGTACGCCGGAGGTGCCTCCCCAGGCATCTGAAGCACCAAGCGTTGTTTTCTGTCTGAGGGAGAGATGACCGACGAAGCGACGTCCGAGTTGATAGTCCGCCTCGAAGGCTGGTGCGAAACACCCGACGAGCTCCCGGCAAAAGCGCTCGTGCTGGCAGCAGTCACAGTGGAGGCAGAAACCGAAGGTTGAGGCGCGTGCTGCCGATAAGGCGTAACAGTTGCGACGATCGGATCAGGCCCGCCAGCTACCGACGTCGTGCTTGCTTCACCCTCGGCCGTCTCGAACGGTTTCGGGGCAAACTCGCGGATAGGGGTCAATAGGGAGAACGTCCGATCAACTCGGCTAGCGAGCTGTCGACACCGTCGTAGAAGCAGTAGGGAAGAAACCAGACCAAGGAGAGCCATGAAACTTGTGACCGCAAGCCCAGCTATGGCTCCTTTGGGAACGTTTGAAGCATTGGAAGCGGGAAAACTGGGTGATATAAATATTGTCTTTATCAAACTAATCTGCGGATGTAAACCAGCACTTACCTTCCATCTGTCAGAACCTCGGCGTAATCAATGGCGAGCATATTTTGCGACGTCGTCTGAGGGGTGTTAGTGAGGACCAGCTCATGGGTGCCGTCGCCTATGTCGTTCGCATGATACAGCATGACCTGCGTAAACGTGTCCCATGATGTGCTGTTGTATGCCTGAGGCTTTCCTCCATCTAGCTGCACCTGGTACATCCCGTTGTTTGGACCGACCGACCCATACAACGAGACTCCGAGCCCTGATGGTAAAGGGTTGGTATGAGGACAAGAGTAACGCACTTGGACGCTTACCCTTTTAGAACGAACAACTAAGTCACATATTCAAATCAACGAAGTGAGTGCACGTACTGTGAACGATAAAGTTACAGCACTTTCCGCTGTTGTCGTAGCACTGGATACCATCGAAGTCGGTCATTGCCTTTGAGAGACCATATACGTGCAGGGACTTACTGGCCTGATGCGTTACTAAACAACGAGACATTCAATGGAGTTTGGTTCCAGAAAGAGTCGTATTGGAAGCGCGGATCGCTGTCCTGTATGACATCGCTGGAGAGCGATCCCGACGCGTCAAGGTCAGACTGCCATGTGACCTAACACAGCAAGTTACACTGTCAGCGCGTGAACGTGAGCAGGTAGTCAAGAGCGTACCATGTCAATGTCCAGAAACGAAGTGTTCCCAGAACCCTGATTCGTGACGTTGACCGTGTGCAATCCCTGAGCCAGTCCCTCCACCGAAACCAGCGGTTGTTGGAACAGAGGCACAGACGACATTCCGCTCCTCATGACAGGGTTATCTCCGTCCACCGTGTATGAGTACGGTCCGTGGTTCGTAGACAAGCAGCCCCAGATTGTGAAAGAAGTCCCATTGAATGACCAGCTCATCGTGGATGGGTTGACGTCCGTGATGGTATATGTGCCCCCGTAATACCTGTGATCCTGAAGTCAGTTGCGGCTTTGAAATGATCAACATGATCTAAGCGTACAAGCCTGAAACATCGTCCAACCCCTCCGAGGCCAGAAAGTTCGCGTCGTACAAGATGAGCGGGGACTTGTCATCTATAAGGAAGTTGGCGGCGACCATGACTGTGCCAGCAGGACGGAAGGGACGGGAAGAAGGGGCATTGAAGTACCGACGCGAGGACAATACAAGGTTTAGGCAAGGGCCAAGTCATGCCCACGAGTGCACGCTGTAGGTCTCCACGTCGCAACGCGAGTTAAATTAGACTTCGAGAAAAGTCGGACTAGCGACGACACACCTTCTATTTCACAGCGCCTAAGCAAAGACGCTGTCGCACCCACTCAAGCGGGGCTCAAGGAACGACTGGCAGGCCCTCAAATACGACAATGGGAGCCAGGGGAGAGGTGTATCACGGTCGAGTGGTTTGGTATGCTTATGGTCTTGGGAAGACCCGACGCTCGCACCTAATGGTCTCTCATCAGTATACTTTTGTCAGCAAGGAGATATCAGCGCGTACCTAACAGAACAACAAGTTAGACCTTCCCATGATTGTTCTGCGGTTGCCTCGCACGATCGCCACTGCGTCACACCGCATAAGCTAACAATGAATCCTTTAGGCGCCCTCCAAAGGCACATGAGGCACGAGCGCCGGAGATTCTGAGCACGTTTGTTTTGGGAGATCATGTTGCGAAGGTAATCGCAAGGAGATGGGACATGGGTAGGAGATCAACGTTAACTGCCAGCGAGACCACATGGAAGAAAGGAGTAAACCAAGTAATTCAGCAGGCAGCCAAGCTTCACTAGCCGGCATCTTCCGAGTGGCCATCTCCCAGCTCACGCGACGCTCTCCCCAACGCAAATCGACCAGATTAGCGGCTTACACTGCAAAAATTTCACCATAACTTGTGCCCATTTACTTTAAATAACTGGCCCGGTTAGTTAAAATAACTTTATCATAACTTGCCGGGATTTATCCGGGTGTGGATACACATTGTATTTTAAATAACATTTGACAGGTTATGGTAAAGGTGGGACACGCAGTTTTGACGGTTATCTTAAATTGTAGTTTCTCACGGCTGTCAGCCATGTCATTGCTCATCTGTTTATTTTAAATAAAATGGAGTTAACATAAATGCGGATAAACTCTGCATTTGGATGGCAACAATCAAAGTCTGGCCCATGATGGTTAGGCTCGGACCAGCCGCTCCGGCGGAGCACGCGAGACGTCATCGGAGGTCGAAATCTGACAGCTCACATTTCAAAAAACGTCAAAGACGGAAGCTCCGCCAGGAGCGGCTGGGCACACCCGCCTGACGTTGGCGGGCGGTTTCAAGTCTCAAGGATGTACCATCGCGTCATCACAAAAATCGCCATATCTCACTACCCCGTGCTTGGAATGCAGCAAAAACTTAGATTATACATGTCAGATATACAAACATTCAGGTTCTGTAAAATGAGAGCAGGCAAGTGCTGCAGAAGCCGACAGCGCGAGATTTTATGATAATGACATGAGTACTGGTGTGTACAACAAGGTTCGATTCAGGAAAAGGTGTCGGCCTTGTACGCGTGTAATGCCAAGGGAGGTTGGTGGCCCCGCATGCCCACCAACACGACGACGACTTGCACTGACGGATAGTCCACCTTGCACAGAGTGGATGGCCGCACAACACTTGTCGTCGTCTGGGGAGGGATGGGAGGGGACGGAGTGACAAGGTGGTGGTGGTGGTGGAAGGAGCAAGGGAGAGCTGCGAGAAGCGGCGCAGTGTTGATATACGCCGCGTCCCGCGCTCTAGGGCCGCGTGAAATAATCTATGTAAGCGACAGGAGCCCAGGACAATGAACGTACTCACGGAATCAAAACGCCAGGCTTTCCAGGTTGATTTCTGGCCCCAACTCGGCCAGCAACGTTTCGTCGAGCTCGTCAAGTTGAGTGGCATCCTCATCGGCAAAGTCACCGTCCATGTCGTAGTCGACATCTTCTATGCCTTCGAGAGGCAGTTCTTCCTCGTCTACAGTATAATTAGTAATGATTCCTAGTACACTTCGTGGGTTTGTGAGCAGTGACACACCAACACCAGGGGCCATGCTTCCATCCTCTGAGTCTAAATCTGACTCAATGGCAGCGTCTCCGTCTGAGCTGGCGACATCCAGGTCCACATTCCCTTGCACAGCTGCGTGTACCATCGCTGGCGAGTTGAGCAGAGGTGATTCACCCTGCTGCTCAGATTCCGGCTCACTGGCAGCTTCCGGGCCTGTGAGAGGCACCATTCGGCGTCTCTCTTTGAGGCGACGCTGGTGCTCGTTGTAGTCGCGAAGAGGAGTGGAGAGACCAAAATCCATGGCCTCTAGTCCAGTCGTAATGACGTCGACAACGGGTGAGTCATCTTCATCGAGTGTGCGGCCGTCTTGCATGGTATAAACCTCGTGACGTTCGAGCCAGTCGAGGAGAGTTTGGATGTCGTAAGAGAGGTCAGCAGCGGCATGTGCGGTGCCTTGTTTGGCGCCCAAGGCTGCATGGATCTTGGTGGCGAGTTTTCGGAGCGCATCAACGCATGGGGAGACAACAGCGAGCCATTCCCATGACGCGTTCGACCCGTGGGCCTGGTAATAGTTCTATTCAGAGCATCAGTACTGGTACTCGTAGACATCGCAAAGTGTTCTCGCACCTTGATCCAAAAATTCAGATGCTCCTGCACCAAGTCCACTTCCACAAACGCGTTTGGCTTTCCAGTCGGATTCGCCAGCCAGTTGTTGAGTACGACACACCTAAAATCCAGTCAGTGCTCTTTGTTTGAAATAGGGGGAAATCGATTAGAGCACTCACTTAAGGCGCTCAGGCCAGACATTTTGAAGGTGATGGATCAAATTGAGTGTTTCGTATGCATATTTGCTGCGCCCAGCGCCACGATAGCTCAGAGCCCATACCTTGAGCACACGAACAACACGCCCTGAGTGTCCAATTTTAACAGCATCAGTAAAATCACGTAGTATCAATGCATCACGCAAGAATAGCTTTGCGTTCTCGTATACCATGTCCCCACGACCAGCTACACTTGGGTCTTCACGCGCCATCCGGAGTTCTTCAACCTCTCGGTTGTCGGCATATTTGGACACAACTTCTTCAGCATACTTTCGAAGCTTGCCCACAGTGAGACCGTCTGCGAGATCCTTGAGGGAGCGTTTCTTGGATACAAGTAGAAGGCAATGGAGAACACAGGCATATAGAGACACAAAGATCAGGTCCCGACATGTTCGGAAAGGTGGCAGTGCTGAGGCAAGGATGTGTTTGCGGCGGAGGACAGAGTTATGAGCGAGTAGTGAGGCAGGGTTAGATAGATCATGGTTAGAGAGTCCAAGGTGCGTGAGCATTATCCCCTGAGTTGCGGCCATCTTGTAGTGAAATAAACCCGGCACCCAGATTGCCCATCGTAGTGCGCGCGCACCACCCTCGTTACCTGCCAGAGTGGCTTCAATCACTCTGTCGCGCGCTAGCGAGAGCTGGTCGCCAACAACAAGCTTGGCTGTGTGAGCAAACTCTGGGTTGTCCATAGTAAGGCCAAGTTGTTCGATAATAGATCTGATCACGTTCGCGTTTCCGACTGTCGACGACTCGTCAATGTTCATTGCTGCAAGAGGGTGGACATTGGTCTTGTGAATATCAATGGTATAGTCTGAGGAGGGCATGCATGACATAACCTCCGTATGGAGTTTCTGCAACTCCGAGCCGCCATAGCGAGTGGTGATGCGCATGACACAGTGGACTAAAGACTTGTAGAAATCCTGGCTTTCCTGGGGTGTGAGAACAAGGTCATCAATTCTCAGGTCTGGTGCAGTGTCGGCCTTCGCAATGAGCTCGGAAGTGTCAAGGTCTTCCTTTGAGGCAGCATGTAGGGGAATCAATGTTGCACAGGTACCGTTCTGCTGAGAGTCTAGAGAATGTTCATGAGGACACAGTGAGGCCAACCAAACTAAATTTACCTGCTGACCTTTTCGCCCAATCGCTTGCTCAGCTGCTCGCCACATCATATTGATGTTGTCATACACAATTAAGAACAGAAGGGTTCCCGCTATTGCCCGCACCTTTTCCATCATTGAATGGGAGAGTATTTCTATCGTCCCTGGGTGTCGACGAGCCTTCTTTGCTGTGTTTGCATCACCCGCTGGTGCTCCCAATGTGGTGTCATCTTGATCCTCAGGTTCAGTGCGTGTCCCCTTCATTCCTCTTCCTGCGACTGTCACGTAGCTCACTGACTGTCCCAGTCGGTTTAAAATGCTGAACAGTTGGCGGGAAGCTCCACCAGCATACAAATAGAGGCCAAGTACGTGTCGAGTCACGATGTTGCGATTGCTACGCTCGCCCAATAGAGTTATGACCGTGTGTAAGATTAACTGAGCAACAACACTTTAGGTTATCCTTCACGCGGCCTCGACGTAATGTGTGATACTCACAAACTCTTTGTGCTCAAACGATCTCTCTGTAACACCACGTTTAGGGTCTAATTGCCGGCTGGTGGTCACAATCTGCCGAAGACACTCTGTGATTGTAGGCGCTAATTCTGCAATTTTGCGAGAGAGATCATCATAGCTGAAGCTTAGGAGCGAGTTCTCACTGATGGTCCATGGATTTATCCTCAGGCAAGTGTCCTTCGAAATGGCATCTGCTTCATCACTCAGGATGCCACCTACATACCCAACTGCCCATTCGGTAAGTGCCTTGGTCTCTGCAGTGTCTGTCTCTTTCATCTCCTCCGACCAAGTATCCAAAAAGAAGACAAGGTCCTCGCTACTGCAGTGCAGTGCAGGGTGATCGTTCTCTGCAATGTATTCCAGCAAGTCACTGGCTGTTGCTGTGCCCCGTTTCAGTACTGCTAGAGCTTCAAGTATTGCCTTCTTTCGCCGTGTATCCCATGCTCGCTTGCGGGTTCGTGTACGACGCGTGCCTGTGGACGTTGGTGGTGCCTCCCATATGCTTGGTTCAGGAGAACGAGGGGAGCAAGGTGGTGGGAAAGCTGCCGGAAGAATAGCAGTGTCATTGTCAACAGCGTCAGATGGCGGAGACGTGAGTGGGGAACTTGGTGCAGGGGGCTCAGACCACCTGCGAGTTAAGCCGCTGTGATGCCTTGCTGCCCGAGCAGATGGCGATGAGAGAGGTGAATGGCCAAAGAGGCTGTCAATGGGGTCCATGATGACGGCGAGTGATGCAAGCGACCAGAACACTTCATTCTCGCTGTTGCACTGACTCCTATGTCCCTCAATTATTTGCAATAGCGTTATCAAGCATCTTGCCCCTCACGCATGTCGGACTCATCCTCCTCTCCTGCCATCCCCCCCTGCCACACTTGCAATGCATAGAGCAAATCAACGCCCTCGCAAAAGCATCCCAAAGGCATTGACTCAGCAAGAACGTGATGATCTGTCAGCCAGCATGAAACATCTGCTGAAAGGGTAAGAACCACACCCGTTTCAAGTGGATCTGGCTGTGGCACAAGAACAGCGACAAGACGCGATCTGCCATGCTGCCACCGGCCTTGGCAAGACATTTGTCGCAGCAGCACCCTATGCCCTCAATCGAAACAAGGACAAGGTGACGATCATCGTATCACCTTTAATCGCCTTGCAAGATGAGATGGTACGCCCACTAACATCGGTGCCCTGCACTTTTCTGATGTTCTATAGGTCAAGACATTTGAAGATGAGTTTGGATTGCCTGCGGTTGCGGTCAGTAGTGGTCACGGTGGTCTCAGGAGGGATGTACTCCAGGTATGTAACATATTGCTGTGCCCGATTACTCGTATCTCACTGTATCATACCAGACAATTGTCGACAGCAAGTATCGGATTGTCTTGGTATCCCCCGAACTCCTGACAACACGCACATTCACCTCGCGAGTGCTAAAACACCCACATTTTCACAAAATCATCTATTCTGTTATTGTGGATGAGGTTCACTGTGTATCACATTGGGGGGACAGCTTTCGAAAAGCATACGCAGAGATTGGCTCGATTCAAGTATGTCTCCCAAAATACACACCTTTTGTCGCAGTGTCAGCTACGCTTACTCGTAGGGTTCATCGTGACGTCTGCGAGAAGCTGCAATTATCCCGGCGCGACGATCTTATAGACATCAACATTGGAAACGATCGACCCAATGTCTCACTTCTTGTTCGGCCCATCCACAACCCCATGAACTCCTTCACCGACACCGACTTCATACTCCCTGCCATCATGCAGCGTCCTGAGGACATCCCCAAGACCTTGGATATACTGCGACAATATTGCTGAGGGCAGCAAAATTGCCGATTACCTCCGACAACGGCTCCCTCAAGAATTCGCGCGTGCTGGTGTCATCCGAGAGTACTGTGCAGTGTTTTCAACGGAGTACCGTAACCTTGCTATGAAACACTTTCGGGAGGGTCGAATCCGTATCATGGTGTGCACCGATGCAGCTGGGATGGTGCGTAAATGCTACACTGGTTCCTGTAAATCTGCTAACACTCTACAGGGCTGTAACATACCTGACATTGACGTTGTCGTCCAGTGGCGGCTACCACAGAAACTGTCGGCTTTCGTTCAGCGTGCTGGCCGTGCTGCGCGCGCTCGTAACCGGAAGGGGCTAGCTGTCCTCCTATGTGAACCCTCCGCCTTTTCTGCCGACCTTTCGGAGCTCCTCAACGACGCCCTGCGCAAGAAAGGGGCCAAAGGTCGCCTCAACTCAAAGAAAGCTACCTCCGAGTTCCAACCCAACAAGGCTGCATCAAAGGCTTATGCTGCCGCACATGGTCGCAACCGGGGAGCTTGCAGCGAGAAGGATGAGCTCGAACACCTACAGGATGAGCCAGATGTCGATGTAGATGCCGCTGATGAGGGTCTCATTCATTTTGTGCAGACAACGGGCTGCTGTTGTGCATTGCTTGCTAAGGTGTTTCGCAATCCCCCATCCAGCTCAGGTGCGTCATATCCCACTAATAACATCTCTGATATATCTGACTATGTTGATTTCTAGACCTCTCTGTTCCTTGCTGCGACATCTGTCACCCCTCCCTTCTCGACCAAATTCGCCCGGGCCCCAAGCCTTCGGTTCAACGCGGCCCAAAGACCAAGAAGTGCGAGCCGAGGGCCGATATCGTCAAAGCCATCCATGCCTGGCGGGTTCGTGTCTCACAGACATTCCCGAGGCACTCGTTCCTCACGCCCGGGTCCGTGCTCTCCGAGGATGGTGTCACTGGGCTCGCCTCAATGACACCCCTATCTGCCGAGACAATTAGCACGTGGCTGGTGCCGCGCTGGATTCGATGGGAGAAATACGGCGAGGAGCTCACCAATGTTGTCCTCGATGCCGACCGAGGTCTGCGCCAAACCATTGCCCAGCCACCCAGCCCCTCCCGCGAACATCGCCTTGAAGCAAACGAGTCGCAAGACCGCAACCCGAGCACCTCTCGACGAGGCACTGTGCCTACTCCACGTGCCCCGCAGCCATCCTCAAGAGCTGCACGTCGACGCTCGCCGAGTCCGCCAGTCGCGCGAAAGCGTCACCGCTCCACAGTTGCCACGGAGGAGCCACCCTCTAGTTCTACTCGCCTCGCACACGCTCACCAACCTAAGACATCTGCTTTGGCACATCCTCCATTACCTCCCCCGCAATCTCAGACGTGGCAACCACCGTACGTGTACGCACCCCACCACCAGTCAGAATCGCCCTCGTACACTCACCCGTCGACAATGGGGCCATCAATGGCTCCACATCAGACGCATCCTGGCCACTATACGAGTTGGCCAGGCTTGGCAAACTACCCCAACCTGCGCTACCGCACCACCATGATGCAGCACCCCAATCCTTCATACTCTTGGTCAACAGCTTCGACATTCGTACCGTACACCCCTCAGGTTCAGTCACGGCACTACCAGACTCCGGAATCAGGCCCTATCTCCCATACCCCAGTACATCATACCCCTAACCCTCACAACCACTCTTTCTCCTCTGTTCCAGGTTCGACAACGTCTCATTTGGGCTTCCGGCATGCCTATCCCTCTCCTGCATCCACACAGACCCATTTCCAGCACTTCTCGCATCACACAGAGGCTTCGACGCCCGGCCCTTCGAGTAGCAGAGGGCCCTCTGCAGAAAATCGGACACCAAGGCAAAATACCCCTTATAACCCTTATCATAACTCATTCCATTCAGTAGACTAACATTCCATGTATTATATCCTTAGTTTTTATGATCCTAGGCAATGGGATGGGTGCGCAAGCGCGATTTTTGGAAGTGCATGTTCGTAAGCCCTTGAGACTTGATTTCCCCAGCCAACACCGCGCGAGTGAGCCCAGGCGTTCAGCAGCTAGCGCTGCCGACCTCGGCAAAATGACATGTGTCACCCTTATTAGGTAGCATTTGACAGCACTTTGACAGCCCCGCTCTCGGAATCATAAGCGCGACGCTGCTGAATAATCGCCTGGATACGAGGCTACATGATGGTAAGAAACCAGACAATGACCCGGCAATGACTAATCATATGCTGGTCAATGCCAGGTCAATGGCCAATCAATGGCCAATCAATGGCCAATCATTTGCCAGTCATTTGCCAGTCAATGGCGGGTTAATGGCGGGTTAATGGCCAAATAGAAAGTTATTATTTAGTTAGAGAAATATGCTTTTAATCCCTCACTTTACAAACAATATGAGTCCTAAAGTCCCATAGTACTCCCTTCCTTTTTATCACCAGTAGCTGGTAATTAGTCTGATCATTTAGAGTGAATAAGTGGTTTTTTATTGCACATCAAAATTTGATGACCAGCCATTGATTGGCCATTAACCCGCCATTAACCCGCCATTGACTGGCAAATGACTGGCAAATGATTGGCCATTGATTGGCCATTGACCTGGCATTGACCAGCATATGATTAGTCATTGCCGGGTCATTGTCTGGTTTCTGACCATCATGGAGCAGCTACGCCATACGGAGGGGTCCACCTAATTTCGGTCCATTCGGTCCATTCGGTCATAATCGGTCAAGTAGGTTTATTACCATACTTGGATGGTCGCCTCCGAAGCACCTAAGTCTCTCCGCCAAGCGAGCCAGACCGTGTCACGTGACAGCTCCTAAATTGCCGGCCCCTTGCCATTTTTGGGCCTCCCGGAGGCTGAACCCCTCGGGAGCTTCTCTGCTCGCCTCCGGCTCGCCAACCCCTCCGTATGACCTATCTGCCCATCATGGGCCAGACTTTGATTGTTGCCATGCAAATGCAGAGTTTATCCGCATTTATGTTAACTCCATTTTATTTAAAATAAACAGATGAGCAATGGCATGGCTGACAGCTGTGAGAAACTACAATTTAAGATAACTGTCAAAACTGCGTGTCCCACCTTTACCATAACCTGTCAAATGTTATTTAAAATACAATGTGTATCCACACCCGGATAAATCCTGGCAAGTTATGATAAAGTTATTTTAACTAACCGGGCCAGTTATTTAAAGTAAATGGGCACAAGTTATGGTGAAATTTTTGCAGTGTAGAGAGAAGTGGACGTAATTATCGAAATCAGCTTTCCACTCAGACCATACAATACTTCAGGAAGCTTGACTTCAAGCTTCAGGCTTTCAAGATCGACAGTGTCCTGACCTCCTTCATGCTTTTTTGGCAAACCAGACATGTTGGCTTTTACAGTAAACATAAGATACGGAAACTGTTCCCGGCTGGAGTACCAGCCAAGTACCAGCGCTGGCTACTTGAGTTCGGTTTGCCGAGAAGCCTGGGAAATTTCCCGGGACTTACCATGTGTCAATTTTTTATTCCAGCCAGTTCCAGCCTCGCTTTGGCCTTGCTCGTCAGTAACCAGCTCAGCGCTCAACGACTCTGCTCTTGCTTGATCATAAACTAGTTTGGCCTCGGGGCATATTCCGTCCGCGCGCTTCTGCATTCTGACTTAGGGCCTTGTCCCTACGCCCACATCCTCTTGTGCTATGTTTAAAGCGCACCTTGCAGCAAGCACAGTGATCTGCTGCGGCTTACATGGCGAAAACATCGTAACGAGTATCTCCCGATATGTAACTTTCAACCTCTTCAGTGGCATAATCTTATCGATATAACGCCCCCTTACTCACCCTTGAACCGAGCTATTCATCTGGACCTGGTAACGACATTCGTACGTCACGTTTTCAGGACAAGTCTCGTACTTTATTGGAGCGCTAGCTGCTTACTACCATGTAGATGAAAACGAGGCAAATGGAAGACCCAGATACAGGAACGATACGCATCAGCGAGCATGAAAGTACTGCGCTTTGCTCGGTGTCACATGTGAAATCGGATCCGAGTCTCGACGATTATAACTGATCGCACACCATCGGGCTTCTATGCTAATCCCCACATGATCGTTTCCGTACAGGAACACCACTGCAAGAAGTTTGATTCCGAATATTGTTCCTGGACACTGACTCGGAACGCATCATGATAGCTATCGTCATGGCCGTGCTCGTCTGTGTCGCACCTGCTACAGACTCTTTCCTCGGACTCGGACATACAAAGCTGCTTCTCGCCTTGTGCTTTCTGAGACTAACCATAGCCAGGTGATCGCGCGGCCGGGGACCATGACGCTCCAGGGGCAGTCTCTGAACGGTCCTGTGAACCCGCTCACACAAGTGCAGTGACGGTGAAGCACGTGAGTCAGCCACTGACTACCATACAGGGCCATTCAGGGGCATCGAACCCATGTTCTAACAACAACGCACGCCGTTCACCGAGCAGGTGATGCTCAACACTGGCCTGGGATGCACAAGAGGCCACCTATATCAGGGTCCCCATGAAGCCTGATACTCAAAACACTGCATGGTTTTGCCTTTATATTTGCTCACATGTTACCATTCATAATCGCCGCCAGCGAATTCCAGTGCCTTTACGAACACACCGGACTTTACGCTCGCATGGAGCGCGATCAAGAATGATACTGGCCACCTCGTGAGTCTTTTACCCTAGTCTCACCGCTCACAGCTTCAGTGCTATAAATGTCCCAACAGGCTTAGCAGAAGAGCACAGTCCTGCCCAGCGCCACTATCATCATGAAACTTCTTGCCGCTTCTACTGCCGTCTCCCTCTTTCTGGCTGAACGAGCCAGCGCTACGGCTATCCAACATCAACGCCGCCAATGCGCGGCTACGTTGAACGATGCCACGGTTTGTGCCACTCAAATTTGTCGCACGTCGTGACACTGACCAGTACACTAGACGATCGCTAACGAGCTCCAGTCCAAGTACTTCAACACGGGCACTGGACAGTACACCGACGGCGAGTTGTGGACCGACTCCGTAAGCCATCTCCAACCTCGCATCTCACTGACGTCATGACGCGTCGTCTCCCAGAACACTTTGGAAGACCTCCACAATCTTATGCTTGCCACCGGCAATGATGACTACGGTACCGTTGCCGACAACTCTTGGGTTGGAAAAGCTGCGTTGGACTCCAGCACCGACTGGAACTCCTTCCTTGGGGGCAGCAACGACGATGCGCAGTGGGTCATACTCGCGCTCTGGAAGATTGGGGACTACAAGACCGCTCGTGGCCAAGATGCCAGCGCCTACACGGTTAGTCTATTTAAAGCGTATGAATTCGTGTCCTCAGCCGTGAGCGTAGTCGAGTGCATCCAAGATATACGACATCATCGCTGGGCAGTGGGATGATACGTGTGGTGGCGGAGGTACGCATCCAAGCTTGTTTCTGAGTTTTCTATGCTTGATGTCACTACAGTCTGGTGGTCCACCGCTCACACCTACAAGAACGCCATCACGAACGAGCTCTTCCTCTTGACTTCGGCAGAGGGTTACCTCAGGACCCAAGATCAGACGTACTTGACGAATGCTCAGAACGTGAGACTGAATCCTGGTCATCATTGCTCCCACACTGACCAGATCTCGTAGGAATGGAACTGGCGTAAGTGATCATATGCTGTGAGCTTGGGCAATCAGTCGATTTTGAATGCCCACGTAGTGTTTAACTCGGGGATGCGGAACTCGGACGGATTATTCAACGACGGGCTGGACTCGAGTACGTGCGCGAACAACGGCCAGGTGAGCGTCATTTCGTGGCTCCGTTCTCATTCTCAGCTAACTGATCGGAATCAGACGACATGGACCTACAACCAGGTACGACACGGTCTCGCGTCGATACCTACATCAATCTGATTCCTCTTCAGGCTGTCGTGGCTTCTGGCCTTGGCGCCCTATATGCCGCGACCGGAAACTCGACACTGCTTGACCAGGCTGAGATCAGTCTTGACGCGACGATGAGCAGCTCGCTCGTAAGCAACGACATTCTCAAGGAATCTTGCGACGATGCGGACGCTGGCGGTGCCCAATGCAACCATGATCAGGTAAGGCATCATATCTCATTTTACCGCCCATAAGACAGCCACTAATCTCGCATCCATCACTCCGCAGCAAATTTTCAAGGTGCGGGAACGAGGCGTACTACCTCACGAACGTGACTGTTAATAATTCAATCCTGTAGGGCATCTGGACGAAGCACGTTCAGTTCTACCTTGACTACGCCAACGATGCATCGCGCACCGCCAAGTACACCGACTTCCTGAGCTCGCAGTACTCCGCAGTTATCCACTACGGCATGAACTCTGCTCATGACGTTGGCTCAGTATGGTACGCCCCAGACAACGGTGGATCCGTCTGGCAACCCGAGGCGTCCGCAAGTGGACTCGAGGCAGTCGTTTCCGCTGCTAAGGTCCGTGTCCTTTTGGATTCCGCCTTGATCTACACGCTGATGTGTCCTCACGTTTTTGCAGTACGG
The DNA here is from genome assembly GCF_000271625.1 of Coniophora puteana RWD-64-598 SS2. Classification (NCBI taxonomy): domain Eukaryota; kingdom Fungi; phylum Basidiomycota; class Agaricomycetes; order Boletales; family Coniophoraceae; genus Coniophora; species Coniophora puteana. The sequence goes on from NW_006913063.1 coordinate 1,464,720, forward strand.
GAGCTGTTAGGGGAAAGATGTATCGCTTTTATCACTGCGTTGTATCACTGTATTGTATTGCTTGCATGGAGTATGCTGAGCTTGTGGCGACATGTGATGTACCAATGGGAAGGGTCAATTGATGTCATGGGTTCCTTTGAGAACCCTGATTCCTGAGCACTGTTAGCTGAGAGTTCGATAAAGGTATTCTTGATATCATCAAGCTAATTTCCCAGTTAACTCGTGACCGCATCCGATAAATGTTGCCAACAGTTCGTGATGTCTGTAGTTTGGATAGTCCTTCCACGGATTCGTCTCCACGTCCATTGAAACTCAGCAACAATGTTTTGATTCTCAAAATCAAATGCTCATGAACGCAACCATATTACTATATGTGTTCTTTCACGGAGACGATATTCTCCCACCGAGTACCCTATTAGTACAAAGGTCAGTTTCCGTTGCTTCTTCGGTTCTCCTTACCCCAATCATGCCACATCACTCAATGCATGCCGCATTTCTTTTCGAAATGCTAGACGAAGGCTTTACATACGGAAAGCACGCAGCAATAGCGAGCGCGACGCTAGTCCTTTATGATTACTTTTTATCGCTGAGCCAAGAGGTACTAGGATATATGTTTCCCGCGCTAGAGAAGACAACTGATCTCGAGCAAACCTTGCTAGATTTCTTGCTTCTGGGGCAACCCAGTTTCTTATAGCAAAGTACTCTACATGAGCGTATGGATTCTGGTCGATCATACTGCCGCTTTACTCCGTGCTAAAGCAGATGACAGATACGCTATCTATCTGTAATCCAAGGAATGTAAGTGCATTTCACATCACGGAGTGTACGTGTGCTGTTACTATGACGCTCTTTATTAACAGGATGATATTAATCACGGGTGAATAACCCCGGAGGACCTGTTATATCCTGTCTAAGGGCTGACATACGTGACGGCTTGCAGTACTATTACCCAGCGGGAGACATCATCATACAGTGGTGGTGTTCCTTCTTTCCTGTGCAGTGGAGATTTTGATTCTGATATTGTGTCAAGGTAAAGTTAAGCCTAGAAATCCGGAGTCTAGGTGATGATTCTCACCTGCACATACAGCTGCAGTAACTCTCCGAGTTTGGTTCTTGTTCAAATCTGAGAGAATTGTTCGGGTATTCACTTTATTTGTTTACCTCACGTGCACTGGGACCACAGCCCTCACCTTGGTCCTCGTTTCCATTCGTCTTCACAATGAACACAACAAAGAAGGCACCGAGAAAGCTACAGTGATAAGTACCACCGGCCAACACGATATCAGCTCTCTGGGACTATGGAAGATATATATACCCTCTCTGGCGCTTCATTCGCTCATTTTTGCCTTAACCGTTTGGAAAGCTAAGGCGGTTTCTTTGTCTAACAAGTCGGCTGTGGGGCTTTTGCTACAAGAGTAAGCGAATTAATTATGATCCAACACTGTATACCAGCACTAACCTCTTTAATGAAAGAGGCTGCTTCGTATATGCCTTCGCATTCGGTGAGACACGAAAGCAGTTCGACTCTGTTCCGTAGCTAACTGGTTTTTTAAACGTCCAGTCAGTCTCATGCTAGCAATAATCGGCTTGTCAGGAGTACATCCAGAGCAACCATTTGTCAGTCGATAGATTCATGACTAGTGCTACTACTCCACTATCTGATACTATCTTCACAGATGCCGATTGTGGTAGTCATAGGACAGTACGTCAAACAATATTAGGGAAAATCAGTGCCCTCACCAAGCTACAGATGGCCGATAGCGGTTGCAGCAGTAGTCGTTTGTCGAACACTGATTAACCTTCGATCATTGGCAGATACATTGGATGTTGACCCCGGATGGTTACTGAACCATACTGAGCTTAGCCGCGTAACATGTCACCAAGAACGGAGAGGAGAACTCGTGGTAGAGGCACGGCCATCCGAGTATTCTATCTCGTCGATCCTCGACGGAGAGCCTATGACTCAAAGTGGAAGGTGCTAGAGTCGGCTTTATCAGATAGTGTGAAGAGCTCGGCTATCCTTAGATGATGCCCAGCCTTCTCGCGTCTTATACAACTTCTGGGCCACACGTACCAAATTTGTCGAGACCTTGTAATCTTTTCAGATCATGAATCATTGGCTATGGAATGCTGCGTTGCTTACGCCAATCTGATGCATCATCTCCACCGAAATGATGACACGGGATTGATATCAGTATACATGGCAATAACCATGGCACTGAGCTCTGCCTCTCCACGGCTATGCTCACGGGCTACATAAAGAGCCGTCGTCGGTCAGAATCTGTCATCAGGCAAAGCTCAGCGGCTTTGAGATGTCGGCTCTAGTACCACCTTCTTCTAGCCCTATTCAGATCATATATCAGAAAGGGATTCAATACGGGGATTATCTGGGAATGGCAAGTACTGCATTAATCATTTATGACTACTTGATATCGATGAGCGATGAGGTACCATACCGTGCCTTTCTATGTCTTCGATTTGCATGATTAACAAGCGGTCTTGCTAGGTTTCTTTCTTCTGGGTCGGTCCGGTGTCCCTCAGCAAAGTTCTATATCTAATTGTAAGAATTCTGCCCCTCGACAGCTGTATCGAGTGACGTCTGGGACTAAAGATAAGACTAGATTCGATATCTGTCTCTCTTGCTATTTTTGTAAGCGCCACATCACCTGTACATTTGTGCTGCAGATCTATGTTCACTCTGGTGACTTGCAATGGGCAGGAACGAAATATCATCATGTTCGCCATCGAAGTTTTCCTTCGACGATGTACTGATTCAGTGCATATGTTTCCTACAGTACTACTCTACTACCTTATGACGCCGGACGTGCTATACGGGGCTATTCCGCTTGCGTTCGTAGCTGAAATATTGCTCATAGTAATGTGTCAAGGTAGAGTTTGTCATCTCTTAAATGAGCTTCTCGTTGACAGTGATGTTTACTGTAGCTGTCATAAGTCTTCGTGTCTGGTATTTGTTCAAAAATGACAGAGTAACTCGAAACTTGGCAGCTATTGCCTATATTGGCTGCACTGCCGGAAACGCGGTTATACTTGCTTTGCTGTCACCTGGCATAATGTATGAAGCCGCTGGACTAACAATAAAAGACCAAGTAATGGCACCATCCAAGATGTATCGATTATTCTTCCCTTCCTTGGTGCTTCATGCAGTAATGCTCATCCTTACCCTGTGGAAGATGAAGACTATTGCTGTACTAGACAGCTCGTCTATAAAGCGGATAGTCCAAGAGTGAGTGTAGCTCCCAAAACGCTTACAAGCATCTAACAGAAACTAGGGCCTGTTTCATCCATGTGTCCTCATTAGGTGAATCATTCTGCTTTTCAACGATTCAGATTGCATGGTTGTTCTAAAGCCTGTCAATTCACATAAAATAGCTGTTCTTACACTTGCTACCGTTGGCTTTTCAAAGACACAATCCTGCCAACGCTATGTGAGTGCTTGGATCAGTTTCTTTCTTTCTCTCTCTCAGAATGACTCTGGTTTTAGTTACCTGTCGCGATATTACATGGACAGTGAGTGCGACGATTGGAAGCATTGACTATACTCAAATGCTATGCTGACGGACTCTTAGATTGCCTGTCACATTAATAGCCGTGATAACATGCCGTACGATGATTAACTTCCGCTCACTGGCGGATACCTTGGATATTGATCCCAGCTGGTTGCTCAACTATACCGAGCTCAGTCGCGTGCGGTGGCATCAGGAGCGCAGAGGGGAGCTGGTGGTAGAAGCAACTCCTATCTAGGGGGATTTAAGAGATGTCTAGTGAAAATCTACATCCTGTATCTATGAGAGAAGGCAGTTAGTTTATAGCCTCGGATACGCAAAGGCATGTGATCTTCGTCAGCATTTATAGAAGAATCGCAGACCAAATAACTGATATCTACTAACTACACTTACCCAGCTGGCTTAAATAAGTACAGTCATGCAATAAATCGAGCCGTGGTCCGAGGTTGTGATACTACCTAGTTTCGACCAGGATACAAGTAGATGTGGTACGAAGAACAAAGCAGAGCACATGTGGCACAAGCTACACAGCTTCCTATCCAATCGGCTCCAAAACATAATTCTTGGTGCTCATTGCCATGAGAGCGTGAGTTTCGACCTTGACTTCAAGCCGATCGAAGTGCCGTGTCAATTGCACTAGGCTTCATTCCAAATAACGATACAAGTTTGGCATGAGTCGCACCCGTTGGTACTTCCCAGAAAATCCAAATATCGACAAGCTTCAGCATGAATGCCGAGATCAATGCTATGCAGTATACTTATTAGCGCGGAGAATCAGTTTGAGCTTGAAGATATTGAAAGGTTGCTCCGAGAGCTAATGCACTGTTCCCACGCGTTCGGCATCCCCCGTCCCAGTGAACTAATCGGGCGCACCGGCCTGCTCGTACCTTGACCATAACCAACATGAATGCCCCGACCTTAGCCACGGGGTGCTAAGGGCCTAATCACCTCAACTCCCTGTGTCCAGGTCGCCCGCTGCATCAATCTTGTACCCCGCAAACAGGGACAAGGTTGCGGTTATGGCTGTTCCCGTGCGTACCCGCGGACTTCTATCCTGATGGACGCGTTGATGTGGTCTCACGTCTGTTTGTTTGGACCGCGATGAATGGATAGAAAAGCAGGGAACTAACTCTTTTCTCAACTCTTCTTGGAGACATATATAGAGCAGAATCATGACACAGGATGAACTGTATCAGCTCGAGACGATGCTAGCCCCTGACTGTCAAACGGGCCTCCAAGCGAGTTACCTTGCGTACGGTGGTTCTACTGTCTTAGACTCTGCAAAACCATGCCTCTTGGCTTGGATACTGTCCAATTTGTCGTGGCTCTGTTTACTCTGATACATCCACTGCCCTTTGTCGTACTTATGCGCCGAGTCTTCCTGCAACGCCCGCATGGACAGGACGGACAGCATCAAGGTCTATTCCATGAGACTTTTCCCATCACATAATGATTCTGATTGACCAGCTGCTGATGACTTTTAAACACAGTCCCGATATCCAAGGCTATAATCATCTCATGCAGCCCTATCTCAGTTCTCCGTGATATCCATTCACTATGAAGATGGCATAAAACGTTCGCTCCAATCACGATTTGATACTCGAGATTCCTCGCCTCCTAAAGCTGTTTCCCCAACACCGAGCTGGTAAACTGGTTGCCGCATATGCCGTCTCCACAGTTGTTGTATGCAGATTGCAGTCAGGCCATTGCAGAGTGCGGCATCCGGAGCGGGAACTACCTTGCGGTGGCAAGCATCTCCTTAGTTGTTCATGACTACTTGATATCGCTGCATCGGGAGGTGACGGCGGATCATGTTCTTACAGCACAGAACAAATCGATTGACATGAATCTCTTTTAGACGTCGCTGTTTTGGACTGGACCTTTCTCACTCAGCAGAGTGCTTTACATCACTGTAAGTCTTCCAACGACAGCGTACAACACGGTACTGACCTTTGCGATCAGCTTCGTTACTTATCTATTCTACAAGCGATGTGAGTCTGCCAGGTTCTCCTATGCTTCAATACGGCGCTGTTTTACTTATACGCCATAATGAATAGCAATTCTACAATATCATGTGCGTCTGGCTCGCACACCCTTCTTACCACAACAGCTCATACCTCCTTGTAGTACTCTCCACCAGAGCGGACAACGTCTTACATGTGACAGTCCCGCTCGCCTTCATCATTGATATCTTGATGGCGGCTGTAAGTCAAGGTATATCTCCACCTTTCATCGAATCGTCTCATCGACACTTACGTGTACTTTCCTCAAAGGCGTAGTAACCCTCCGCGTCTGGTATCTATTCAAGACCAAAAAGCCGATCCGCACGCTCGCGGTCATCTCATACGTCGCATGCATCGCCGGCAGCGTCGGCGTCCTCGCCCTGCTATCTCCCGGTCTCCTGTACGAGGCAGCCGGGATAACGAACAAGAACCTAGAAAAGGGTTTCAACGGTCCACCCGGGATGTGGCGGCTGTTCATGCCTTCGTTAATAGTTCACACTGTCATGTTCGGGCTGACGCTGTGGAAGATGAAGGACGTCGAGTCGTTGCAGAGATCGTCCATGATGCAGCTACTTCAAGAGTGAGTGAATCCGTTGCTGCAGTATCATCAACGAGTAGCTGATTACGATCAGGGGGTCTTTCATTTATGCGTTCGCTCTGAGTGAGAACATATATGTTCAGCTGTTAACGTATCTGGGGATCTAACTCCGTTCAGTTGGCCTGACCCTAGGAATGATCTATCTGGCGCCGGCGCAAACCGACAAAGAATATGTCAGTTATATACCCACCACCTTACTCAGGCTAGCAGTGTTCCTGATCAAACTTTTTGCAGCTGGCAATCGCAACCTTGCATGGACAGTAAGCACTCCTGCAACGGTGCATGGGTCTAGTATACCTCAGTACTCACCACTTCCTAGATTTCAAGTATCAAGCATAGCCGTGGTGACATGCCGTACAATGATCAACCTTCGTTCTCTGGCAGACACCTTGGACGTGGATCCTAGCTGGCTCCTGAACACCGCTGAGCTGAGTCGTGTGCGATGCCGCAAACAACGAAGAGGAGAGCTGGTCGTAGAGATGGGTCCGCTTGACTCCCCAGTGTCCAGCGAAGGCGACGCGGACAACGATATCTAGTTTTGAAACCATGTCCGAACTTTGCCTCGTGCTCGAAGCCGCAATGTCATGCTGTGGTACCACACACCTCAAGCTGACCGAAATATCACATCATTATAGAACCATGTAATAATGCACAATATGAATACGACTGCGTGAAGAATTAAGCGGTGTTGCTGGCTAGCTCTAGGAGTGACATAAAGCAAACAAAGCGTCACAAATGAATCCGTGTGTAACTTATAAATGGTATGAATTTCCCTTGCGGTTCTCTACGTTGCGATCATAAAAAGTGGGTGGTGCGTCTACTGCGCCTTGATTTTGCCCTCCGCACGCGCCTCGACCTCTGCCTCGGCCCGCTGGCCCTCGGCCTCGATCTCAGCGAGCAGCTGCTGCTCGGCAATCGCGCGCTCCGCCTTGGACTTGCCCTTCATTGCGGCCTTCTGTGCGTCGATCTTCTTGCGGTAGGCGCGGTACTTGTCGTCGGTGCCGAAGATGCGGTCGCACCAGCGGAACGACGTCGAGTAGTTGTTCGTGAACGCCATGTGGTGGAAGTCGTGGTGCTCCGCGCCGGACCAGAAGGGGAGGATGTGCTGCAGCGACCAGGGGAAGTCTGCGCATATAACCGGTTAGGTCAGGGGTATCGCATAAGTGTGGGGTATGAATAGTTTACCGTAGCCGCTGTGTGCATCGATGGCCTGGAAGAGACGGAGGACGATCCAGACGTAGACGGTGAGGATGTGGAGGTTCTGCGTGAAGAGACAGTAGAGGATGGGGCCAGCGAGGGTACCAGTGCCGAGAATGAAGACCTCCGCGGGGTGGGCATACTCAGCGGCCAGACCAAACGGTGCCGAGTACTTGTGGTGCAACTTGTGGATGTGCTTGTAGAGGATGCTAGTGTGAAGAGCCTGGTGCGCTATAGAGGAAACTTAGGTTAGGGGGTAATGTCACCAAGGCGCGGAGACAGGCACTAACCGAAGTAGTGGAACATGTCCTCGAAGGCGAAGAAGAACAATATCTGGGGCAGCATAGTCTGCCACGACGGGAAAGGAACCTGGTAGGTCTGCATGCCCAAAGACTCGGCCAGGGGGTGGAACAGCCAAATCTACAGTCGGTCTCCGGTCAACACAAAACCCAACCACATACGACGCGGAAAACTTACAGCCGGGAGCTCAATAGTGAAATGCGAAAACAGCACCTGCTTCGTGCACTCCCACTGCTCCTGTGGAGTGGGAATCTTGTTGGGCTGCAGCTTCCACTTGCGGAAGTACGGAATAGCGTCGATGATAATCCACGGGATCGAGCGGCCAAAGTACACAATCTACACAGTCCGTCCGGTTCAGCACCCCGAAACGGTGGACTCAAGAGCGCGCTGCGGAATAACACGTACCTCGTGCAGCAAGAAGCTCATAAGACCCGTCGCAATGATGGGGTTGTCTATCCGGATGTACCACTGCATCCAGAGCTGCTCGAGCCACGACAATGAAGCAAAGTCGACGTTCGCGTAGAGCTGGGAGGCGGACTCATGAGCCGCCGAAGCGACTGTCGCGTTGAAGGACATGGTAGCGAACGACTTAGCGAGCGACGAAGAAGACCAAGAGGGTGAAGAGGAGGAGGGGGTGGGGGTGGGAGGCAAGGGGAGCAAGCAAGCAACGGACTCGAGCAGGGGCTATAAAACCAGACCCTGAGAGCAAAATCTTACCACTTTTTAGCCGAGAGACATATACCTCGCCAAGTGGCGTGACGTTGATCAGCCAGCCAATCACCGTTGATTACATAAGCAAAAATAGGCTAAATTTGGCAATAATCGCAAAATGGTGCCACGGAAGTAATTGGCGGATGGCGGATGCACACATCCCGACGGCGCGACCACGTCGCAGTCCCCAGCTGCAGTAACATGTCTAAAACGTTAAACCGTCAGCTTATCTCGCTGGCACGTAACTTTGCAGCTGGTATTCTATTGGAACAAGCGAAAGAGAAGTACAAACAAGGTCTCGTACACAGGGAGGGGAAAAGAATGTTCGCATCAAAAACGCTTATAAATTGTAAGTATATAAACCGCTTATTGATGGCCACGGCTCCAACATCAACAACACGGAAAGAGAGAACGCATCCGAGCACGTACGACAGTATGGACACTTAAAACATCAATTACGATGCCTATGTGGTGATAAGGTAACACAAACAGCTGGCATAACAGTGTGTCGCGGGAGACGGTGAGTCAATAGAACTTAACGATAAACACAGAACAGAAACGGGATAAAGACAATCTTGAAGCTAGAAATTGCATAGATTCCGATAGATTCCGATAGAACAGGGGAGGGATCGAGGAGAAGACGCAGAGGGAAACAATCGAGGGTTGCGCATGGACTGGGAACCTCGCCGCTCATTTTTCAGTGAACGACGCGGTCCGAGGCGTCATGCCCTGATCCTGGTCCGCAGTGTCCACGGACAAGTTACGCCCATGATGGCGGATCTCAAACGGATACTCCGACGCCGTGTCCTCAAGCTGAGCGGGCTTGGATCGGTTGATGAGGTATTTGCTGTTCAAACGAATAAGTCAGCTTTGGGTTCTCTGTCCACGAGGAACAGCGACGTACAGCCAACCAGGAATGATGCCGCCAGGGGGAATGACCCAGGGCTCCGAGGCGTCGTAGTTGGGCGGCGAGATGCGGTCTCGGCTGATCTTGCGCATGATGAAGACGAAGCCGTTGATGATCACGTACGTGAACACGCCGACGATGACGCCGTAGGCGATGCTGAAAGTCAACGTCAGAAACAACACCCGACGTAGAGGTCGGTGGCCACTCACTTGTACGACAACGGGATGAACAGGATAGTCAAGAACGCAGGAACAGCATCCCCAACATAATCCCAGTTGATATCGCGCACACTAATCCCCGCATCATTAGCATCATCATCACAATTCTCACCAACTCCACCCAATCACAAATCCCAAAAACTCACTTGCGAATCATCAACGACCCAACAATAACCAACGCCCCCCCAGTCGCCCACGGCGGAATCGACGCAAAGATCGGCGCGAAGAAGATCGAGATAAAGAACAGAATCCCCGTCGTCATCGCAGTGATGCCTGTCTTGCCGCCCTCCGCGATGCCCGTCGCGCTCTCCACGAACGCGGTCACCGGGCTCGTGCCCACGAGCGCGCCCATGCTGATCGAGAACGCATCGACGCAGTACGCGATCGTCGAGTTCTCGAAGTCGAGCGTCACCGGGTCGCGCAGGCCCGCGAACTTGGCCATGGAGTACAGCGTTCCGGTTGTATCTGATGCGTCCGGTGAGTGTCTAGTTGTTTGGGAGTCGGGTACAGTGAGGTGCGTACCGAGGATATCGACGTAGAGGAACGTAATGAGAGCATACCACAGCTTGCCGCTGCCGTAGTTGTACTGCAACATGCGTGAGCGAACCTTCAGCATAACGCAGAATCTTGAAGCTTACGTCGAGCGCATTCCCAATCCGTTCAATGGGCCGCCAAGTAACGACCTGCTTGAAGAACTCGAACAACGCGTCGCCAGACTCGTTGTGCGGGAAGTACGTCACGGCGCTGTTACGCGGCCACGAGATAATCGAGGTGACGAAGATACCAATAAGCAGCGAACCCTTGATGCGGTATATCATCAGGAGGACAGTGAGAATGCTACCAACATCAAATAGCCAGTTCAGCTTCACATCACCCACAGAGGCAGCGACGATAACAACTCACCCTCCAGTAAAGATACCCAGCCAAGTCGCCGGGTTGCGCATAACCTGGGTACCGCAGAAGTAAGCAAGCGGCGTCCCACCAACATTAATCCAGTCTGATGATGGTATGAACGTGTGAGCGAGCGCGGCCCAGCCAGCCATGTCGGACGACGCTGCGTACCGTCTTCGTTACACCCTCCGAGCCCGAGCAGGTTAGTGGTGTCGCCACCAATCACGTTCAAGCCACCGGACGCTGAAAGAAGAAGACAAGAAGACAGTCGTGAGATGAATGACGCCACCATATCCAAGCACGCGGAACACGAACCCAATCCAATGAAACTGCGCCGAAGAACCAAGCATAAAAATAAGTTTCTCGTGCGCCTCATATCAGCAAGAAGAATTACTCACGCAATGTAGAGGCCGATACCAGAGCCGACAGCAAGGACGAGCGACTGGGGCATGATGCGCGCGAGCCATTGGCGGAGGCCGAGAAGAGAGAGGATGAAGAAGATCCACCTGTGTCGTGTGATCCACCGCTGATGAGCGCTCATATCCCGCCGAGAGAAGAGAAGAGACGGAGAAACACGAAGAGCGGCACTGCCATATGCGGCATCCGGGGGCACTATGACAATGCTGGCGATATGACAGGATTTACTCACCCTTCCAAGAAAACGGCAGCGAGGGCCTCACGATAGCTGATGAAACCGCTGCCGTATTTGCCGACGACTGAGTATGTGAACTATGGTATGCAAATGCGGACCCAGAGGGAATGGAGAGAAGGAAAAAGAAGGTGTATCAGCAGACAAACTTTGACGGCTGATGAGGCGCATGTGGTGATAACGACTAGGACTCACATAGGCGTTCAGTCCCATGCCAGGTGCCATACCGACGGGCAGGTTGGCCAACGCTCCCATGAGGAAGGAGGCGAGCGCGGACATGGCAGCGGTACTGGTGATAAGGTCGCGCTTGACGTCCTGGACGCAGGCCATGTACACGTCGTCCGAGCCGCAAGTAGCACCGGTGGAGTCACTGCAGACGCAGGTTCCTCCAGTGTCGGAGACGATGGACGCATTGACCGAAATCTAGGACGAGTTAACCGAGGGTTGAATTTGAAGAAAAGGATGCAGCTCACAATGTACGCCATAGCAGCCTTTCCGTCCAATTGTCATCAGCCCTTGTCCTACTACGGTATTGTTTTTGTCAATCTCACCCATGTCGTAATGCCGGCTCGAACGTCGGTCTGCCCATGAGCATGGTCAGTTGTGGGGGTAAGAGCAGAGTTTACCAACGCACCATGAAGCGCGACCCCTCGCGTTCCCGAGGGTGCCCAGATCCTTCAAGGCGGAACCACCAGCCAAAAGGCGAGGCCGCGACCTATAGACGGACAAGGACCCCGTTAATGACACGAGAAGAGTGCAGGGAGGGCGGCAAGCATACCTGAGCGTTAAGGCGATCTGCAAAAGTGAGCATATCGACAGAGAAAGGGAAGAAAGAGCGGCAGGAGAAGGAGAAAAGAAAAAAGGTTTGTGTATTTAGATGTGTTTGAGATTGAAACGAATGTGGTTGTCCTGGACGCGAGACGTGTCCCGGCCTAGAAGGACGAATTGACAGGCAAGGAAACGGATATGAGGAGGAGGTTGAAGGGAAACTCCAGCGACTGCCCTGGAATTGGCCGGGACTCTATAATATGCTTATCCAGTAGTGCTTCTTCCATCAGAGGAACCGTTACGACACCCCGACATCTCAGATCCCGATCACCGGTCACTCCCGTCCACTGAAAGCCTTTGACGTCGCTTACACAGCACACCGCACCCAGCCGATCCTGCCGTCCATTCCTCTCTCTGCACCCATTCCACGCCAGATTGCAATTTTCATCCTCGTATCTTGAGCTCGAGAGGGCGGGAGCTGGCCTATCACCGTGATGATAAGATACGCTGGGAGGGCACTGATAGAACCGCGCGTGCACTCCATTTGCGTTAGCTCGAGAAAACAGATGTCATCGTCGCATCGCAAGATCGATATACCCGGAAGGTCGTATGAAATTCCCTCTTTTGCCGCCGAAGCCCAAGAAGCACGACCACGAGGCGTTCTCGGAGACCAAGGAAACGCACCCCGTTGGCTCAACAACGCTGGCCATGGCGTATGGCACTCCAGTCCGCCCCGGGGTTGAAACGCTGACATGTCACCGGTGGGGGAACTTCACCACGACTGACACGCACAATGGATAGCATAATTATAAGGCCTTGGAGCAGTTACAGTGGCCATGGCGATTGCTAGCGCTTGACTAGCCCTCATGATCGATGAACTGGGGTATACTTGACTGAAGAGATGAACGCGAGAGGATTAGAACAATTATATACCTTGCATCCCGAATAGTAGCGTCCGACGAACGTAGAGGCTAAATGGGCCTGAGTCAGCCAATAAGGAGACCGCCCTTGACGGAGAAGTCTGAAGTCAATGAACCTCGTCATCTAGGTATAGGAACGCGCTGGAACGCATTCATTCATGAAAGATAGATGAATGTGGTACGTAAAGAAAACCTTGATCACTCGACGGATATAGCTGATGCGTCTATAATTAAGGTCATTATCTCCTTAGACATATGTCAAGTTAGACGGACTTTACTGAAGCCAAGTATGTACAAGTGCAGATTATCAACGTGTCGAAAACGAGGGGAGGCTGCAAGTGCCCTCGGTAAGTGACGATCTGCAGAACATGACAGCACCATTTAGCATCATCCACAAACCAACAGGAACGGGAGCTCGGCCCAGCCATCAACACTTAACGGAATCAACAGGGCCCTGAATGAATGAGTCTTAGACTATGGATGTTATCATGAAATCGGCGTACCTATGTATCGCATGATTCCCAAGTTCATGATTCATACCTGCTCGCACCCACGACCATACGCCGAACACTTGGATTCCACCACAGTCATATGCATCATACCGCTCATCTGTACGGTCAGCTGGGCCCATGAACTCAAACTTAGACAAAAAGATACGGAACGTGTGACCGCACATGGCGCTGCGCAGGTGGCAAGTTGTATTGAACGGGAACCGCCTATAATAAGTAGAAGCTGAAATGAAACTTTCATTTACACGGCCTTCGCAAGATAAAACGTCATAAGGTTTGTGATGCAGTATACGGATCTGGACTCTCCGCGTGAGCGCCGAGCTAGAAGGACATGTATGATGTCGGACGAGACGGAAGCTGATTTGGACGTATAAGTATGATGATGATGATCAAGAGCACAGGATGAATATATGGGTATGGGTATTTGTAGCGCTAGAAGAGCGCTTGCCATCGGAATGCATGGTCCGGTGGGCGCTGCGGCTGGTTTGAGGAGAGTTTGATGTGCGCTCTGCAGCGAAGAAGAAGAAAACATTGCTTAACGAGCAGCTGGCGAGTGCTCAATCAACTGGCAACAAGAAGAACCTTGAAAGGCTGTGGGAAAGCTGCGAAGCTGTAGGACAATGTTGCATCCAAACGGAGACAGTCGGCATACCCTTCGGTCCGGGGGCACTCCTCGTGCGCGTGAGCAGTGATCCGCATTGATGAGCTGGCAGCCTTGTCTGTGGGGCCGCCGGGGAGACTTGGCCGTAGGAAGGTGTATGTACATAGGAGCAAGTAGGAGTTGGCATGGGGGTGTTGCGGAGAGCCCTCAAAACCCCACATGCTTCCATCTCGACAACAGGCGTTAGCGACTATAAGCGCCGGACTAGGTTCCATGCCTGCGACAATCTCCTACGATCTCTACTACTATATCAACAACGTAGTTCGACCGCCGTGCATGGCCGGGCAATGGAGCCTGGTTATGCAAAACATAGCATAATATTATAACCCGACGGGTATGGTTCTCCTAAGTCACTGCTCCGCCGACGACATATTGTATGTCCCCGTATGAATGTTTTCCCGAGCGCCATTACGCCACTGTCATCCCTAGACCAGCTCGAGCTCGAAACCCACCTCAGCTCGTCTCAGATTGTCCCTCCCAAGTTTGTATCACCCGCGATCGTAAGCCGGAGGCGCATCACTCATTGCACTCTGGCTCAGCATCGAGGCCGGTCGTCGTGGCAGTCCGCGCGTCTGCGTCTCGGCCATTGCTGGCGAGATATCCATAACATGTGAAGACGCTGCCTCTGGAGTAACCTGCTCGGCACTCTGCGTCTCAGTTGAAAGGACCGTGATGGGCCTGTTGAGTCCGTCTGATCCATTGCTGGGCGTGGGGACGTACGGTCGTGCCATGAGGCGTTGATAGCGCTTCAGCTTGTGGTTCTGCCGAAGGATGAAGAGCGTTGTGAATATGCCGAGAAGCGCGATGATGCTAGTCACGATGAGTCCAGCTACATATCCTTTGGGAGGGCTTGTGCAAATCAGCTGTGAGCTGGTAACGACGATAACCCCAAATGCTACCTTTGCATGCTTAAAGTTTGTGGCCCCTCATTAGAATCGGGAAATGCGCTACCAGGACTGCAACAATCCGATATGATGTTCAGATAGCCCGACCACACCTCGAAAGACAAGGTAGGTAACTCACCTTGCGTACGAAGTGAGGATCTCTGCATACTGCATAATCAATAGCCAACGCGGTCTGAGCCGAGTTTGCCGCCGGCTGGTTAATTATAACCAGCTCATGCGGGATGTCCCCGATGTCGTTCGCATGATACAGCATCACCTGGGTGAACGTGTCCCAGGAGGTGCCGTTAAGCACTGGATATGTAACACCGTCTAATTGGGCCTGGTATTGCCCGTTGTTGGGACCCACCGAGCCGAAGATAGATACAGCGGCGCCTGATAACAATAAATGCGAAGGTTTGATATACTGGGACAAAAATGCGACTGTGTGCTTGCCCTGGAAGTCATCGTAACAATCCACCATCAGCTGGAGAACGTATCAAGGTAGTTTTTTCTTACTGTAAATGAGAGGGTAACGCTGCTCTGGGAAGTCGTCGTAGCACTTCATTTTGTTTAGCCAGTTTCTTGTTCAAGAGACCAAGCTAAGTAAGGCACTCACTGTCCAGTTCCATTTGAAAACAGCGACACATTCGTGGGGCTGGTATTCCACGATGACGAGTATTGGAAGCGTGAGTCAGTGTCCTGGATGATGCTGGCAATAAGAGGACCCAGGCCGTCAGCTTGAAGGTCGCTTTCGAAAGTGATCTGATTTAGTGTAGCACAGTCAGCTCGACACCAAGATATGCACATAGGATGGAAAGGGAGACGCACCATATCCACGTCCAAATTCGGTGTGCTCCCAACACCATTACTTGTTATCTTTAGAGTATGTGTACCCTGCGTGAGACCTTCGACAACCACGAGAGGCTGCTGGTAGACTAATCCGCTGTTTGCGGTCCCGAACATATTCTGACCGCTGTCTATCGAATAACTGAAGTTTCCATGCGAAGGCGAGGTTGCACCCCAGACAGTAAATGCTGTACCATTGAAGGTCCACGTCAGAGAGGCAGAGGGAACGTTGGTGTTGGTGTATGTGCCCCGATAGCAACTACATGAACACTGATGTTAGGGATAAGAACGACGGTTGATTTATGTCGCGCCGTTCACTCACAAATCAGCCCTAAAGTCAGTGTCCACCAAGTTGCTATTATCCTCTGTTGCCAGAAAGCTAGTGTCATACTGGATGAGTGGAGACTTATCGTCCAGCACGAAACGAGCTGTGACCATGGCTCAGGCGCGGGATAAGTACTGGCCTGTAAAACGTGAAATTCTCATATCCCGTGGGTAGCAGATGGGCACTATCTTGGTGCCGGCTCGGACCTTCACTCGGCCTTCGCCAAGGCTATCTTTGCCTGGATACTCTGAAGAACGGTCAGCTTCTGAACACGGATTTAAGACTGTTCCCACTGGCCAAGGCCCTGGCCATCATGGAATTATCGCTGCCTACAGTGATGAAGGGTAGTCTCAATCGAGGTAGATCACATCGGCGTATACCCAGAATGCCGAGGGAAGACAACTATCAGCGGTAAGCCATATAAAAGTGGTCAGATGAAAGCTTGAGAGTGTTCGAGCACATGTTCAGGCACTGGTTCGCGCTCAATCAACCCATCCGAATGCTACTTGGAACTGGCACTGAGCCTCAGTCGTCTGAGTGGTGATGGATAGTATTGGAGTTGACGTTATGGTATTTCGACAGTGATCCTCGACCACGCTCATTGCCCGAATATCTTCTCGAAATAACGCTTCACCCCGCCAGCATCCTTGACTGTCGCGCCAATCACGCCGTCTGGACGAACGACCACGACCCGCGTCTCTCCCTTCTCTACCTGATATTCGCTGTACGCGTGTCCCTCGTTATCCACGACGATGGCATTCGCTCCGACGTCAGGGTGGGTAGCAGCGCCAGGCGCAAGAACAACCGCAGACTTGACGATACTCGCGTCGAAGGCCGTCAGACCTTCAAGCACGGGCAGCGCAGCGTTCGCGTCAGGCGCAAACACAAGCACCGTGTGCGCTGTCGGCGTGAACACCTGCATCAGCCTCGTCTTGTCCTCGCCCGCCTGCCCAAGTACCTCCACACCTGGCGCATCAGGCGCGCGATCACCAGCAACAATGTTCCCGTCGCGTATGCTCCCATACGTGTCGATCGGCTCGATGCCCGTCTTGACCTCCTCGAGCACGATGCCGCTCGGGCGGTAGTTCACGCTGAGCATAAACATGTGCGGCCCGCGCTGGAATGCTTTGCTTGGGACGCTGATCGTCCGTTGGCGCTCCATGAGCTTGGTCGTCATGTTGAGCATGTCTGCGATGACGGGAAGTCGCTCGGCGCTGTAGCTCTCTAGGAGCGAGGACGAAGCGAGGCCTTTATAGGCGAGAGCAAGTTTCCAGGCGAGATTGAACTAAGAAATGAGTGTCAGTGACGGAGTTATCAGAGAGTGAGGTTAATAACGGGCTTACGGAGTCTTGCATACCCGAATTTAGACCTTGACCGCCTGCGGGGGTGTGGACGCTGTCAACGCGGTCAGCTATGCAGCAAAGGAAGCTAGAGTTCCATCTCACTGAGCAGCATCGCCAGCAACGAAACAACGTCCTTTGCTGAATGTATCCGCCATGCGTACATTGGCTCTGCAAGGCAGTCAGCACCAATGCCAGATCGAAAGCCGGGGCCACAACGCGCCTCCACTCAGTGCACCATAGCACCTCCTCTAACTTGACGTCGCCAGGAACGCATTTCTTTATCAGCGCTTCCAAGGCGACTTTGCCCTTGGCAAGTGTCGGTAAGTCATGATTGTCACCCGAGATAGTCAACTGATATCCGTCCTCTGCGATCTCTTTGGTCGGACGGAAACCAATCGCTCTACGGGATCCGATGTGGCATTAGCATCCAATAGACTTAGGGGTAGCTAATGACTACTTACCCGTCCTTGAAGTTACCAAAAGTCTGCATATACTGGACTCAAGCGTCAATTACACTGCACCGATGAACGACGTAATGGGATTTACCTCCCGACCCAGGAAAGAGGACGTCACCCGTACATCCGAGATAAGGAGCCGAATGTTGTCATAGGTTTCTCCAAAGAAGGTAAGCCCCAGCTGCTTGCGGACGGCGCCTTTGGCGCCATCCGCGCCAATGAGATATGCTGCCTCGATGACGTCCTCGACCTCGTTGTCGCCGTCGCGTCGGACGACATGTGCACGAACGCGGTTCTCGTCTTGCTCGATAGTCCGGAGCTCGACGCCAAGTTCGGTCTGTACGCCGTACGCATCGATGTGCTTGCGTAGCAGACGCTCGAGCGTCTGCTGTCCCAGCATTCTACCTTGGTTCTGAGACGAAGTAGATCAGATGTAAGTCGAACAGAGCCAGGCGAGAGGGTACAAACGTGTGGAGTGCCGGGAGTCTTGGGATAGTCTGGGAGCATTGAGTACGTGGCCTTGACTTCAGTAGACCCCTGGTCGTAGTTCTTGATGTTTGGGAATTCGGATGATGTTTGGTAGACCTCTGGAACGTTGAGGTAGTCGAATATTTCAAGAGTACGAGGCTAAAGTTGTCCTTGAAGGTCAGTAGACGTGTCAAGGTAAGCTTGGAGACCACACACCATAAGGCCTGGTCCCCGTTGGCCTAGGCGAGAGTGCGGATCCTTCTCAATAATGCGCACGGGGATTCCATTCCGAAGCAATGATAGTGCAGCGACTATGCCTGTAGGACCCGCGCCAACCTAGCAAACAGGATCAACATCTGGTAATGAAAAGGAGAAATAAAGAACTCACGATCAGAACAGGTAGGGGAGCTTGAGACATTGGGACGAAGAAAACCAGTGGTAAAATGGATGTTGAGTTATCGTGGGCCCCAGCACCATGGCCCTAAGTATGCCTCCATCCAACGGTGATTGTCCTCGGTGTTGCTCCAATGTTGATTGTCCTTGGTGATGGTAGCCTTGCCGTGGAGACTACGTGAGCCTGTCGTTGGAGTACGCGGACCGATGCTCTGGATGCAACGGCGGGTTGAACGCGTCGGTGAGCGGCACCCAACAGGTTTGAGGTCACAGCTCAGTCGCCTCGCGGAAGCGCGACGCGTTGGTGCCGGCTTCGGCACCTCGGCATTGAGATATTGAATCTCAGCCTTTGTCAAACAACTGACGCTCTACTTCACAACTTGTTCTCACACTGCAGACAAACTGTGATTTTTCTGTCAAAAAAAGTGATTGAAGAAGGCGGACAGATGAAAGCCTTTTTCACCCGTCTTTTGCTGTGGAAAAAGTTACTGAAAAGTTAAACTTTTGCATCGGAGTTTGCATTTCTGTGCGGAGATTAGATAGAAACACGTCCAAATCGGGAGGGTGGGGTCCAAACTCGGTAACCCGTCCATTTTACCAGCGCAAAATTGTTGCAAATGTCGGCTAAAAGAACACCTTTTCCTGTGCAAAAGGGGATTCCAAAACTCGGACGAAAAGGCTTTCATCTCTCCGCCTCTTTTTCTCGATTCCATCCCGGGTAAAATCGTCGTTTGTCTGCAGTGTCAGCACTCGTCTACTAGTACAAAGTTTTCATCTGTGGTTAAATAGATTTTACCCTTCGCCTGTCCACCCTGCAACATGTACAGCAGTTGTCGCTTGCAATTTGTTTGACTACTTCCAAGCTTGCGCCATACAGTATTTCCACCTTGAATGAACGCAGGGTTTTGGGGTTGTATGTCCGATGCTGAATGGCATTGTGGGTCCAATTCGGCCCAATCCCTGCGGTAAGTCATCGTGTTTCCTCTTCCGATTGCAGTCCTATTTTCGTATTTCTTCCTTAACAGCAAGATATATTTACACGTTCAACTGCTACTCCTCTACAGTACTTACTCGCATCAGTGGCATTTAAGCTGCAATTCTCGTTAGGAAGAGTAAGCTATGAATCTATCAAACCGATCTGAATTCTCTACTATAGCAGAATTGTGGTTTCAAAGTTTGGGAAAGTAGGTTCACTCTAGCAAAGTCAAGAAAGTGCGGTTAATGCATGTGTCAAAATCCTGATGTCCAGTCAGGACCTAATCTGCCAGTCGAAGATATGTATATATCTGCGGGCTTGCAGTCTGCTGCATCAATAAGAAAGCAAGAACTAAAGGGCAGCTTGGAGGAATCGGGGATTATTATAGATATCGCAGGCGAAACCACGTCATATGCAAAATCTGAGAAGTCCGGTTCAGTCCCGATCGTGCCGGAGCTTTGCCATCCTAAAAATTCACTGTCAGGATCGGCCGGGTGTCTCCTGTCAAATCCAAAAACGGCAGTGTCCGAGGGCACGGAGACCGAACAAAATAAAGGGTGGTGATGGCCGGCAACGCTATCCTTGACCTTTCTTTGACGGGATAGTAAGTGATGACCCCCAGATTGAGAGCCGTCATCGGCATGTGCGAAGGTTTATCCAAGTTCTTGGGAACCTCTACAACGGCATTGTTGAGGACAGGACAACGGACTTCAGGTCCTTCATCTTCATCGCAGTCCAGCTCTAAAATCAGAGCTTTGATGCGAATACGACCCAGCGCTACTGTCATGGACGATAGGAGATGTCTTTGATACGGGTAGCCGTCGCCGTCTCGCGGGGGGAACTCTGCCGTGCTATCTTTAAGTTTGTAGTCGGCTGGTGAGTGCGGCCAGCAAACGCTGTCAAAACAAAGTACAGATGAATCATCCGTTTCTTCGACAATGGCCTGAAACAGCCGGCGAAATGCTCTATCTCTTCCCTCTCCATATGCCGTCTGCATACTGACATTCAGTATGCCCATTAGAGAATACGCCATGTCCTCTCCTCGGGTCGTGATTCGGTTGGCGGCCCATGCCATTTTTTCCGCTACCGGTGTCTCCAGGATGTGGGCTGGCCAAGACCTGAGAATGTACTCCGAGATATCTGTAGTGGCAGAAACGGCCCGAGTGAGTGCTATAGCCCTTGTTTGCAGGCATGCAGCATAGCGGAAACGCCTCAGATCTCGCCAAGCCCTATACACAGACAGGCTCCTCTTGATAGATGGACGGAACATGCCAAAATGCGATTTTTCGTTGGGCCTCTTGTCGTCCCCAGTTGGGCATATCGGTGTCCAGTTCTTGTTGAAGAACTTGACCCGCGGTGGCGCAAGAAGTTCCTGTAACGTCCAGCCACGCCTAAACCATTCCTCCGTGTGAATACTTTCTACCTGGTCGGTATTCGCCAAATGAACAATGCAAAGGGTCGAATTCTGGTACCAGCGGAACATCGACCGGATCGCCTCATCAAGCTCGGCGCTGCTGCTCTTGTCAATACAGCAGGTGTCGGTCCAAGCAAACATGATTCCCCGTTCCAAGGTCTTGTTCAAGAATTGGACAAGTTTCTTGTAACCGGTACCTTTACCCTTAAGCGTGCTTTTCGCAGAGTAGGCTGGCTCGTCATCTCCCCACCGGTGCGAAAACGTTGTATATCTAACAGTGTTTTGAATGACAAACTCCACAGTTGATCTTGTCTGATATTCGTCGTCAAGTCCTGAGGATGGATGAGGGATCGCGGCTGGCTTTCGACGAGCTATGATGCTTAGATCGTCATGGATGGACGAACGGAAGTGACGAAAGATGTCAAGTCTTCCGAAGATCCTTCTCGAAGGAGCGTGTATCAAGCGAGTGGGTATTTCATCATGAATATACTGTTTTAGAAGTTCGTCGGCCTTGATGGCAAGTTGCTGGAGTCTGGGATCGTCGGGGCGTTCAAGAGCAGTATGCTTACAGGTATCTCCCGTCAGGTTGTCTCGTGCCCGGTGAGGTGCTGAAAGCGTACCACTTTATCCTGGTTGATCCTCGACACTCCGGACTGAGAAGAAGATGCCTGCCTCAAATTAGCCCGGCCTGCTGGCTCTACGCGTCCGGGCTTGCGTCGCATTAGATCTGTAGGAGGCTAAAGGGGGGAGAGGTGAGATATATATCTGCTGGAGATAGAAGCTCACGCACGCTTGTACGCTCAGAGTTGATGACGGTCCTGAGCAAGGAGTAGCCTGGAGATGAATGAGATCCGTGCGTTGGTTTTATCCCGTTTATGTGTCCCTTTGTGCATGAGAATACTTACAAATGCTCACTCACACAGTTCTTTAAATAGCCAGCTAGCTTCAATCAGCACCGCTAGCTCTCTGTCGGCGCTTCGGGTATTAAAATGGGTCCGTGGTGGGAAATGCTTGAATCTGGGACTCTGGTGCTCCATGGACTTCCTGGCTGTACCCGACTTCGACTCAACTCATCGCGGTGACTCTCATGTCCCTCGGGCACAATGGTATTAGGTAGCGTCCCTCAGCTTGAAAGAGGACGCAAGTAAGCGTCCTTATGTCTGGTTGAAGATCTTTGAATATCTGCGTATTTGTAGTCTGCTGCATCGACAAGGAAATGAGACCTGTTGGGCTGCCGCCCAAGAATGTCTATAGATATTGGTGGTTGATTGGTGGAGACACCACATCATATGTAAAGTCGGAAATGTCCGGATCAATTGCGCCTACGCCTTGCCATGATTTGAGTCCGGTATCAGCTGGTTCTTTACCCGTAACCTCGCCAAGCTGGCTAAACGTCAGAAGAAAATGGGGGTTGAGAAGCCTGAGATACGCCATAACGGTGACACCCGCGCGGTGCTTCGAAGTGCCCATCCGGGGACCCCTTGTTGTTGCTCGTAAATGGCGGGTGCCCTTCCGAACCAGTATTGACGTTCTCGAATTAAAGTGAAGACACATATGTGGATCTCCGTTAGCCCGTTGGACGTGAAAAACCACAGTATCCCAGAGTTTGTATGTCATGATTACACTTGTGCCTTCATTCGAAACGGACATCAGCTGGATAGTGATTCCTACTTTAAGACTCTAATTCCAACTATTCTGTGTCACTGTTCTCCATGTTCTCTCGACCAAAGCCATCCTTCGTGCGCCACCAAGCACTTGGGTCTTTATTTGACCCGATGTATATATCCGCAAACTTGCAGTCCGCTGAATCAACCAGAAAATATGAGTTGTGCCGCTCGCCAGGAATGCTCATACTCGTGGGAGGAGAAACTACGTCAAATGCGAAATCCGAGACGTCCTGAATCGCTTTCATGTTTATGTAGGCCTGTATTGAGACACGCGAGGGAGGTATATCCATTGCAGGGCACTGAGAATCAAGAACGTAGGCAATGACGGTAGCTGGAAGAGCTATCTTTGACTGTGTTGCAACAAAGTGGTAGGTTATGACACCGAGGTAATAATTCCTCTGTTCATAAAATGTGTATCCGCTGGGAATTTCTATAGTCGCGCCGTTCAGGGCAGAACAAATGACGCGCTCAGGATGTTCACCGGTTGTGCATGGAAGTTCTATGACAAGAGCTGTCATGCGAATGGATCCTAGTTGCAGGGCCATGGACGTTTGAAGGCGGCGTCGGTACGCGTAGTTGTGAGGATTCCTCCAGTCAAATTTTATGGTACAGGCTTTATAGTCGGCTGGTGAGCGCGGCCAGGTACTCGCTCCGGAAGAATAGCACGGATAAATCGTTCGTTTCCTGGACGAGGAGTTCGAACAACCGGCGGAATGCTCTATCCTTTCCCCCTCCATAGGCTGTTTGCATGCTAACCCCTAGCATACCCATCAAAGAGTACGCCGCATCCTCCCCCCGGGTCGTGCTCCGGTTAGCGGCCCATGTTATTCTCGTGTTTACCGGTATGCTCAAGATGTGGGTGGGATCGAAGCTACCCCCGAGAATGCCCTCTCGGATCCCTGTAATGGTAGAAACCATCTGAAGGAGCAATCCAGAACGTGTTCCCAGAGAATTAGTATAGCTGAAATGTGTCAAGCTATGCCACGCTTTCTTGCTGGACAGCTCCATATTTCTGTCCCACGCGAAATTGTCTTCAAACTCGCTGTTTTTGGGTGTTAGGTCATCATCCACTTTGTCATCCGCGTCGCAGCTCAGAGGAATCCAGTCCTTGTTGAAGAACTTGACTCGCAGAGGTGCTATAAGTTCCTGTAACGTCCAGCCTCGCCTAAACCATTCATCTTCGCTAACATCGCCGTCATCGAATGTTTGCGCCAGATGAACAATGCAGAGGGTCGAGTTCTGGTACCAGCGGAACATCGACCGAATAGCCTCATCAAGCTCGGCACTGCTGCTTTTGTTGATACAGCAGGTATCTGACCAGGCAAATGTGATGCCCCTTTCCGAGGTTGCTTTCAGGAACTGGTCAAGTTTGTCGTACCCGGGGCCCTGGCCCTCGAGAATCCCTGATGCTGAGTACGCTGGTTCTCCGATGCCCCATCGATGCGAAAGCGTTGTATACGCCACAGTATTTCGGATGATAGTGTCAATATCGCCCCGGTAAAAACCGCGCTCTATGTATTTGGATGGATGCCGGCGCGCAAGGACGTTGAGATCGTCTTGGATGGATGAACGGAAGTAGTCAAAGATGAAAGATTTCCCGACGAGCCGTCTTGTAGGGACATGTATCAAGCGAGTTGGCATATCGTTGTGAATATACTGGTTAAGCATCCCGTCAACTTTGGCGGCGACTCGGCGGAGCAGGTTAGGATCTATGCGGGGTTCACGAAAAGTAAGCTGTAGAGTATGCTTTATGAAGTCGTCCTATATCTTTTCGTGTTGGAGACGCACCGATTGATCCTGATCGTACCCTCCATACCTTCCATACCCTCCATACCCTCCATACCCTCCATACCCTCCATACCCTCCATACCCTCCATACCCTCCATACCCGCCGTACCCGCCGTACCCGCCGTACCCCCCTTCGTAGACCACCGTCCCAGGCTGAGGAGAATCCTGCTCGACCCGCCGATGACTTCCTTGCATCGAATTGTGCCCTCCATACCCTCTTTCGTGGGCCAGCGACACAACCTGAGGAAACACCTGCTCAACCAGCCCACGGTTGTCTGGCTGTGAGCCATACCCTTCATGCCCCACGTACCCCGTTGTTCCAAAATGAGAAGATATCGGCCAATTGTAGCCCTCCATTAAGCGAGTATCTGTAGGAGACTAAGATGATACTGAAGGGACGTATAACTTGAAGATTAACGCGATCGCCTGCAGGCTGTAGATTCGATAAAACAACCTAGACTTGAGAACTTGTGACGGGTCTGAGCAAAGAGCATCATTGGCCGTGGTTTGACCCTGTTTGTTTTCCCCTTGGCGCGCGTGAACATTCATATACTGTATCCGCGACCTGCCCACGCCCGTTTGTTCATCCCTTTCTTCCCTGCGTCGCGCCCTTCGCGTCATACCAGGTCAGTGTTCGCCCCTTTCAAAGGCTGACTACTGACTATCTCGTCGAACACTCGCAGCGAACATGTCCCAGTTTCCGTGGGACCACCTCAAGGCCGAGACGCTGCGCTCGATATGCCGCGACATCACGGGCGGCCACCGTCTCTCGCGCACCAAGGAGGAGATGACCGAGTTCCTCCAGAATGTCAATGAACGCGGCAGTGGGTGTCCATGTTCTTGATTTTCATGCATCCCCCTAATTTACTGGTTTCTCATTTTCATCTGTTCCTTCACTAAAACCTATCCTATCCTATCGTGCACCACCCCGTATCCCCGCATCCCCAACCACCCCCGTCCCACATAACCCCACCCAAAAACAAACCAAAAACCAGTGAAATTCGACATCCCACCCCCCCGCTCCGCACCCACAACGACAACAACAACCCCAACCCGCACCTCTCGCAAACGCACCGCCGCCGCTACCTCCCCCGACGACGGCGACGACGACGATAAGCCCCCCGCGAGCGCCCGAACAGGCGCAGCAACACCCAAACGGCGCCGCATCTCGACGCGCAGCACGGGCGAGCTCAAGGGCATCCAGACGCGCGGGATGAAGACGGGCGCGGCGGACGTGCCTGGCAAGTGGAAGGCGCTGTCCACCCGCGGGAAGGCTGCGCTTACCTCCGCGGCACCGAGTGCGGCGGCGGCGGGGGGTGAGGGGGCGCCGAGGAAGAGGGGGAGGCCGCCGAAGAATCGGGCGGGGGAGGGGAAGGCGGCGACCAAGGCTGCTGCTGCGCCTGCTAAGCGCACGGTGAGGGCTAGGAAGGTGGCGACGGCTGGTACGCGGAGGGTGGGAAGGCCGAGTGGTTCCAGGAAGGCTGCTGTGTCTCGGAAGCAGAAGAAAGAGGAAGAAGATGAAGAAGCAGATGAAGAAGAGGGGGAGGGGGAGGAGGCAGATGCCGAGGGAGAGCAGGAGGAACCAGAAGACGCGGAGGAAAAAGAGGAGGAGAAGGAGAAGAAAGTCTTCGATGGTGTTATGATCAACAAGAAGCCATCGTCCTCCGCCCCGAGGTCGCAGCGCAACAGTGAGGCTGCGGACCTTGCTATTCAGCCTGCCGCCGAAGTCATTGTGATTGTGGCCGATGCCAGCTCTGGTGCTACGTCGACAGCTGTTGTGAATGGGAGTGGACAGCAGACGGACGTGGTAGCAGCTGTGCCTGCGCTTGCCAATGGAAACACGCAACAGGTAGAGATGGGGGACACTGCAGCCACCAACGGAAGTGCACTGTTAGAAGAGGTGCAGGTGAAGTCCGTGACAGTGGAAGTTCCAGCTGCAGCCTCCGTGGTCGGACAACAATCCAGCACGCTACTTCCTGGTGCGTATTTTAGATCAAAATTGTTTTTATAGTTATGCTCATCAAAGGAGCAGATCTCGTCGTGACAGCGCCGAGTGTGGTTGGCAGTGAGTGTGCATTTTCACTTTCGTTTCGTGTCTCATGACCATGCCGATGCAGGTGAAATCGCTTGAATCTCATCAACATGGCTATTCCTTTGTTATGCCCTGCCATGGCTTGTCTATGGTGTTTCTCAAATGCCACTGGGCCCTGCTTCGCTTGCAATATTTTTCACCTTGCCCCATCTTTTTTTCCATCTCTTATGCTCACACGAAACTACAAAAACGCCTAATGCTCAGCCAAACGCTTCTGATCACAACATGTCCATACAAATACGTCTCAAAATACAAGCTTCATGATGATCCAACCACACCAGCTATCGCCCAACCGCGCACCTCAACCCTGCGAATACCCAACATCGCCCGTGACGCCCTGGCGCATCTGCAGCAGATTGTTCAGCATCACCTCGCCCCTCCCCTTTCCTTGCGTCTGCGTCTGCGTCTGCGCTGCGCGCTGCTCATCGACGTCCCTGAGCACACCGCGGAACGCGTCGCCCTCCATCCACTCCATCCCGTGCTGCAGCACGTTGCGCGCGCGCGTCGAGCCGCCGACGGTGTCGCCCACGCACGCGTGCAGTGTCGCGCGGGGCTTTTGGGCTGTGTATGCGCCGCAGTGCAGGATGTTGGAGTTGTAGAAGACTGTTTCGCCCTCTGATTGTTTTATTTTGGGGTAGGTGTGAGCGAGCGAGAAAGGCAGGCAGGCAGTAGTGGGGACGTACCCTTGAGGGTGACCTGGATGGATTCGGGCATGTCCAGAGGGTTCTCTGGTGCTTCTGGTTTTATGGAGCACGCGCGCTGTCCGTCCGTGCGCGGCGTCTTGTGAGAGCCGGGGACGACGTAGAGGCATGAGTCTTCGTGGAGGGCTCTGAAATGCTTTCTCGTCAGCGGACGGGCGAGGAAGGGATGAAGAGAGTGACTTGCGTGTTCCATTGAACCTATGCAGGCAAGCGATTAAACCATGAGTTGATAGTATGGCTTAGTTCACTTACCCCATGAGTCCACAACGCCAAGGCTGCTTCCTCTTGCTCTCTCGTCGCGTCTGCCTTGACATCGTCCCGATGCCATCGAAGCGCAAAGTCATGGCTCTGCGGATCGATGAGGAGGTTAAACAGCTCTGCATTCGATCGCACATTCACTATCAGCGCCCCGTCCCAACGCATGATCTCAACAAACAGACTCACCCATCTGAAGCCTATCCTCCGTACACCCCAGCAACGTGCGCGCCACCTCCACAAGCCTGTCCGAGGTGTACCACTTCGCGAACGCCGTCTGCCCGAGATCGGGGTGCATAACATGCTGCACGCCCCAGAAGTCCGTGCCGGGCTTGTACGGCGGGAACTGCGAGCCGACGGTGCGGCAGCGGTGCCAGTCGCCTTTGCGTGTCTGGGCGATCGCGTCGGCGGAGGCTTTGAGGAGCTCGGCGAGGTCGGCGTCCTCGATGAGGCCGCGGACGATGACGAAGCCGTTGGTTTCGTATTTCGGCTTGAGGGAGGGGTCGGTGTAGTGGACTGGGGTGGCGGCGTCTTGGTATGAAGCCATGGTGATTGGTGGGGGATGGTGGATGGCAGGATGGATGAGATGGCGCTGGAGTGGGTTCCTGTCCCTGGTCATAAGGCTTGCTGTACACATGGCGCTATTTCGAGATGTCAGAACAGGTTCACGTTCCTGCAACGTTCTCAAGTCGACATCTTCCTCGCATTTTCTTATATTTCCATGTCCCCAGAATGTCGAAATACAAATGGTGTGGTCAAAGAGCACTCAGGGATTAGTTCGGCTAGTTCCGACAGGCTTATCGCGACTTGCGGACCTTGTCTTGCCGTTGCCCACCCAGCTCCATGAGCGCCTCCTCTAAACCCGCCAACATTCTCATGTCCGAGTTTCAGCTGCATTGCCTCTCAGCGTTTCGGCCGCCGCTCGTGCCGCACTCAGCGTCTAATGCTTGACATCGCCCCCTCTTCTCGTCAGTCTACGCGGTCGAGCACCCCATCGGTCATGTCCGCCATCCTTGGTTGCAGGCCACAGGTGCTTACCACCATCTTAGCCGCCTTTACTCTCTGCATACTTGGTCTTAGTCTTCCATGGCACGCTCGATCCACTATCCAGGTCAGCCAGACCTGGCTTACTGGCACTATCTCGTCCTACCGAGCTATGCTCGCTAGTATCCTTCCTTCCGACCAGCTCGCCCATTCCCGAACTCTGTTCCCTCTCTCCTCACCATCAGACACTGCGGAGATATACGCCATCTCGCTCGCTCGGAGACAGGACAGAAGACACGTCCTCAACCAGATCGCCAGCGCCCTCGAGCTCGACTTCACGTTTATCGATGCGACAGACGCCAGCCTGCCCATCATAGACACCCTACTCGAGCGCGTAACATGGCAACGCTGGGCCAGGATCGACGAAACCGACATCAGCGCAGCGGAGTCCATACCCGAAGACTTTGACGAGACGTCGAGCGACACGTACGTTGCGCACGCCTTCCCCTTCGCATGGAGCGAAGAAGCGCTATCCGTGATCGCGCTCGACGCCAACATCACTGGCCCACAGCCCGCTCTGTACGCCGGAGCCGATTACTGGGACATGTCTCCGCCAGATGCGCAACAGTGGGCCCAGAACCATCCCATCAGCTCTCCACCCGCGAGCGGGCCGTCCTGGCGCACGAGCGTGCACTCCGCGAGCGCGCTCAACAACATCAGGAAGGAGGAAGTGATGCGCCGCGCCGCTGTCGCATGCTGGCACTCGCATTACCAAGCAATAAGAGACATCGTCGAGAAAGGTTCGTATCACCCTGCGCCTCCTAGACCTCCGCACCTGATACCTCCGCTCCAGACCATGCCTTCGGCCTCATCCTCGAAGACGACATCGACATCGACTTCAACATCGAACACACCCTCCTCCCCCAGCTCCCCCACCTCCCTCCCGACTGGGACATCCTCTTCCTCGGCCACTGCCACTCCTCCGAGCACCACAACCCGCCTCTGCCCCGCGCCCCGCGCTTCCGGCAGACCTACCACGCGCTGTGCCTGCACGGCTACGCGCTCTCGCGCAAGGGCGCGCGCCGGCTCCTGACGCTGCTGCGCAGCGCGGACTACGCGTACTCGCGGCCAGTCGACCACGCCGTGAAGGACCTCGTGCAGATGCACATGATGCAGAGCTATAGCGCGTATCCGCCGCTTGTTGTGCAGCGCAAGGAGGACAGGAGCGATATTGTTGGCGCGGTTCCGGAGGATTTTGCGCGCGAGTGGAAGGCTGTTGAGGGTGATTTGGCGGATTCGACGGTTGAGAGGATTAGGGCGTATGAGGAGATGGAGGGTGTGGAGTGATGTGATGTGATGTGATGTGGTGGTTGGGTGTGTGGAGTACTTGGATGATTTCTGTTTCATGTTTTGATGATCTTACGAGGACTTTAGGAGTATACTGTAGCTGCTTCATTGTGCGACACTCTCTTGACGATGTGGACCCCGCGGTCAGAAGTTGTTGATCAGGGGCTTGTGATCGGCTCTAATGTAGTGATACTGCGGTTTGCCTAAGAACAGCTTGGAGTAGGCTTGCTCGGCACTAGCCTTGTGGAGTTTGGACCAGACGTCAGTGCATTCTTTCCATTTTCGACACACGACGAGGTTGGCACATAGGCGAATTTTAAGTGACGACACCGAAATGCGGTATCTTGGATGATGGATGAAAAGAGGAAGATTTCAGACTTATGCTACGCAGCTTTTTTGATGAGTCGCTGTGCTTTGAATTGCATGGTAGATGAAAAATCAGAAACCAGACCAGCTTCATCACTTGTTCATCACAGATGACACACCAAACGTGCAAGCTGGCACCTTCAGTTCGCCTCATTTTACAGTCCCTTCATTAATGCCAAAGTTCCTCCAGTATGTTATGACATTCTCATATGAGCCGTCAGCTGTCTTGTATACTGATGGTCAGACCAGGATCATATGCCACTGGTTTGAACTTCCCATATATATTTTACTACATAACGCACAGCGTTGAGCTGTTCTTAGTACGTCGCGTGCTACACGGGTTTTTGTTGCCATTGATGCTTGGAAACGCGCACACTGGCATGAAGTTCCTCCGAAATGAAGTCTGAGCCTCCACTCAGTATTGGACATCATGCGGGTGTCCAAAATGAGGCCTTCACAGGTTAGGCGTATGTCTTAAAATAAAAGGAGCTGGGGCCCTGTTTCGAATCAACTTTGACTCCGAAACCCCCTGGTAGTGCACTAGTACTATCGCGTTCGAGGACGACACTGACCATGCCCATCTCTGACGCTACTGATGTATCCTACCTCATTGGCCCGGTCGAAATTGGTACACTAGTCAGTGCGATACTTCTGGGGTGCGCGATACTACAGGGTTATTTTTACCATTGTAACTGCCAAAATGACTCTTGCAAGAGAAAGGCCTTCGTAAGCCACTTATTTTCCCTTTGTGACTGTCATAACACTGAGCTGGACTCTTTCAGGTAGCGGGATCTATGTGAGTCTCTAGTCTGAATTTCCTCCGCAGCATCTCATTCCAGAGCTGATTCCCCTTGAAGAGTGGCCGACTTCCTTCACTTCGTTTTCTGCTCAGCGATGCTTTGGAGGCTCACAATATCAGCTTTTGGAAACTTGCAGCAAGTCAAAGCGTTCCCGACGTCCGCACTCAGTGGGACAGCGACGATGACAGCGGTGATGAACATTCTGACGCAGGTGTGTCATATGAAGTCACAGTGCGGCTTCGCTTCATACTGATAGGTGACACCGGATATTTCACTCTTCATTCAGTCATACTACGCTCTCCGCCTCTGGAAGCTCTCTACACGCTTCATCCTCCCCTTCATGGTCGCCATCTCCACGATAATATCCACAATTGTAACATTGTGCTGTGCAGGTCAAATAGTGGTTCACGGTGCTGGGTGGCTTGACAGTCATCGATGGTTGATCATATTGGGATTATCCTCAGAGATCTGGGGATCCGTCCTTATCACGGCAGGCACGGCGTGGTTCCTCCACAAGTCGAAGTCATGGGCTCTCCGCAACACTGTACGGAAGATTGATAAACTGATCGTTTGGACAATTGGTGAGGAATATTAAACGCTCCCGTGATGTTTGGACTAAAACCAAGTTACGCATTAGAGATCGGTTTACCTCCCAGGTACTTTTGATGTTAGGTTTCGTGGATCTGAAAGCTTAGATTTTGAAAGCATCTGTCGTATCGCAGCCCTAGTATTCGTAAGTATTTTAGATCTACAGGAAATCTCTCTTTGCTAACTCATATCGGTAGGTTGTGCATTATGCAGGCAACAGTGAGTGCCCGTGTTGAAGAACATTCCCCCGCGTGTTAACATTCATACGAAGACTTGTGGCTTGCTCCGTACATAATAATTGCCGGAGGTAAGTCGTGACAAATATATGGCATCCAAATGACCCTCATGATATTTGCAGTACAGGCCAACTGTGTCATTGCCGCGTAGGTTACCACCTTCAAGGCTACATTGCGAACCTGAATATGCAATTTTCTTTCAGCGTGAACACATCCGTCATATGGCGCAAAGAGCCTCATGTCCACGTCTTTGAGACGGAACGAGTTTCCCAAGCAATCCCTCTTGAGGTACGCTCAGCCAAAGGAAGTCTGAGGACGAGAATGATGATAATATTATAACCTTATCCAGATATGTATTGACGAATCGGTACACAACAGCAGCCAATACAACACCAGGAAGGAACCACAGATTCATATCGCGATGCCTTCCTCTGATTCGGGTTTATACACCCCAAACATCTCCGGTGAAGACGCATAATTTGATTACTACACTAGTCTATTGAGTTTCTGTACCATCATGTGTTTTATTTTATGACCATATATGCCCGAGGAAAGGCTTGAATACATTCACATTTTTATTTGATAACCTGCGGAAACAAAATGTTGAAAGCTGCGCATGGCGTTCAATGCGGTTATAAGAAGCAAACCTTAAAAACACATCACATCATGCGTGCCTTATTTTAAGCAGCTGCTTTCACGATCTCTCCGACTAGCATTATGGGTGCCGACACTTTCAGCGTAAGACGGCCCGGCCCTTCTTGCGACCATGACAGAGTTCGAGTTAACGTGGGGTTTTCATGGTTGTGGCGTGATCAACATAGTCGGGACGGTGCTTTTAACCTTCTTTCAAGCAACTTGTAAGCAACGAAGAAAAATTTCTCAGGATCACATCAAGGACGCATCCTGTGCTTGATGTAGTATTGGATACTCGTCTTGGCCATCCCGTTTATCTCACCTGACCTGATCGTTGGACGCAGCCGTGCCTTGTGGGACTAGGCCTATATATCACTCGCTGAGTTGATACGAGGACTTGCTCCCGTCTCACAACTACCCTAAACCCAGCAACGTCAGGACGTCTTGCTCTCCTTGAAGCTTCATGTCGAGCATCGAGGCCCAAGTTTCAGCGGTAATAGGCCCGTTAGAGGTCGGAACGCTTGG
The DNA here is from genome assembly GCF_000271625.1 of Coniophora puteana RWD-64-598 SS2. Lineage (NCBI taxonomy): Eukaryota > Fungi > Basidiomycota > Agaricomycetes > Boletales > Coniophoraceae > Coniophora > Coniophora puteana. The sequence continues at coordinate 1,497,662 of NW_006913063.1, forward strand.
AAGCGCGATTCTGCTGGGATGCGCCGCTCTCCAAGGGTATTTTTACTATTCAAACTTTGATTCGGATTCACGCAGGAGAAAGACTCTCGTGAGTTACTTTCTAACATAATAAGTCTGACATCTCCTGACGGAATGTCCTGATAGGTCGCTGCAGTAATGTACTTCATTCATCGACGAAAAACGTTCTTTAGCGACATCGCTAAACTCATTCTTAGCTTCGTCGACGTATTCTACTTCTGCTGCTGCGCAGCACTACTATGGAGCCTGACCATCACGTTCTTTGGGAATACCGACAGAGTAAAAGTACTGCCCATGGCACAGCTCGGTGGTATGACCATTGCCACAGCAGTCATGAATATTCTCATGCAGGTCCGTGCTCGAACAGCCTTTCCAATTTCGCACAATACTTAAGACGCCGTACGCCCCACAGGGCTTTTATGCGTACCGCCTATGGAGGCTCTCAAGCTCCCCCTTGCTCCCCGCTGCCGTTGTACTTTCTACAATCGTGTCCACCGTTGTAACGATCTGGGGCGCAATTTCTGGCTTTGTATACACGGGGGAGTGGCTTGGCTCGCACCAGTGGGTCGGTATTACTATCGCCTCCTGCGAGATAGTTGGCTCTCTGCTCATCACGGGTGGGACGGCATGGTATCTGGTCAAAGCCAAAATATGGGCGCATCAAAAGACGGCGCGACAGATCGATCGAATGATCGTTTGGACACTTGGTGAGTCAAACTTGTATGTTTTGGAATCACCTTCGTTAATCGTGATCATGGAATGAACAGAAACCGGGTTTCCACCTAGGTGCTTCGTAACATTGTTCTAAGACGTGGTTGGGAACTTACATCTATTCGTGTAGCATATGTCGCATTGTCGTTCTAATATGCGTACGTCTCCAAAATGTATTATTTGAAGTTTACTAATCCTGTCCAGCTTGTACGGTACCATACTGTCGGTGAGATATGGCTCGGTCCCTTCAGTGTCATCGCAGGAGGTAAATACTGCATTTTCTGGGAAACTATTCACTAATTTCACTAGTGCAAGCCAACTGCGTCCTTGCTGCGTGCGTGTGGTCGGCCTCAATCATTATGATTTAAACCTAAAATCGCGTTTAATTCTGTCTTAGAATCAACACCTCCATTGTCTGGAGGAGAAACAGTAATGTCCACATGTTTCACTCGAATTCAGGCTCGGAGCTTCCCACTGTTGAGGTAAGCATTCATGTCGAAATTGTTTTTAAAGGCCTCAGGCCTCATTATTCGATCGTAGATACGCGTGGACGAGATAGTGCGACACGATGCCGAAAATGGCCCTTTTGGCAATATAAAGTTCTCCCATTCGCCTTCCAACGTTCTTGATGCTAGAGATAGTACTGCATAGCGATTTAACTCACTTTAGATGAACACTTTGGATGCGATATGTTGGATATTGTCAATCATGTATGTTGACTATTACACAGCTGACCTTTGGGCAATGGTTGCTGAATAAGCATATGAGAATTCAGCCTGATCTCAAAATTGTATGCGGCAATTATGGCATCGAGGATAGAACAAGAATAGTCAGGTATGCATTAGGTCCAGAATCGAAGTTCCCAAGCCAGCAATGGCGGAGGTTTCATTTCATGGTTCCCATAATTCATGGGGGGCGCTTCCGAGGAATGTTGTCCAAAGAACCATAAGGGAAAGAAGCAGAATCAGTGCTTCGGATCGGATTACATCCTTTTCGTTGAAAATGGTCGTCTCCGGCGCTCAGCGCTCAGCGCTAAGACATTGTAAGGAATGAAGTTCGAAATCGGTGCTGGAACGTTTCCGCGAACCACCTGAACGCGTCCTCAAATAGTGATGATCAGGAGTCCGTTCGGTACCCTGGAGTATAAATTTACGCAGTCTAGGCTTTTTATATACACACAACAAACATATGGGAAACTAGGTACGTTCCGACCGAAGAGGAGCAAAGTAACCCCGCGTAGCTAAACATGCAATCAACCCTGATAAGTTATGGCATGACAAAATGTAATCAACTTATTCGATACTTTCATCGTTGTCTTCGGAACGACTGGCGACAACATTACGGACTTCTAGTATTTAGTTATTTTGTACATGTATATTCAGCTGTGTGCCAGGAACGGGCGTGTATATTCGAGACATGGGTGCGTATGCTATGTATTGATCTGTTCCTGACACCGATGAGACAAATGTGACATACCCAGGCGGCTTAGTTGGAAACCCCTTTCGTCGTGTGTGCCCAACAACCCCGTGAGGTTAAGTGCATATGTTTCTCATCAAAAAAATAAAACTGGCGTCAAGAACGTTGATATGCAGTCTTTATTTTGGAATATTACACAGGGCTCAACGATTCTGACGCTGGGATTACCCATGCCTGTTTTCGTTCTTGTAAACGTTCAATAGTGGCACTGCTTCTTGATTTCTATGCACATATAAGCGCGTCCACCGTCCTATCTCTCCTCAGGTGCAATGGCTCACTCTGATATCGCACCCTCTACTCCGATGTCGGCGGTCACCGATACTGTTTCTATTTTCACAGATGTAACTAGTAGAACTGATAGAACCGCTGTGAGAGGCCGCGTCGTTCTGGTCTTCACGTAATAGACTAACGCAACCACTTCTTAGGTACACGAAACTCACAGGTAGACCCTAGTATTATCTCATAACACTCCTCCTCCGAGGCTAACATATTTCAGGCCCTACACTCCTCACATCAGGGAGCCCGACGCGGACGCCTGCGGCGACTGCGACACGTGCGACTGTTGCGCAACGCCGATCCCTTGCTGCCATCCGTGCATTAAAGCATGCGACGCCACAGTCTGTCTGCAAATAACCTGTTTCCACACCGCCCATGTCGACTTCGAGGTCTTCGGTTTCAAATTCAAGCATGTCTTGGAATTCAAGGGAAGAGGTCAAAAGGGGAAATGCAACTCGGTACATTGCCCGGGGTTACTGATTCTGACTGATGATGTGTCCGAGGATGAATTCAGGATCCGAGCGAACGCGGCTGAGATGGTACTTTCTGAAGAGAGAGCCGAGATTTGGTTCTATGATGCTGAGAAGGGTAGTCGGCTGGTTAACTCCTCGAACTTTCTGGGGCAGTTTGTTGGCAAACCTAAAGGTGGAGGACATTTCAAGGGGATTTCGTTGACCGCGTGGATTGATTAGCTCACGATAAATACCGTCTTTATGGAAGTCAACAAGTATTTGACATACTGTCACTATTTGAAAAAGACGTTTTCGGGTTGAATTCAGACATTTTCATGAAGGTGACTCTGCCGCTAAGACGCTATCATGACTGACATGCTGTACTACGAGACTCACTTGGGTCGAGACCTCTAACAGGCCTAACCTCTAGGCTCCCTGACTCAGAACTTGACGTGCGAAAGAAGAAGTGGGATTCTTCTTGGGTCGGACGCCCCATCGTTGGCGCGAAGCATAAGCCCGCCACTTTTGGACGTCTTCTCGCTCGAGCAACATCTCCACCGTATAGAATTCGCGCGCGAGCTCCTCATGCGTAGCGACACGGTGCACGAATGAGTGACAATGTCTTCTCTCCCCAAACCGAACGTGCGAGCCCAGAGCAATCAACGAAATCGCAGTCGAAAGAGGAAGGAGAGAAAGGAACAGTTAGACCCGAGATCTCTTCCGCAAACACACACAGAAGGCGGAAAGCTACATACCTGCACAGCCACGCAACTGAGTTGAGCTTATCCTCAGGGTGCCATCCACGCTTAAGAACCTTGTCGTGCACGGCGCGCGGGATGAGGTGGTGGTACGTGAGATGCACCTCGCGCTCGCAGATCTCACACTCGTCCGCACGCGTCGACTTCCAGCCTCCTTTCGGAACTCCATTCGGGGGGAGATCGGAATCGGCAGTAGACATGTCGGGAGCGCGCGCTTCGGAGGCGTATTCTGTGAGGACGTCTTCGAGTAGGCCAGGGGCAGAGAACGCGGGAGGGGGTTTGGTGGACTTCTTGGCGGGTTTCTTGGAAGTTTTCGAGAGCTTAGTTGGAGAGGACGATGGAACTGAAGGTGGAGAGGGAGCGACATATGTTGTGAGCGTTTCGAGCACATTCGGAGGGATGAGGTCGACAGAGGTGCTGATGAGGTCATCTACGTCGGCGGTATATCCGGCGTCTGCGGAGTCTGGTGAGAGTTGTCGGAGAGCTTCAGGCAAAGCAGACCAGGTCTCGCTCGCGAGGAAAGTTGTGAAGTCATCGAGTTCGTCGGTGTCTGTGGGATCACTTTGGGACGCAAAAGCCGGATAGGAGAGAAGGCGTCGAGCAAGGCAGTCCTTGAAGATGAGAAACTGGGTGGAAGACTCATCGAAAGTTGGGGACATGGTGATGAGTGCTTATGGTAGAAGTGGTTTGATACTGTGCATGTGGCCCTGTGGGCGATATATACTATCCCAAGCCCATCTTTCGACCCGGATCCGAGGTAATTGAAGTGATTCGAGGTGATGCACGTCCTTGCCAATGTCAGTGCTAGGGGACTCATCCACCGCCAATTGATTCCCACGATTGTCCTCATGCGGGGCCGAACGCTACATTGGGTCCGGGAAACCCGGAGCTCATGTCGGGTTGAACCGAACACTCTTTTCATAGAGTCGACCCCTGTTGGCCCACTATACTTATGTAGGACCTTGTCCAAATCGACGAGCACATGCTCCTTCGACGTTCGTTATCTCTTTCCACCGTAGGTCCAGCGCGGATAACCACTCTGCCAGTCATCACAAAATGACCATTACGATGAAGAACGACAAGGCATCTCTGCCTATCATCGACTTTGCCAACTTCGAGGTCAATGGGCCTGTGAGCATATTCACTGGCTCTATTTTCACTTGTCACCCAGGCTGATAAGGAGGTATATGTATGAAACCGTACGGTATCTTAACGATGCTATCCTGTCCGGGGAATAGCACATCGCAGACGCGTTCTATGTCGCTTGTCGGGATGTCGGATTTGCATACCTCATCAACACTGGTATCGAAGATGGGGAGGTACAGAACATGTTTGACTGGGTACGTGCTCTGCTTATCTACATCGCCTACGAGAAGATTTGCCTAGCTGCTAACCTCGGTACATGTAGTCAAAGAAGCTATTTGCTCTTCCACTCGAAACGAAGTTGAAGGCAAAGCACCCACCCGAAGGTTGGAAGCACAGAGGCTACAGCGCCGTTGGAATGGAGAAGGTTTCCGAGGTGAGATTTGCTTCCATCCGCTGCCCATAATCCACTCATGCATATGCGTGCATCTTCACTATCCAAGTCCCTCACACTCTCCCCCGACCGCATATCCTCGCACGCCTCAACCCGCGACCTCAAAGTAGTGTTGTGCAGGGCCAGGCCTGAAGCCCTAAAGCCCTCAGGCCAAGCCCTGTATAGGCCAAGCCCTGCCCGAGCCCTGGCTAGGGCTTTTGAGGGCCTAAGGCCTGGCCTGGGTTGTTGCAAAGCCCGAGCCCAGGGCCTAAGCCAGGGCCTGTAGCTAAAATTTTGAAAAATGTTGATATGACTGTACAATTACTCTAGTAACAAAAGGTTGTATAGCTTGAACTTAAGTATTAGATAGTGTACAATGTTTCTATTGACTGTGGGAAATCCTAATCAAAAGTGTGCTGTGTCCTAATCTAGCTATGGCATTATCTGACCCACTTGCCCTATTATTAGAATATAGCCTTGAGAGTTATGTTAGTGATTATGTGATGTTTGACTCAGCAGGTTACTAATGTCCTGATGACAGTTTTGGTGCAAACAGTGAAGCTGAAAATGCCTCAGCACCTTGGGCTCAAGAGTTTTATGCTTACCTTGGCTCTGTGACGCCTCTTCCAAAAGAGATATCTATTGTCCATTGGTGGGGTGTAAGTCATCTTGTTGTATCATATTTTATGACTCTAATCAGTGTAGAAATTCGAGGTCGCACAGGCTCGCGACGACGCACAGCGCGTTTGTCCCGGGCAAGAGGAGGGTGCCCGAAGGGCAATCGCGTGAAGAATTCAACTATCTACGACAGGAATATATACTACGAAAATTCGGATATAATAAGATAAAATATGACACGTCATGATGCGAGCGATAACGAACACATAATCCCAACACACCCCCTTGTTCGATACGAGCGAGCTAATGTAACATAACAAAAACGGGCGACGACACGAAGTTCTTGGGATTTACGCTTAGAAAAGGTGTGTGATACGCTGATAGCGCTCAGGTATGATTTCTCGCTTCCTTTATACTAGTAAATACATTAGGAGTACTTCTGTAGCTCCTGTACTCGTATTTAGCTTCTGATTCTCTAATAAATAGCTTCTGCTTTCCCGAGCCTTGGCCCGGGACTTGTGACTCGTCTGGTGGTCTTTCCGCCCATCTCATGTCTTATTATCTTATCTCGGCGTCGGCCGATTACGTGAACACGATGACAGGCTCACAAATTCAACACTCCCCCTCAAACCTTGGTCCATGCCGAGTCTGGGACACGTTTTTCGTGTCCTGGTTTTGGGAGAGGTTTGGTGAGTATAGTCACTGTCATTGTCTTGTTCTGATAATCTTGTGTCATCTCTAGGTTCTTTATTCATTCTCTTCGTGAATGATATATGGTCTGAAAGTGTTTTATGCTTTCTTTATATCCATATTTTATGTCTATTCTTTTTGTATAATAAACGCGGTGCTTACGCGGCATTTTTCGCCGAGTGTTTACTCCGTTTGTAGGTCTGAATTGACTAAGCAATGGCCAGTTGCTTTTGTTGTCTTTATTATATTTTATTCTTTAGTTTCGCGTGCCAGCATTGATTATTTAAGCATGTTCACGCCCACAGTTTGCTATTTCATATTTTATCGGATGCTGGTTCCAGAGGATACATCAGACCCATTTGTCTACTTCGAAGATTTTTTCAACTGTGCTCTTTAATCTGACGAGCTTTCTATTCTTAAAAATTCTCAGCATGCAAGAGAACTTTTTATTTATTAGGCTAAGTCTTTATTTGGGCTGGTATGCATCCCAGCTTTTAGTTTTATTTATATTTCGACTTGTTTATGCCTAGGTCTAGGGTATAATTAGGCCACGCAGTAGCGCTTTTTAATAGCCTTGTTTCTTTGACTCGCAGATTCTTATTTGGTATTTTCGTTACTGAGTTTTCTACTCGGATTTTGTTCTGATTGTGTCTTTAGTGGCCAGATCATCGACGAAAAGAATTTCCAACAAATCATTCTCGCCTATTTTGATGCTGGATCTAATTCTAGCTTTCGTATTTTACTCTAGAATTCTTTATGCCCATTTAAGCAGCTTTTTATATGCCGGTTTCGGCGTGGTATCTAACTACTCCCCCTCATGCCGGAAACCCGGCTGGGAAAGTGCATTAGAGTTCGCTGGGACACTTTTGTCTCCCGAAATTTGTATATTTTCGTTTCCATCTCTCATATTTTCAACTCCCCCTGACTTCAGTCAGTATGCTCGGGGGAATAATTTCAGGGACCTGTCTTCGATAGGCTCTTTTATATGATGATTTTTCTGTCTGAGTTTTAAAGCTCTTGCCATATTTGGCGCGCAACTTCAGTCTGACTGTCTCAGCCCAATTATTCGGACTTCTATCTTGTCTTTGGAGTATATATCATTGAGACACTCTATATTTCTATAGATATTTTCTCATTTATTTGAGCACTTTCGAGTGCGACTACTCATGTCTGAGTTTAAACTTTGTTACCATATATGGTATAGAGAGTCAGTCTCATCTTGACTGTTTCAATCTCAGTTTCAACTCTTGCCTTTTCCGGCAAAGAACATGAGTCGGGTTCTCTCTCATGATGAACACAGTTTGTCGAACTTATTCTACAACCTTTCAGGTGTATCTTTTATTTTATGTCTGTCTTTCGTAGTTTTTTTTTTTTTTAAGAACTTCATAGTCCGTTTGAGTATGTTAGTATGTTACAAACGTGTGAACAAATCAAAACTCTGAGGTTTGGGAACATGTGTCATGTTTGTTCTTTCTCGTAAGCAGGACATTGTCTGACCAGTCCGCTTAATGCGTGTCCAAATACCTGCTCCGTAAATAGAGAGTATCTAGTTTTTGTTTGGTCTTCTGCTGGGCTTCTCGGCCTTATGCAGATTCTACTCGGGCAATCTCACCCGAGTACTTCTGTTTTTGTTTATTCACATAAATGTTTATTATGTCATCTACCCATTCGGTAACATGGACCATCTCAGGGGTATTGCGAATATAATCGCACGAATCTAGCTTTCGCCAGTTTCGTATGGACTGTCTGAGTCCGAACGTGCAAGCACGTGATGTGCTTCTGCTGCCGTTCTCCGGCATGGCCTGTCCACGGTGCGTGAGGAATAGGATGTGGCAAGCGAGGCGATGAAGAAGCGTGGTGTAAATATATGCGAGCGGGAGCGCGGGGCTCATAACCTCTTGGGATTTACGCTTAGAAAAGGTGTGTGATACGCTGATAGCGCTCAGGTATGATTTCTCGCTTCCTTTATACTAGTAAATACATTAGGAGTACTTCTGTAGCTCCTGTACTCGTATTTAGCTTCTGATTCTCTAATAAATAGCTTCTGCTTTCCCGAGCCTTGGCCCGGGACTTGTGACTCGTCTGGTGGTCTTTCCGCCCATCTCATGTCTTATTATCTTATCTCGGCGTCGGCCGATTACGTGAACACGATGACAGGCTCACAAATTCAACAGAAGTGAAAAAACGAGCAGACGACGATGAAGGTAACACAATGCGAGGCAAAATGAACGAGCAACGACGACGAGGGGACGAAACAGCGAAAAACGAACGACAAAACGACGAAATAAAAACATACAGTGCACCCCCTCAAACTCGAGAGGGTTCCCGATCCTACGAAATCCAGCAACAAACGACTTGAAGAACCCAATCTCCGCTTTTGAGGGCGCAGGGCGCGAATGCGGGCGAACGGCGAGGGATAGGACGACAGCGGCACAACGGCACGCAGCGGCGGGGAGGCAACGATGGACGACAGCAACTTCACGGGGCGGCGATGGCTAGTTTTCGGCGACTAGGGGCGCGGTTCGACGACGGCGGCGGCGGCGGGTTCAACGGCGGGCGGTTTTCGGCGACCGGGGGCGCAGGTGCGTGATTCTTCGGCCCTCACGCGGGCGATTCGACAACACAGGCATTGGCGGCGGGGCTATGACGGCGTGCGGGGACAGCGGCGGTGTCGGCCGGGTCTTCGACAGCACGCGAGAGCGGCGGCAATATCGGCGAGGGGCACAGCAGCAGGGACGAGCGGCGGCGTGCGAGGAGCGGCGGCAGCAGGTGCGGCACACGGCGGGAGGTGGCCTCAATGGAGGACTTACGTGGGGGTCCAGCGGCGACGGCGGCGCACGAGAAACGGTGCGGCAGCCGGGCGTGCGCTCTTGCGAGCAGCAGGGGGGAAGCGGCGAGCGACGAGGGGAGGTGATGGCGGCGCGATAAGGCGATCCAGCGTGCGATAACGCCTCGACGGCGTGGGACTGTGGCGGCGCGAGTCCCGGCGACTTCAGCGGTGGTGAAGGGTAGCTAACCCTGACGCAATTGTGTAGAAATTCGAGGTCGCACGGGCTCGCGACGACGCACAGCGCGTTTGTCCCGGGCAAGAGGAGGGTGCCCGAAGGGCAATCGCGTGAAGAATTCAACTATCTACGACAGGAATATATACTACGAAAATTCGGATATAATAAGATAAAATATGACACGTCATGATGCGAGCGATAACGAACACATAATTCCAACAATCAGTGCTACAGTTGAATTTTCCTTTGTACCCTATTTGGGGATCATTTGCAAGCAGCTGCTTGTCTATTATGGCCTCTTCAGTGTCCAGTGAGCGTGCTTTTTCTGCAGCTGCTGAAATAATCACAAAAAGGTGCAATCACATTGGTGGAGATGTTGTTGAAGCTATTCAGGTGTTGATGACACTCAGCTGCCAGGAATTAATTTCCCATGAGCCAGGGCCATCCTCAGCAACTGAGTTATCCTTAGAGAAAGCTGAGGACAATGGTATTGATGAAATGACTGTTGAGAAGCATGATGATGGACTTGGAGACTTAATTTTAGGTATTTCAGACAATGAGAACCATTGGGATTTGGATGAATAAGTGTTTTTTACTACAGTAATTGTTGCGACACAATAAAAGTCGATTTTGTCACTTGTTTTTTACTGTCTGATCAATCCTGATAGCTTCATTGAGT
>NW_006913063.1:1508434-1663768 GCF_000271625.1 Coniophora puteana RWD-64-598 SS2
GCAAGCAGCTGCTTGTCTATTATGGCCTCTTCAGTGTCCAGTGAGCGTGCTTTTTCTGCAGCTGCTGAAATAATCACAAAAAGGTGCAATCACATTGGTGGAGATGTTGTTGAAGCTATTCAGGTGTTGATGACACTCAGCTGCCAGGAATTAATTTCCCATGAGCCAGGGCCATCCTCAGCAACTGAGTTATCCTTAGAGAAAGCTGAGGACAATGGTATTGATGAAATGACTGTTGAGAAGCATGATGATGGACTTGGAGACTTAATTTTAGGTATTTCAGACAATGAGAACCATTGGGATTTGGATGAATAAGTGTTTTTTACTACAGTAATTGTTGCGACACAATAAAAAGTCGATTTTGTCACTGTTTTTTACTGTCTGATCAATCCTGATAGCTTCATTGAGTAGAAAACTGACTGCTCCAATTATTTATGTACATAGGAAGCAAAATACACAATTTTATAGTGAAAGCCCTGGCCTAGGCCAAAGCCAAGCCCAGGCCAAGCCCTGGCCCTACATCAGGGCCTGGCCTGGGTTTTTGCAAAGCCCGAGCCCTCAAAAGCCAGGCCAAAGCCAGGGCTTTCAGGCCAAGCCCAGCCCTGCACAACACTACCTCAAAGAGTCCTTTGACATGGGCTCCGACGCCCCTACTGCTCGCTTGGAGAACGTCTGGGTTCCCGAAGAAGACCTTCCCGGGTTCCGCGACGCATCGTGCCACTTCCAGGCAGTCTGTCGCCACTTCCAGATGACAAAGCTCTTGCCCGCGCTCGCGATGGGCATTCCCGGCGTGAACGATAAGGCGTTCTTCGAGAAGTTTCATAAAGCGGAGGATAATCAACTGAGGCTTCTCAGATATCCTGGTGGCGAACCGGAGGTGTTCGGAAAGGATGCGCAGGACGGGAGGAGGTGCGGGGCGCATTCGGTGCGTTCCGTTTGTTACTCCCCTTGGATTGTACTGTGAGCGAAAGTAGGCTCACATGCGCAATTGTAGGACTTTGGAACGTGCACGCTTCTCTTCCAGGATGACGTCGGCGGACTCGAGGTTGAAGATCCACATTTGCCCGGGACATTCGTACCTGTCCCTCCCGTCCCTGGCGCGGTCGTGTTCAACGTCGGTGATCTGCTCATGCGGTGGTCGAACGGTGAGTCATCTCTCTAATACTCAAAACCGAGCAACCGTTTATGAGCCTCTTAATCCGACAGACACCTTAAGATCGACGCTCCACCGCGTTGTCGCGCCACCTTTCGCAGCCAGCAAGGACGGACGGGTACCAGAGCGGTACTCAATACCCTACGTGCGTCTCCGCGTCTCCTCTCATACTTAGAACTCATCATTGGCCGCGATGATGCAGTTCATGTCGCCAGATAGGCAAGCGTTCGTCGAGTGTCTCCCTGGGTGCTCGGGCCCAGATCGCCCAGTGCGGTACCCAAGCGTAAGCGCTCAGAAGTACATCGACGATAGGCTCAATGCGACGTACTGAACACGTCCGGTGACAATCGACAACGCAGCATGATTGTTATGGAACAAGAGAAACGCGCCTATATATGTACTCTATAGCGGTGTACGATACGTTCAGTGCGGCATGTAACTTCCAACATTCTGAAAGCGCTTTGATGGATATCATCTTCACGTCCATCTCCGTACCAGCTTTGCCTCGGTTTGTTTTCCCGAAGTCGATACAGCAGACTCGCAGAGAAGAGCCACTCACTTGCACCCTCGCTCGCTACTCTGCTGGTGCTCTCAGTACACAAGCAGGCTCTTCGAAGTCTACTCGCTGACACCTCTATGGCGCGCTGATGCACAAGAGGATACCAGTTGCACTTGCACTCGCATATCAAATCGTACCCAAAAGATTTCAAGAGTGTGTATTTGTGTATTATGATACTAGATTTTAAGAACATTATACGAGCAACTAGATGCATATTATATATGATACAGATGCCCATCGCCGTCGAACGAAGCCAAGCAGAGAAACGATAGCCAAGCCATGATGCCAATAACGTTGAACGCAAGTCCGAGAGCTGAGGTTGCCGAGCTATAGTCGCCAGAGTGCCGTGTTCCAAAAAATCCCGAGAACCAAGCGAGAAGACAGCGCGAAGACGCGCACAAGCCATATTATCCAGAACCTGAGAAGCTTCCAAAAGAAATTATAAAGGTGCGAGAAAAAAAACGTGCCCGCAAGCGCCAGAAAGCAAGTGCCACTAGGGTACAAGTCCAGAGCAATGCGTGCCGAGAAGGCGGATAGCCAAAAACGGGGATAAAATAAAAGGGGCCAGACTAGCTGGAGATGAGAACAATATCAACTGCGAACAACAGATCGCTTGAAGAAGGGAAGCTTCGAAGATAAAGTAGGCTTGTTTCGGGATAGAATGAGGCGAGAGCGGGCGCGGGCGCGGTTAACGGGAGTCTCCGGAGACGAGCAACTTGAGGGCGAGGAACAGCCCGAGTCGGCGGACCAGCGAGGAGCATCTACCGGTGAAAACAGAGTATCTTTGGCCTTGCTCGGCGTGAAGAGCGAGCGCAACGAGGAGACTCTTCCGGACTTGGTGCGGGTAATGTCGGTCTTCGTGGACGAAGAAGGGCTGAAGAACGATCGTATGGATTCCGACTTGAACTTGAAGAAGGAGCTTGGCGAACGTGGTGAAGCATCGGCATTAAGTGTCCTGGCAAAGATCAGGGGCTTGATAGAACGCTTGAGAGCCGGCGATGGCGTAGTGGGCGGGGGCGAAGACGGAGCTGAAGGTGTTGATTGGGTAGAAGACGTTGCGTTGAAAGGGGATATGGGAGAGTTGAAGGTCATGAACGAAAGGCCAAGGGTCGATGGTGTGATGGTGGCCGGGTTGGATGCTGCAACTATAGTCGACTTGGCAGGCGTAGCGTCCGGAGCTGGAGATTCGACCTTTGACTTGTCGGCGGCATCCTCGACGACATCGGGTGTGAAAATGTCGGTGTGCACTGACGAATGTGGGCGTTCGGGGGAATGTCTGCTCGGAAGGACACTCGAAGCCCTCTTTGTGTTGTCTTCATTACGAGAAGTAGCGCTCGGGAGAAGCTCGAGTGTGACCGAAATCTGGAGCGAGAGGCCAGTAGGGTCCGAACGCGATGTCGGAAGATCGCCGTACGACGCAGGCGGAGTGAGTGACATACACGGAGCCGACTTCGAGAAGGACATGATGGCAATGCGTTTCTTGGACGCGACCGGGAGAATGTTGTCTACATTGAACAGCGGCAAACCGCCTTCCTCTGCCAGATGAAGCTCGCCATGGAATGACTTGATCGACGTGCACTGGACGATATGCGCGTGGTGCTTGAATCTGACCTCGAGTGAAGCAGCTTGTTTCACCCAAGCGAGAATGACATCGGGTGCGGGTGCTCTGGTGGGGGAACTGCTGGCATAGAGGAATGAAGTGGAGACCGAGATGCTAATTGCTGCCGAATTTTCACGGGTCTGGGAAGAGATGGCAGACTCCGACTTAGAGGCGTAAAGGAAGCATGATGCAACCTTCCCTGGCGTCTCGTCTTCAGCGTTCCCAGTACAGAGATCTTGGGTCCGATAAGTCAGCTCGAGCATTATGTTCGGAAGGGCAAACATACTAATAACTAGCTTGTCGTCGATCCCGAAACCAGACCACTGCGATTCCACGTATGAATCCTCGCCATACTCTTCCTCGCCGTCATAAGAGACGTCCTCAAATCGCGTGTTGCAGGATTGGTAGGATGACTGTGTCTCCGAAGGGATGAGGTCGTTGACAGCGATGCTTGACATAGAAGCGTTGACGTTCTTGCTAGACTCCTCGGTGATCAAAGCGACGTCTGGAAAGGAAGCTGGGAGAGCTGATGGTGGCTTGACCAAGCTGTCGATGCCAACATGGGCAGCGTCATCGGAAACTAAGACAGACAGGTGAGCCGCTAGGTCCTAATGATTCGACAAACTCGTACCGTTGGTAGTCGTAGAGCCATTCTGTGTCTTGCCGAGGCTAGGGCTCGCCGGCTGTTCCGCGGGAGTCGTCGTTGCATCCTGCTTCATGCTTACGAGACTGGGACTAGCGACTGCGCTGATACTAGTCGAAGAGACAGCATTGGCCATGCTGGCGAGGGAAATGCTGCTGACGGCCAACGACCAATGGAAGGATTGGTGGGCATCTAGAAGAAAGTCAGCCTCTGGGTCTGACAAAGACACACTTCGACTCACTGGTAGTGTCACTCTCCCCAGCTCTTTCCATGACTCCCGCCATAATGCGGGCCCTTCGTGCTTCGCTAGTCTCCGTAAGAAGCGTTGGCGATGGGTCCATCACCTTGCTCTTGAAATCGCCAAGGGCGGTCTGGATCTGCATGATCTTGGCAGGAATCGTGCGGCTGGCTTTCGCGTCCGGATCATTACCAAGTTCCGTGACGAGACCTTCGATGGAGAAGATGTTGGCGGCGAGCATGTTCCTTGCGAGGCAGGGCATTGGTGCGACGTGGGGAAGCTGAGAAGGGCTGGATACGAAGATGTACATGGCTTGAAGGCTTGAAGACTGGCTGGATGGTGGAGGGGCTGAAGATGGAGAGGTCACTCCAGGGAAGAGGCATTTAAAAGAAAGCTGATTTCAGATGCGACTGGTGGCGCTGAGAGAGCTGTGGCTCGGCAGTAGCTCCGCGGACTAGTCAAGTTGGAAACAGTCTCGTTGCGTCACTGGAATGCTTTTTACCCCGGCGCCAGAAAATACTTCGGCGACGAGATGGTGCTGGCCTACACAGCGTAAAGACGCGGAATATCACGGCGGTGTATTCCGCGGGAAATGAGTCAATATACCGTCAATACGCTAGAAATACCCTGTAGACTACCCTCCCGGACAATCTACCTGAATTGACTGCATTCTGCTACGTTTTTCAGGGAATACGCTGATCAATACGCTTCGAATATACTTGCATTTCCCTCCATCAAATATGCTTCGAATATAGTGATTCTTTTCTAGCTGCTCTGGGTACCAAGGGGGACTCGGACCTGCGAAGCAAAACCGCAGGTCGAATTTTCCAAAACGCGGTTCTCAGGTCGGACTAACTAAGTACGTAATCAGGGGTATATCCAAAAATGGAATGCAATGGCCACGTGTACATAGTTCGTCATCAATATTACATCACAAACCCCTGCCTCGGACGCCCAGCCACTCAAAATCGCACCTTCTTCGCCTTGCAAGCGTCACATGCCCAGCTTGAAGTCCCACCGCGTGAAAGGGACACAGTAACACAAGAGACATGGTACTATAGTGTAGAGTATGAGTGACTGCAGGCAAATACAAGAGACAAACATACAAATTTAGTCTCGCAGCCATTGCGAGAACACATGATTGCGTCAGGGTCTGTCTCGTGAACGTGCACGCCGCAAAGGCAGACCCTGAGCTGGTCGGTTTCGCGCAACTTGCGCTTGCGGTTGGAGCGACGCTGGCCGTCGCCTTCCGCCGCTCCCGAAGCACCTCCCTGAAGCATCGAGGCGAGCGTCGAGGGTCCAGCAGTGTCCGGAGAGATAGCAGGCGGCGCGCGAGAAGACACGCCGTCGAGAGACGAGAGAAACGGCTCTCCTGGAACATGCGAAACGAGGGATGCATTCATGATGGGTTCGATGGTTGAGACGGACGAGGGAGCTGCCATGGTGTTGTCGTTGTCGAAGTCTGCTGGGTCGTCCGCCCCGAACGCTTCATCTTCATCCTCGAGCTCATGAGACGATGAACTCGATGACTCGGCGTCGGGTTCTGAATCTACTACACTAGTAGTTTAATAGTAGCATTAGCACTCTTGATGTAGAAAACCTGATTTGCATGGCGTACCTTGTAACCATACGTGTGCTATGGGATTCCGAGATGACGACAGCAACGTTCTTCCCCTTGGTGGAGGTAGTGTTGCCATGCGCACGGCGATCGCTCCATACCTTCTTCATAACGCGATTTTCCGGGTCATCGAGCGCATATTTCCCTCGGTACCTCTCGTAGACAGCAGGTGTGTGGGCGTGCTTCAGATGGTAATCGAAGTTGTATGTCCACACTGCCGGTTTGTTGTGCTCGCACACGGGGCATTGAATGGGGACGTTTGTGCAGGGCGCCGTCCGCGCGCGAAACTTCTTTGCTGCTCCGTATGAGAACTTGACCTGATTGATACACGTAGATCTGACATGGTCAACCGAGAGGTTGCCCGACCTGCCTCTGTTCTTCTTGAGGTAAATCTGACAAACTGACCGTGACCGTAAGCAGAAACCACAGGGCTCCAATTCGCGATCCACGTTCATGTCGAAGAGAACGTGAGCTCCCATGTGAGCGAGGAGTTGGTGGTTGTCCTTGGCGTTGAATGAGACCGCAGGTAAACAGTTGGGGCAAGTGAGCGCAGCAACGTCCCGCGTGTTGCTGCCACCCTCGGCCACAAAGCATAAGGCACCTATATGAGAAGAGTTAATCACTCGTAAAACATCATCAAAATGGAAAATGAAGTACCTGCAGGCTCCTTGTATGGGAAATCGAATGCGCGTGGGCTCACTGAAGCGATGTGGTGGACGTGGTGAGGTACAAGCTTATCATGGAGGCTGGAGGTGAGCGAGATAAGGGTGGGAGTATCAAGGAGGAAGAACTGTTGCTCGAGTCCAGGAATAACTAGCTTGGGGTCAACTGGAGTGATAACGCGTCCGGCCACATCTGAGAGGTGAATTGACAGAAGTGGAGCTGACCTCCAGTCATAACGCTGACTAGGATCATCCTCTACTGTGGCTGGCCGCAAGCCGATGAGCTGAAGGGAGAGTTTGGCACTATCCTCACCGAGAAGCTCAGTGGGGAACTCGTCACAGGGCTGGGAGTTAAACTGGATGTCGTTAACCTGGGCAAGACCAAGGAAAAGCTTCTCATTCCATCGGAACAGGGAGGCAACAGGGTTTCCTATTGACAGCAGCTCCCGGTTTCCATTGCCATCCAGGAGACGCTGAGAAACCGAGGTGAGCTTGGGTGCGTACTTCTCTTCTCCGGCAATCCGCCTGAGACGATCAGTTGATCGTGCCGACTTCTTGTGCTCAAAACGTGCAGCAAGTGCCCGTGACTTTCTAACAAGCGTGCCTTTGCCATCAATGTCGACCATGTTGGAGAACTGAGGCACTGCCACTCTCATCGCGCTTGATGAGTTCACTGATAGCCTCCACTGCGCATCTGCGGCGGCATCCTCAAGTTCGCACAACCCATCACAGTTGCTATCTCCGCCAGTGGGCACAGGCTGTGTGGGTTGGCCTACACCTCAAACGGTCAGTATTTCATTGGACGTGGTTTAGTGACTGTACTCACATTCCTCTGCGTCATCAGTATCAATGCCTGCATCAGTGGCAGCCGGAAGATGGATCAACAATGTTCCATTCGGGGCTAAGATGGAGCTTTCCACTGTAGAGTCAATAGCGGCAAGACGCTCAGAGAGGGTTGCATCGGTATCTTCAATCTGGCGGCGACCAGCTTTCCAGCAAGTGAGCAGCGTGACGTTGGCTGGTTTCAGATCTCCTCGAAACGAGCGTGGTCCAATGTGGTCTACATTTTGTACGGGAACTTCGTCACGCGAGAGAATAGGAAGATGAAGGCGTCGAGGGGTTCTATCCCAATGCGGGTAGCGTGAAAAGATGTTAGACACCTCAACAGTAGCGGTGACTCTGAGGATAAGCTGTAATAAATCCAAGTTTGCATCACTGCCGACCATGGTGCGAAGAATCCCAAATAAAGTCTCGAGTCGATCGGTCCCCAGTAGCACTAGATAGAATGGAGCGAGTGGACAGTCTATTTTTGCCTTAGCAACTGTGAAGAACACGTTCTTGATCATGAGCATGATATTGACATAGAGCTGAACAGGAAGGAAGTTTCCGCCTGCATCAGGGAATGAGAAGAGAGCCATGGCAAGATGAGCTGCTGCACTAAGGTGCGTCAACTGTTCCGAGAGACTGAGATCAATACAAGTATAAGGGAGTATAAGGTGACGGAAAAGCTGGCCGAAAATACGCAACGCATCACGCGTCTCGCAGTAACTGGGGAGATAAGCCTCAGGTGAAGCAGGAGGTAGTTTCCATATGTCACGGAGCAGCTGGTATGCAACAGCAACATCCTGCTTGTCAGCGACGTTAAACAGAGTGTCAAGATGTTCTTGTGAGTGGCCAACGTCTTCCAAATGAGCGCGTACAGTCCCTTTTTTCAGCCATACACCCTTCACAGTAACTCCCTTCTTACGAAAGATTGCGCTTCGGGCGTTCTTGAAAATATGCTTTGCGTCTTTATCAGCAGTGATATCATCATTGCCAACGTGCAGGTCCATGAGACGCAGTGGTGCCAAGAGCGGAAAAATTGGTGATGACTCCGCCAGTCTGGTCTTAAACGTGAGGAGAACCAACGCTCGCCCACGCCGCGCCTCCCCATCTGATGCGAGACTCACAATGCGGATGCGACGGCAATGGGTGTTTGAACGGACAGCAGAGAGTGAAGTCTGAAGAATTGTTGCATGGGCCTCTGCCGTCTCACGCTTCGAGCTGCCAGACAACAGAAATGGGCGTGCGCTGTAGACTGCTGTGTCGTGACTGCCCAAGAAGCCAATAGCCCCTACAGTAGCCTAAAGACAACTTATATTAGCTGACTGGTATTAATCGACATCACAGACATTGATAAACGCCCGAGAGCTGTCCGCTTCCCACACCCTCTGAGAACAGTTCACACACGTGCATCCTATTCCTCACTCACCTCCACGGCCATGTCTACCTCCCCGCGTTCGATCTCTCCCAACAAACAGTCCACGTCCGCCATGGTATTGAACTGAAGCCCTGCCTGTGCCGAGGATTCGCGTGCAACACCCAAAATCGAGTTCGTGCGATCGCACCACCGCAGCCGCCTCTCAACCGCCAACTCGTCGAACATCAGCACAGCGTGGCCAACACCACTTCCAGTAAGCGATCCCAACGCATCATGCATCCCAGAAAGCGATGCATCGAGGTTATGCGTAACCTCCTCTGCTGTCGGGACACCAGGGGAGGCCTGGAGCTGGGGTAGCGTAGTGTGCTTGCGAAGGGTGGAAGTTGCCGGTGTGTCCATGGTACGGTGAGCCATATCTGCCACTCGTGCTCCACCTAGGCGCAGAAAGAGAAGCCCACGCAGATAGTCCTCATCCTCGTATCCTCGGGGATGGTAGACACCTTGCGCTGCGTTATCGACCTGCTGGAGGACTTGGTATATGCTACTCCCTCGTCGAAACGCTGCTGACAAAACCCGGTTGATAGCTGGGATACGGTTACTTGCTATAGCCATCAGCGTCTGCTTTTGGGCGTCAAGAACGCGCTCGAGATTGATGAGCCGCTTCGCGCTATTGAGCTGGCGAAGCCGGCCTTCGTCAATAGTACGTGCCTTGAGTCGGAGCATGGTCATCAGCTGGCCAGCTCCATGCCAGTGGTAAGGTGCGTTCTCTGACACTCCAGCGGTGAAGCGTTGAATGATCCCCTTGAGCAGGGTATTGTCCGAGAGGTGGGAGCACACCGTGCACGTTGAGCCCTCCATTGTCACTTCACCACGACAGCCAATCGCGTACAGGAAAAACTGGCAGCCGCGCGTCGTGACGTTCCAAGGAACACTCTGGACAGTATGAAGGGCGATCGGGTAGATGGAGAAGGTGTTTTGGCCATCAGGGACAGAGAGCTCATATCCAACACACATGTACGTCTTCTTCGGTAGCTTGCGAGCGACGGACTTGATGAACTGAATCTCCTCTGCCTGTGCGGGTGCCGTGACCTCCGTCTGTGTGGTTGTTGTAATCTCCTCCACATCAGAGATATTCCCGTCGCCCCCAGTACCAACTGCGCCTCTGCACACCTATGTAAGCAAGGGTCAAGGACCAACAGAAAAGGAACATACGCAATCTCCAACGCGCGGATCAACACCATCACCTTCTCCTCCACCAGACCACCCTCTATCTCCCAGGTGACGACTTGTTCCTCCAACCACTGCACAATTCCGTCCATCCCAAGGGGTCCACGACGAAGGTGTGTCGCAAACTCGTCTGCCTGCTGCCCGTCACTGACCAGTATGCTGAGCATGGGGCCGAGTTGCTCCCATGCTTGCTCCTTTAGCCCTGGTGCGATAGGAGCTGCTGACTCCTGAAGGAAATCGGCCAGCTTTTCGCCTGTCTGGGCCTCGGGGATCGACATGGGCATGAGTGCTACAGCCGTGCGTAGCTTCTTCATCAGCTCCAGCCCGCTCTCCGCTCCTGCATAGGGTGTTGTACAAGTGCCAGGCTGCGCGTGAATGGGGGTGTTGCCTTCATTGGTCGGGACAGCAGGAGCGTGGATCTGCCGAGGTGCTGATGCGGCAGAGGGGATGCGTTGGGCTCGATGGGTCACTGTGGAGAACAGCGTGGTGAGCCTGGACTGAACCCCACCTGCCCTCCTCTTCTTGTTCTTGACCGCCTGCTCAATGCACTTCTTCGTGTCCCAGTGTTGGTTCCAGAAGTTCTCGGTCCCCCCCATCCCGAGGCTGATGAACGTGTCGCACTGTGGGCACTTCACTTTGCCATCGACCTCCTCAAGCGTTGTCTTTGCTTTTGCCTCATCGATCTTCTTCTTTCTAGCTTCATCCGGTTTAACCTGCACATTGTATGAGCATTAGGATAGTATCCAATTAGTAGGTATACAATTACCATTGATATCGATCTTCTTTTAATTCAGTTGTTTGCAAGACGAACACGCGCTGGCATTGGCCCTCCCTCGCACGCTAAATTTACTATATGGAGCTATTAAGATGTAGGTCGCGATTTTCCGCCGCCACCCCTCGACCGTGGACTAACTAACTAACCCCGGTCTCGGCCTGTAACTCCGAGTCCCCCTTGCTGGGTACCTATTGATCCTCGTCCCCCGCGTGCTTCTAATGTACATAGCGCACAAAATAACATAGAACACGTCTTTATTAGAGCATGAGCTTACAGCGAAGGGCGTGAACGACATATAGGATGACCAGTGACCCTCTGAGCACCTCTGACTCCCCATGGATCCCTCTTCGCCCGATAACTCTGCTGCTCACGCGTTGTTCGCGTTGAACTCGTCTGAGCTCGACATGACAGTTTTCGACCCGCACGAATTCGATTTCCTTCCCAACATTGGCCTCGAAACCGGCCCTGGAGGCCACAGCTTCTCGAGTCCGGGGCCGATGCCAGCTGAGCGTGCTACACCGGCCCCTGCCCACCGAGGCCCGAGTGGTAGTGCCATCCTGGCGAGGGTTACTATGCTCGAGAGTCAGTTCAATGGCCTCGCGCGGAGAGTCACCACATGTGAGGAGGCCGATGCTGTACGTGCCTTGCGAGTCAAATGCTCCTCGGCATTTGAAGCCATCAGGAAGGAGGCCGATGAGCGCCTGCAGAAGGCGGTGGCGAGCCTTGAGAAGAAGATCGAGGAGGTCGGACGTGTGCGAACGCTTGCCGTGGAGGGAGCCGAGGAAGGAGCAATGGAGGGGTCGGGTGACGAGGGAGAAGACGACGACGAGACGGGCGACCGTGCTGTTGCCGACGCGCAGGCATATCACAGCACGGAAATCAAGGTGAGCATGGGCAGCGACCATCAATGAACCGTGTCACTTACACTGTCAAGTCGATCACAAGGATCGCCTTCGCACGATTGATGGACGTGCCAAAATTGACTGTTGACTGCCTCCCTGAATGGCCGGAGAACGAGGATGACTGGCCACTTGGCGACACAGATGATGAGGGCGCTGAAGACGAAGAAGGAGGTGGCAAGGGGAAGGGAAAAGCAAACCCGAAGCGATGCCTGTTGCGCTTTCGATGGGACGAACCTTGGCAACATCGCGACAACTGGCAGGGCATCCGAAACATTCAAAAATGGATCAAGGCGAGTGGCCCCGAGGTTATGACCGAGGCGACGGCATCTATCAACACCATCAGCCATAAATCCCTTGAGCTGCGCATCACCGAGAAGTACCAGGCCCTCGCAAAGACCTGGCGACTTGGGAAGAAGTCGACGCCTTCAACGAATACCATTGTGTTGCCCAGCGACGCACCAGCCGGAGCAGATGGAGCAGATGAGGCGACCAGTGCGACAGATGCAACAGCAGTGCTGCCGCCCAGTACTGCACGACCGGTGCTGAGCAAGTCGTCCCGCCAGAGTCGGGCGGGAGGGGTACGTGGGGCTGTCGCTTGAGCTCGAAACAAGACAACTCACCATAGCATTTTCAGAAGCTTGAGTTGAGAGATCGTAAGTTTGAGGCGATGCCGGAGGAAGACGAGTTCAAGGACGACAAGTACAAGCAGGCACTGCAGCAGCAGCTCATGTCCGATGACGAGGACGAGTACGACGAGGCGACGGGGAAAAAAACGGGAAGATACGTGTCGCGCCCGCCAACATATCGGTCTGAACTGGTAAGTGAATTAGCGCGCCCAAGACCGTTCCGTTAATTAATGAAAATTCATATACGCACAGCTCAAACGGTTCCTTGCTGCTGTTGACGCAATTCCCGACCCAAAGGGGAGTACAAAGTATGTGACACGCGTTCGTGGTGAGCCGGTGGACGTCCCGATTCCCTACATACGTGCTTTTCCTTTGCGAGCACGCCGTTGGATGATCTGCCTCGTGTGGTTAGCTCTGGCTGACAACAAGCGATGGGACACAAACGAGCGTCTCATTGGGAACGGAAAGTTGTGGGGCGATGCAAAGGATCCGGAAGAGACAGTCGAGAAGAAACGGAAGGTGAAGGATGAAAAGGCGGACATGAGGAAGAAGCTGAAGTTGGTGGGAGGAAAAGCTGTCATGGGGACCCGGGGTGGTAAGCCAGCGACGAAGAATAAAAGAGGTATCATACCTGATGTTGGGTCATCTAAGCAGGCTGCAGAGATGGCTGCAGCCGCTGACGAGGAATGATGGAGGGAGATGTGGAGAAAACGCACCAAGTCTTGAGTGCACTTGGCACTGTTGTCTGATGCATGCTAATCAAAAAATTCCTCGGGCTCTGTTCCAACCTTTGTTTGCATCAGTAATTAGCTATAAATCGAAATGATTTTGACGTACATGATCAAATGAAACAGCTGCAACCAGGGGACAATCAAGAGCACGAAGCGAGATGGGTATGAGAGCAATTGAGCATTGAATGCTCGACGCCGGTATGACCTCAATGGGAGCATACATGTCTGCATAACAGACATAGACGCCGAGTGTTGATGCACTGTGTGTCAGTGCATAGTCAGCAACTAAGAGACGGGGATACACTAAGACTTACAACATAGACCAGGGGAGCTCTGGGACGTTATCATCCGACAACAGACGCTCGACGACAGCGCAAACGTGAGGTGCCTTGTCGCCTACACCAACCACAAACAAGGAATGTATACGTACGGGAACACGTGTCAGATCGCCATCTGCAACAAAGGCAAAGGCATCCGACTGTGTGCGTCGGTTCGATGTACACCCATAGCGAATGCCATCCTTACGGATGTACGTGAGTTTACGAGCGACCTTGTGGGAGACAAAGGGCGTGGTTCCGGGATCGCAGCTGCGATCACTGACGAGTCTGAGATTGGGCCAAAGCCGACTGCAGTAGGACAGTAGTAGCCGATAGAGTCCAGCGGGTGTGTCGCACATGCGGAGATCAATGAACTTCGCCGTTCGTTTTGGCAAGCGGATATTATCTAGGGCAAAGATATCAGTAATACAGCTGCCATAAAATAAAGACTTACCCTCGGTAGCCTCGCTCTGGTAGATCGCGATCTGCGTCATCATGGCGCCCCTCTCGTGTGCCTGAGTCTTGATGATGGTGTCGAGGGCCTTGTGTTCAACCTCGTGGGCATTCGGTGGGAGATGGACAAGGTACTCGTATATGAGATGAGTCTGAACCCACGCTCGCATCAGCGTGAGTTCCATTTGCCCACCGTCGTGGCCGTTGTGCTTGACGCGCTCGAGCATACCGTTAAAACGCTCGAACGCGAACAGCCACCATGCATACACAGGCCCGAACAACTGTATGATATCAGCCGTATGCATTGCCGCATGGTGGTTGGGTCGGAGGCGAATATCGAGGGCGAGGAGGCGCTGACAGTACTGCGCAAGAAATGATTGGCCTGTTCGAGCCTGAGACATCGAGATCTCGCGAGATGAGAGAATACGAACGGCCGCGACAGCTTGGCGAGAATCACTCACTGAAAAAGGCCGACGAATGGCGTCGCCTCATCACGATCACGCCGGTCCTGCTCTGGTGGACCTGGCATGATGATGATGACGGCTGTTGTGGACACAACAGGGGCGGTACTCTAAACTCCTAAACAGCTCCGAAACTTCGGAGGGGTCGGAGGTAGGCGGAACGGAGCGGAGCGTAGGAGCGTAGAAGCGTAGGCGTACAAGTGGCCGAAACCACAAGGCTAGGTGATGGAGGATCTCAACGAGTGCCGGCGGTGAGCACGAAAGCACTAGTCCCAATGACCAAGTCAATAAAGCATGCTATCTACTACAAAGTGAATGCGCACCTAGTCCCAATGACCAAGAGGTCGAGATGGGGGACTAGGATGCGAACTGCTCAGTATATAAACAACTCCCGCAATCTTCGGATCCTGATCATGCTACCGATAACCATCTGCTGTCGCGGAGGTAGTACAGCGCTGCTGTCAAGCGTCCGCATGGTCTGCATAAAGTCCGAATGTTGTCGGGAGTAATGCTCGAAGGGAAACATAAGAGGTCCGAGGTAACTCCAGACGTGGAGCAAACTCCGAAATCTTCGGAGGGTCCGAAGGTGTCCGAAGGCGTGCGGAGATGACCGGAGGTGCGCGGACCTGGCTCTAAGTGTGGAAAGGAGAGAGAGGAGGAAAGAGAAAAGAAAGAAAAGAATAGGGGCCTTGGTCGTCTTCACGACAACGGCATACCGAGCTCGGAACCACCTATCCCCCCCAATGCTACGACGATACCAACCTTCTCCCGCAACCGACGTGTACTCTATGATGCTATTCTGCTGCTCTGAATTAGTTAGAGCGTCGAAGAATAACAGCGAGTGATACGTACGTTCTTAGGTAGCCTGGTGATATGACTCGGCCAGGCAATCGAGTTGATGAGGGACTCGAAGCGTTGCTTGGCAGAATCGGAACCGCCGAGTCCCGTTATCATATAGCCACCAAATAACACCTTGTCGTACAGGTGCGGGATGATACCTGCGTGAAATCAGTGCATACATCAGAAGTGAGCACAAATATATAGTACTCACCAAGGTAAACACAATGCATGAAGTCGAGCACCGTCTTTGTCTTCGGGAGCCAGCCAGGAATGAGGTCCAGTGTCACAAAACGAGCGCCGTGATCGTCCAGGATTTGATCTTGTCGAGCAGGTGGGGCGTCTTTAGAGTACAAGGCTTGTCGAAGAAGCTCGTAGTCGTCCTTTGGTGTGCGTGCTGCGAAAAGTGTAGTGGAGAGATGAATTCAGGTTGATTACTCACAGTTGTCGTAGCCGGAGGCGCTGTTGATGTCGATAACAGTCGCATCGCAGTACAAGCATGGCTGCATGTCATGCGAATGCGATGCAGTGCCATTGCACTTGTGCGACGCCGGCATGTCACAGTCGAGACATGCACAGTCAGCGTAGACGTTGGCGGGCTCTTCCTCGTCATATACATCCATAGATACCCCTGTAGAGACAATTTATCAGTAATAAAATAGCAGATCTTTATACGCACCACTCCTGAGCATATTCACCTCTCGTGCTGACGGTTCCATGCAGTGACTAATCTGCCGCACGTCAGGTTCCTTCGGGCCCGGCATGACGCTGGCACAGATGACGTTAATTTGAAGGAAGCGTTGGTCGCGCGGGAGATTGTTGATGGCAAAATACATTGCCCCTGTCGAATGTGGTCGATTTTCGAGTACTCCCATCCTGTCATTGTAAGATAGTAGTGATAGTCAGAAAAGGTGAAGAAATGAAAGCGTACCAATCAACGTTCATAGTGAGAACAAGGCCGAAACGGTGCGAAGACAGCTTTGGAGCAGTCTCGCGCCCGTCCTCAGGCCTATCGCGTACATGGCCGTGTTCGCTGACCTCACGGACTGTATGCGTGTCGAGCTCGTGCCAGAGCGAGCCGTCGTGCATGTCCTTCATAATAAACTCCTTGTCGTGGTTTCTGTTGGGTACATCAGCTCGACTGTCTCGAATCATATTCGCAAACCCCGGCCGCATGAACATCCGGCGAAGAGATTCGATGATAGAGACTTGAGGGTGCATTTTTCGTGGCTTTCGGACGCGTTGACCCTTAGCATTAGTCCAGTCATCGTACAGAGTCCCTGAGCAGTAGTCCACAGCGCATATAGGCGTGTCGAGCGTTTTGAGCTCGAGCGGGTGATAGTGCTTCCAGCACTCAGGGCAGACCGCATATTTGATGATATGTTGGTCGGGATCGATGCCAAGACGACATTTGGCACTGAGAAGGGAGCGGACGGGACGTGGAAAGTCGGGGAGCGCATTTACGATCGATAGGTTGTCGAGCATAGCACATAATGTCGCAGACGCCTGGTGGACGGGTACCTTGTTGAATACATTATCGAGTACTGCCCTTAGATACGAGTGCCTGACAGCAGGCGTCTCCTTGAAAGCTCGAGGGACTAGTGTCAGTGGTTCCTTGAGTTCATCGTTGTCGTCGTCGTCATCGAGGAGAGCTGAAGAATTGAAGGCCGATTGGTCGAACTGGACGCGGTGCCAACGTTGATCGGGAGGCTGTATGCGATGCCTCTCTAGTTCTTGGGGCCGTTGCTGATCACGGCGGTTCGCATCGTCGTCCATCTCGTCGCCATCGTCGCCGGGATCAAGCATCCACTCGTCGAGTTGTCGTAGAGGAGACATCCGGGGAGGTTCCCAGTCCTGAGGTAGTATCTGAGTTTCGAATTCCAAGTCCTGAGGTTGCTCGAGCTCGAGCTCGAGCTCTGGTTCTGAGTCCACCCGAGAGGAATCGGAAGGATCGTGCTCGAGAGGGTATTTCTTCCTATGTCGCCGTAGTTCCTGGGCCGTTTGTAAGCCGTATCCTTCGAGCAAACGCGAGCAGCGAGCACAGTAGCATTTGTGGAGCTTCGAGATCTTGACCTTTGGCTTTCGTGAGTGAGACGAGGAGGGTTTGGCGATCGCGGATGGTTTTGAGCGAGGCATATAGTGGCAGGAACAAAGGTATATTACCAGGTCGCTGTATGCGCGACCGCCGATTAGAGCACGGACGCGCTCAGATGCAGCCGTCACGCGCAGTGATATAAACGAAAACGTCTAAGTCCCCGCGTGCGCTTGGCGCCCTCGGATCGGCCCGGATATTCCATCGGTATTCTCGGGGTATTGGGCGCCCTCGGATCGGACCGAATATTCCATCGGTATTCTCAGGGTATCCTAAAATACTCATCGATTTCGCCACAGAGTATTCTTACACGGTTTATTCTCAGGCACTGGGGGTCGACCGTGAGGTGAAAATCACCTGGTGCCTTCACATCGGAATGAGGTGAATGTTTGGTGAAGATCACCTCAGACCAAGGTGAATGCACCTGCAAACCAGGTGATATATCAGGTGAATGCTTCAGGTGAAGATCACCTAAAAACTGCCAGTTTCACCTGAGTCGCTGGCAGGCGCAAATCAGGTGATATCACCTTGGCATCAGGTTGGTGTCACCTTTCCTATGGAGTATCTTTCTCTTGCTTGCAAACCTTCGCTTGTTGAACTGTACAATGACCAGTAATAGCTCTTGTAATCTGATTTAGCAGTGGGTAGAACGAATACATTATATCTAACGAGGTACTATAGGAACTGTAAGTGTCCTGGCCATCTACAGCACTGGTGCGGGTGTTATGAGCTATAGCAGGGCTGGCATCGCTGAGATGAGGAGGACTAATGAGTCAAGCGAACTTACTTACCACATCGTATCCTAGCTCGTGAGCAGGGAAGCGCAAAAGAGTATGTGACCGGGACCGCAAACTGAAACAAGGCGTTGAAGCTGGTGAGTGAGGAAATGAGAGGAGAGGCGATACGTGCTATCTGCATGCGGAGGGTGACCCATACCTCGGTGTGGAGGAAGCGGGATTTGGGTCTGAGAGTGCTAATCTGTAACTTCCTGGCCAGGAAAGTGCGCTTTAATCGATGCTACGCGCCTAAAGGGATGGCGGTCCATCGGCTCTTGGAGATACTTGAAGTTGTGGCATAGAGCGTGAAATAAGCGCGGGATAGACCAGCAAAGGATGAACGTGCGTACGAGGCAGGCAAGCAGAGTAGCTGTGAATGAGTAGCTGAGATTGACAATGGACGAGAACGTATTGCCGGTGGTAGAGATGAGGGGGAGGACCTGGAGTACTGTACATTTAGCTCTGAAGAGTGCCGCAGATGATCTTCGGGAGGAAGCTGCGGGGCACGCGGACGGAGGATAACAGGTCGCGAAAGCTGAGAAATCCAGATGCGGCGACAAATTAGTCTCCCTTGCAGACCTTGACACGTGCTTGCCTAAGGACGGCGGCGCTATAACGTGTAGCGACAATTCAGTCAACAGCAACTCGTAGCATTATTGACAGACGCACCAAGGAAGAAGACCAATGCTAAACCAGGTGATGCGCCCAATACCATCATCGTACTCCTCGCACAATTTCTCCTCAACCCCAAGAGTGGCATCCAATCTTCCTGTTCGCATTGACGGGTGAAATGAGCATGCCGGCTAGCACTGGGGATGTGGGAGGTGGCATACTGGTGTTATCATGAATTAGAGATGCTTGAAGTGCTACTCGAGAGCGATGACGGGCTCCGAGCAGTTCACCGGATGATTAACCATTAGCGAACCTATTATGGAGCTGTAAGAAGACAAGGTCAGTGGGCTGCCCGCAGTAGCAGTGACATGGGAGTTATGAGAGGCGACGAGCAATGGGCACTTCACCTGGACACACCTAAGGGTGTATGGCTCTGCGAGAGTGGTCGGGAGCTGGTCTGGTAGGAAGAGTGCAGCCTGTTACGCGCACAGTAGATATTTGCTCTTGTTTGGCTGCATGCTCCACCCTTCGCCACTTTTAATCACCTGAAAATCACCTTCACCTGCCTTCACCTGACAGGCAGGTGAATGGTGTGAATCACCTACTTTTGAGGTGAAGACCACCTCTTTCTATTCTCACAGTGAGGGTATTATACAAGTATTGTGAGATACCCTGTCATTTTGCCTTGGAGGTATTCTACGTCTTTACGCTGTGCTAGTGCTAGATCTACAGAGATTGATATTCAATCACAGTCGACACACCCGCCGAAAGGTGCCTCGTAAAAGCAACGGGGGATAGATATTAGTTTGTCCAGCTGCTTCGACAGTAGCAGCTACACCGCAGACTCATAGCGCATAAGTATATACAAAAAGAAATACCCTGAGGAAGCAAAATGAATAAAATGGGGATCAACTTTGAGCCGAGAAGTTTAAGTTGCACGTAGTAGCTGAACGAAAGACTGTTGAGCGAAGGCCCAGTCCGAAGACACAGATGACGCCAACATTGACATGACCAAGTTTTGGAGCAAGGGCGCCTAGCAGAGATGTGCTTGAAGAAGCGACACAGAGATTTATGAAAGGAGTTGGAAGAAACAAAGATTTCATAGCACGGAAATATTGGTGATGGACGCTCTCGTCAAAGAGGTTTTAGGCGCGAGAAAGCTGCTGTCAGCATGACAAAGCCTGTGCACGTCGCGCTTCGCGTCACAGCGCATTCCCGAACGGGTAAGACGCGACGGAACCACCGAGCAGCTTCGTCGACCTTGTCCTCCCATCTCCTTGTGCAATGTTTTCCGCCGTACTGCAATCGAATCTGACGAACTATCCAGCATAGACAATGCCGAAGGATGACGACCACTGGCACCTAGCAGGGGTATGAGTGACGCGAGTGTAGCTGGTACGCAGTATAAAATGCAAAGATGCGAAGCCTCTGACAGTACCAATCTCTTCAACTAACATCTCAAACCTCATCTACCGATAGCAATATTTTTCTTTTCTTACCCAACGCATCATTTTATTCCTTGCAATTTACACCGCTTCGTCCCAGACCCAGACCGCACTCCTCCTTCCTGGGGTCGGTGCTTCTTTTGCGCTGCAGCAGATCTCGATCCCGCAAGCAGGTCCTGGCGAGGTTCTTGTCAAGAACTACGCTGCGGGACTCAATCCGATTGACTACAAGACTCAAGAGAGCGGATTTTACGTCGTGCGCGAATACCCTGCCATTCTCGGCTTTGAGGGTGCAGGTGTTGTCTCCGCCATTGGTGAAGGCGTTATACATCTCAAGGAGGGTGATCGGGTTGCATACCAGGGGGTCGCTACCAACAAAGGACGTTCCTTCCAGCAGTGGGTTGTCACATCGGCTGACTGGGTATTCAAAGTACGCGACGGCGCTATCCGGCTGACTGTTCTCGAAAACTGACTGTCTAATGTCTGTAGCTTCCCAATTCTATTTCCTTCGACACCGCAGCAGCGATCCCCATCGCGCTACTCGCTGCCGTTATCGGCACGTACCAGCCACCACCTCACGGTCTCGGCGTAGCCACTCCATGGTCTTCCACCGGGCGTAGTGCCCATTCTGGGTCCCCCATCGTCGTCCTCGGCGGAACATCCAACGTCGGCCAATACGCAATTCAGCTTGCTCGCCTCGCCGGTTTCGACGCTATCATCACCACTGCCTCTCCTCGCAATTCCTCCCTTCTCCAGCGGCTCGGCGCGACGCACGTGCTCGACCGTTCTCTCTCCATCGAGGCGTTAGTCCAAGAAGTCGAGAAGATCACCGGCAACAAGAAAGTCTTGCACGTATTCGACGCAGTCGGTATCGCGGAGACGCAGCAGGCCGCGCTCTCGATCGTAGCTGAGGGTGGGAAAGTTCTCACCACGAATGCGCCGCAAGGTAAGGCACCAGAGGGCTCTGACAAACAAGTCGTGTTCGTCATGGGTGCGCTTATGGTGCCGCAGCATCAAGCATTTGGCAAGGAATTCCTGAGCGTTTGGGCGTCGCTTTTCGAAAGCGGCGACATTAAAGTGAGTTTTCTGTCTCCTCCACTCTTGCAAGGGTCTCTGACGGGGCCTTTCAGGCTAGCGCTGTCGAGATTGTCCCGGGCGGTCTCAATGGCGTTGAAACGACGCTGAAGCAACTCAAAACAATTAGCGGGAAGAAATTTGTCGTACGTCCTTTTGAGACGGATGTGTAATCATACGAAGGTTACTTATAATATACACGTTGAATATACATACACATTTGAACTCTCAGGGTGAAGCCTGTGATCCATACTACTCAAACGCTAGAGGCTGCAGCGAAACCGTTGACTCGGTGCTACTTCCTCACATTTCTATCAATCTTGGTCACCGTAGTGGTTGTTGACGTGAACACCAACTCCCCGCTTTCCGGAATGGCATCTCTGCTGTTGATAACGATTGTAGGGTGGTTCCCTCCCCCGTTCACGCGTATAGCAGGCTCGGAGCTCGATATCGTGTACGTCGACTGAGTGACTACCGGCGCACCAGGTCCTGGTTGGGGGTTTGTCGAAAGCTCACCAACGCGATGAGCCGCCCATTCCTGTCCTGTCTGCCCAACGGACGCCAGCTTCACCTGAATGACATCGTCAATGACGTCATTGAAGCCATGGTATCTCTGTCATATGCTCACCCTGGTCCCAGAGCTCGAGCTGATCAATGTCATTGCCAAAGGACTGTTTGGCCACACAATCCTGTAAGTTGGAACGAGGTCAGCGTTGGCGAGTACACGATGTAATTACAAGTGAAAATCACGCATACCGAACAGTTGGCTCTTGCTTGCCGGAGATGTTCTCTACGGACCAGCTTACAGGATACGGAGTCGCGATTATCGTGGCGTTCATCTGCACCGTCTCACAGGTGAGATATGTCCCCGAATGCATGCCTTTGATGGAGTATCCGGCTCCCAGCGGAGAGAACTCCCACTATATGAATAACTTAGCGTGAAAGTCTTGAACGCTCCGAGCCTGATTAGTAAAGTCTCACCTTTTGATTGTCGCTCTCGTGCTTCCCGTACGCTGAAGTGCCATGAGCTGTACGTATTGTTGTCATTTTCCGGCTAAAACATACCTATAAGTGTTCTGTTATCGCCTGCTGACAGATCCATCGCTGTCTCTCCCCCAAACTGGACGAGCTGATAGATGCCGGCGTGTATCGGGCCTCCCTCCATGTCAAACTTGAAGGTCTCTGAAGATTGTGTCACTGGAGATGAGTGGGCGCTCGATTGATCCGCCTCGACAATGATCAACTCGCTAGAGTCGTCGTAGTCAGCGATGTTCATGATAGAAGGATAGGCACACTTGATTTGGAGTCGCTATATCGGTAAAGTGGGCTGGCTGGATTGGGTGTCTAGATTGTGGCCATTAGGGGGTCGTTCGTCCTCCTCCGAGATTTTAAACTTCATTCCAAACTATCCTCATTGCGACTAACTTGAATCTTAACTAGGCCTGAGAATGAGGTCAAGAGAGTCCACTACACTGCAGCCAGAAAAACAAAGTTGCTAAGCCTAGTTTTCGCGAGATGGAGGGTAAGGCTGAAAAAGGAACCAGTCGCGGCATCGGCCGTACCTGTCTGACCGTGACTCATTCAACCTGTGAATCTTTCTCTTCAAGTCATAGATAACATTTTGCCATATTTCTAATCCTACAGTATCCAGTCTATCCTACACGAGCTCAACGCGTTGCAGTCTCTGAAGGCACTATCATCACTTCTGCTCAGGCGTCTCAGCGTACAATGTCTGCCACATCCCTTCAGGGTATCGCGCGCCATTCGCCCAGTCCGCTTTCTCGGCAAGCTGCCTTACTTCTTGGACATGCTCTGGTCCCAGCTTGACGCTCACCGCAGCAAGGTTCTCGTTCAGGTACTGCAAAAATCAAATCAGACTGGCCCTCGACACAATACAAAGGTCAAAATAATCAAACCTTGATTTTCTTCGTTCCAGGAATCGGGATGACGTCTTCACCCTGAGCCAGGAGCCACGCAAGAGCAACTTGACCGGCCGTAGCATCGTACGATTCGCCAACCTTCTTCAAGAGATCAGCCAACTTGAGGATGTTGGGGAAGTTTTCCTTGGAGTATCTAGGGACCATCCGTCGGAAGTCACTCTCCTCAAAGTCGTCGGGAGATTTCTATCAGAGGTATCAGGTCTTAGGATGTGCATGAAACTCGGCAATAATCAGACTCACGTATTGACCAGTGATCAGACCACGTCCCAGAGGTGAGTAAGCAATAACCTTCACGCCAAGCTCCCGCGCAGTTTTGAGTATGTTCAACTCGCCCTCGATGTCGAGCGTGAAGGCAGAGTACTCGACTTGGATCGCAGCGATCGGGTGCACCTTGTGGGCGCGGCGGAGAGTGTTGGCGCTGCACTCGGACAAACCCAGGTACTTCACCTTGCCGGCCCTACAGATTTATCGCACTGAGTACGTGATATTCCCATGTCTCCTGTCCAATATCACTTACTTGACGAGCTCAGCCATTGCACCAACCGTCTCTTCAATGGGAACCTCAGGGTCGGGCCGATGCAGGTAGTATAGGTCAATCTTGTCAACTCCAAGACGCTCCAGCGAACGTTGGAGGTGAGTGCGGCAGGCTTCTGGGGTGCCATTAACGGTCCTGGCTGTGCTGAAGTCGACTCCAAACTTTGTAGCGAGGAAGATCTCATCGCGTTTTCCTGTACGCTTGAACCTAGGTGTGGTCCGAGGATATATCACCATTTACTCGCCGAAAAAGCAAGGACACAAAAATCTGTTTCGTACCATTTGCCGATCAGGTCCTCATTGTCACCGTAGACGTTTGCCGTGTCCCAGAATGTGCACCCACTTGCGTGTGCAGCATCGAGAACCTGAAGGTAGTGGTAATTGTCTTTGTCAGCGCTTACCAGATACTAGCATCATGAAGGATACGACGGACCTTGAAACGCTCCTCGTCAGACTCGACGGCGCCATAGGCAATGGAGAGGCCCATGCCACCAAATCCGATGGCAGAAACGTTGTCTGTGCCAATCTTACGCGTAGGGAAAGTCATGTTTGTGGTTTGATAGCTAGCGGAACGGTGGACTTGGGTGCTTGGATGCTGCTGAAACAAGGACCTCCATCATAGTCTTTATAACCACTCCTCTGGTTCGGCATGGTAGACGCGTCAGTGCATCGGCAGCCATTTCCCAAGATGCGTCACCAGCAAGCTGCAGACATCAGCCTGCTTATGACGAGCCAAGAAGAGAGAATTCGAAGCGATGCGTTATTATTGGTCCCAAGCGCAAGCAGTACCTTATTAAGCCAACGAGATGACAGTGAGTGCTCACGAAATGTTGAGATTGTACGGCGCGCTCATAGCCCCTTTAAATAAACCTGTTTAGCCGGCTTCTTCGGTGTTGAAGAACCAATTATCCTAATTGCTGACACAAGTTGGTACGACAAGAATGCGGGGTGTTATTCTGAGTGCTATTTTAACGTTGGCGCTTTTATGAAAATATGGTCGAGTCCTTGTTGCACCCAAGTTAGCGGGTGAGTACTGTATTCTGAGCGCTGGAAATCTAGATTACCTTCCCTGATAACCCAGATAGGTTCTCATACAGATATAATATGGTATTTTCTTATTCCGCCCTCCACCCAAAGAGTACCGGCTTTAAGGCTGACGCTATCATCAGCTTGTCACACTCTTGCCACTAGCCTATGGCCCTGTGTCCTACTTCGTTCCCCATTGTCATTTCCTTTCATGCCATAGCTGATGGGAACTCCGTCAGTGTCAACCATGATCTGTCAAATGGTCCTCCGCCGACACTTTGTGGGGCTTGGACAAGCAAACTATGTTCGGCTCGCTTATGGTGCCACAGTACAACGAATTCCGTACGAAGTGGGGTTTCACCCGGAAATCTGTGACATCAAAGTAAACTCAATCGATATCCACACTCTCCGTTGCGAGATTACTAATAGATGTCTGGTTAAGTTTCATCGAGGCTATTTTAAGTAGTCTCAACGATATTGACTCGGCTTAAAATGGTCGCTGGGGAAAAGATAGTCGTACGCTCTTCTGTGGCATACAGGTAAGCTCATGACGACCATACAAGGCGTATCTAATACTCTTTAGGCCGCGATACTCATTCATGAAGGATTTGATTAGTAATACTCATGGTACCGAGATGATAGGTGATCTCACGCTGGACTTCTCTCCGTCTTCTTCGTTTGTCACTCGCAGTACTCATAGCACTCGGGTCAAGGAAGCCAAATCTTTCAGTGGCAGATCTCCTTGCGCACCCTTTTAAAGGCGTACATTTTCCCTCTCAAATGCGGCCAAGATATCTTACCGTCATCTTATACTTTGCCTCGTTCATCATGAGTGTAACCTAAGACCATTTCTTGCTTTGATTATTCAATGAAGGTCATTGATGTTACCTGGATTTTGGAAGTTCTTCAGGTATCTTCTCAAGTATCAGATACTCCACAGAGTCAGCCGGAGATGGTCAACATTCACATGGGAAGCGATGCGCCTCGAGATGATGGTAACTTTGCATCAAGCTTACTTGGGAGAACACGCTCAAGCACTGACCATCGGGTTACAGACATGAAGTGTACGCTCTACTCCTTCGCCGGGCGTAGAGAAGTTTGACACGTCATAATAGTTCGGCGGGATTATAGGTAAGTGAAGCTATTTCACCCGCAGACAATTCTACAGCCCCGATGATTTGAAGGCAGTAGAATCTGGACAGATACATGATCATCAGGTACACGATGAAGCATATAGTTGTAATTGGTCAAGCAGAATCTCTGTTGGGCAAACGTGGGATATTCTCTGAGGCTATTCTTCCCCAATAATCTTGTTACCGGTGCGTCATTTCCAATTTTCCCAGTTCACAGGGTTACCTTGTTATATAAAGGTGCATTCTTGAGCCCATACCGCCCTCTCGCCCATTCATGTCCAGTCTTGAAGCGCGAGTTGCTCCTATCATAGGCCCCTTAGAGGTAGGATCACTAGTTTGCGGGATCCTTCTTGGCTGTGCATTGCTACAAGGCTACTTTTACCATTGCAACTTCGAACACGATCCGTGCAAAAGAAAGCTTCTCGTACGTTTTCCTCTTAAACAATGTAAAATATGCAGCTAATAACTTGTTAGGTTGCCTGCGTAATGTGGGTCTGTTCACCTCGGCAGCGCTGTTCTATACGATCATTAACGACCGTCAAGCGTAGTTGACCTCTTCTATTTCTTCTCCTGCGCGGTAATGCTGTGGAAACTTACAATCATATTTTTCGGGAATGTATCCCAAGTGGAGGCTCTTCCCGCTGCATCCCTGAGCGCAATCGCAGCCTCTACAGCGGTGATGAATATCATGATGCAGGTATGTAACTATCGGACCCATTCTTTTGAATTTTGTCACTGATAGCTCTTTCAAGGGTTTCTATGCGCATCGCATATGGAAATTGTCATCCTCTGTCATCATACCGATCATCATCGGAATCTCCACTACTGTGTCTACGATAATTGCACTTTACGGCGCCATAGGGACGATGGTGTATGAACCCAAGTGGCTTGGCCCCCGTAGCTGGATCGTCTGGGTATCCGACTCGTGCGAGCTGTTCAGCTCGTTGGTTATTACATGCGTAACAGCCTGGTACCTTCGAAAGTCTAAAATCTTGGCGCTCAGTGGTACTGCTCGGCACATTGACAGGCTAACTTTGTGGACTCTTGGTAAGAGACTATAAACAATAATATCCTATCTCTCTCTCAAGCGACACAACAGAGATTGGTTTACCCCCCAGGTAAGCCATATTGATCGAGATGTCCTTGGATAAAGCTGGATAGTGATTTAGTATCTGCCGCATCGCTGAGCTAGTATGCGTGAGTCATCATGTAATTATGCCGAGCCTACCTTATCCGCCTTCAGATATTACGTTACGGGGATATGATTTGGTTGGGTCCGTACATTATCGTTGCTGGAGGTAAGCACATCAATCATGCTGAGTAGCCATTGATCCTTAATAGCTTGAATTGCAGTCCAAGCCAACTGCCTTCTTGCTGCGTAAGCCCTCATGCAGCAGCCTCTTCTGAATGTTGGACCTGATGCGTTCGATACCATCTAGGATCAATACCCGCATGGTGTGCCGTAGAACAAGTCACATCCACATTTTCCCAACAAACGCCGCTATGGAGCTTCCTACTCTCGAGGTAGTGTCAACGTAGCTGAATCAGTCAAGGCCTGTGCATTAATGAAAGTAGATAAGAGTCGACGAATCGATCCGACGGGATGTCGAGGAGACCCGCCAACACAAGTCTTTACCGGCCCTTCCTCGCTCCACTTTGGTTACCGATGCTCGGAACTCATCAAGTTCCGCGGAGAGTGTCTAAGCAGATACTTTTCCTTTCTCAGGTCTGGGGGAAATTGCAGTACTCAGACTGTAGTTATTTCACGGCCGCTGATGATCAATAATGAAATTGCGCTGAAAAAACAGCCACCTATGGCTCGATGCATGTTGGTCGTGTGAAAGTTGCTACTGCTCTGATCTTTAGGGTGACGTATTATTTCTGGCCAGCGTTGGTCTGAGTTTTACTATGAAGGGCCATCGATATCTTCCAGTAGGCTGACGATTTCCCTAATATTTCTTGGTAACTTCAGAAGGGAAGTGTCTGTTCGGCATTACGACTAATCCTAAACGTCAAACTCCTAATTTAAGCGTAACATTCCGTATAGTACCCTCGAAGCCCTGACAGCCCACGTACTGCGCGGGAGCGGCAAACGACATGTTGGCCGTTGTTAGGTAGTCGCCCCATATATTAAGAGTCGTAGTCCACCAATACGTCTCCTTTCCCTCCCCTTCCGGCTGCACCTCTGCGTACGTGTACTCGCGCGTCGCCTTGATCGTAACAGACGTAAAAACGCCAGCTGGGAAGGTGAACGTGGTCGGATAGAACTCTGCGTTCGACTCCATGGTGAGGCTGGAGGCGTACAGTGTGGAGTCAATGCCAGAGAAGAGGACACTTTGCGAGATGTCGCTCGGGTTGGCCTGCGGTCCTAGCTGGACGCTGAAAGTGAGGGTGTAAGGCGGACCGACGGACGAAACTTGCGTGTCGAAGGGATATGAAGGGATACTGTCATACTGGTACACGATGTCGCTGTACTGAGTATCGACGACCCTATTGAGGTTCTGCCCTGGCGCCTTTGCATTCATCACCGGGTAAAGCACGTCGAACTGCGCCTGTGTCAGCTCCGTGCTGCGGACGCCCGAGCCGGCCCATGTCTTCTCCGCGAACAAAGCGATGCTCCGCGCGAGCTGGTAATACGTTTCCAACGGCGTGGTGGCGTTTGGGCCCCAGTCGTTCCACAGCGCGAATATGGCTCCGCGGAGGTTCGGATCGTCGGGTGTGGTGTTGTTCGTGGCATCGTCGGTGGTGAAGATGTTCGGCGCCCAGCCTGCTCCGCCTGGTGCGCCGGACCATAGCAGCGTCTCGTTGAGCGACTGGGGGAAGCCGCCTTCGGCTGGGATCTTGCCGTCCAAGTATAGAAACGCCTGCTCGGAGTTGATGACTCCATACCCGGAGCGAAGAAGCTGAAGGGGAATGTCGCCGTCTGGAAAGTCCCAGTGTTGGATAGTGATTTCCTTTGAGACGGAGGAGGTATTGCTCGGCTCGTACGTGCCCCATATGCGGACCGACTTGTTGCTCTCGGACCCAACATAATCCGACATGTCGTTTACGAACGAGATGTACTCGTCGGCAAGGCTGGCGCTATACTCATCGGCGCCGATGGAGACTTGCGAGGACGAAAACCAGGGCAGGAACTGCTGCCATATTGACTTGATGGTTGGGATAGTCTCTGGGTATGACAGGTTGAGGCTGTCTGGCGTCCCATTGAGCATCAAGGCAGGAATCCATTGCGAGAGAACGAGCGAGTGTCCCGGCGTGTCGATTTCTGGGACAATGGTGACGCCATGAGCAGCGCATGTCGACTGCATCTGCATAAAGTCGGTTTGAGACCAGCACTCGTTACGCCTGGGAACGAGGTCGTACACTGGTGAGCCATCAGGCGGCTGGAAGCGGAACCCTGAGTAGAGTGTGCGCCAGTCCAGCCCGTAGAGGATCTGAGGTATCCAAAGGTTATCGGACGCATGTATGTGGAACTCGTTTATTTTGAAGAACGACGCATAGATACACAAGTCGGCTATGACGAAGGTAAGACATGAAGGCTGAAGTTGCAAAGCATACCCACTTACAGAGAAAACTCGTCTCATACCAGTGCCTGCCGGTGTCCAACATCCACCCACGGATCTCCCATCCTGGGTTGTCCCTCCCGGAACCTGCAGGGATTGAGAAGCTGGTGCCGTTCTCGGCCGCGACAAGCTGTTGTAGCAACGTTCTGGTACCCCACCATGTACCTATGGGCGCGGCGCCCGAGATAACGTACTTCTCGCGCGAAACCTCAAAAAGATAACCTTCATCGGTGTCCTTCCCGTTGTATAGCGTAAAGTTTGGGGTCGAGTCCAGAATAAGGAAGATGGTGGGACGACTGGAGTTATCTTCAGGCTCTGATGCGACTTGTACCTGCGGCAAAAGGGTGTATCCGGTTATGTCTACCAGGTCCGAACGGAAAGTTTGGGCAAACGTGGAGAGAGATGGAGAGCCATGGTCTGCATATCGAGAATCGACGACTATTTGAGTGTATGGATCAAGACCGAACGGTTCCCGAGTTGTGTTGGTGACGAAGGAAGTAATAGAAGGGATGGTGGTGGCACTGTACGCAAACGCCGAGGGTACAAGGCTAGAGAAAGACAAGACGGCATTGCACACACCGAGGACAGACCGCACCAACATGACTGAGAAAGCGCCCTCCAATTCGTCCAGCCTTGAGAGCTGTTATGTTGGCATTGAGGAATGAGGTCCGCTCATTGTTATAAGCGTGTCGGGATGAAGCATCTTGTGAGGCACGCGTGTGCACGGGCCATGTCACATGCGACGGCATGAGAGCGACATCGATAAAGAATGCGTGATATCAACCACACGTTAATCTGGTGGCTTCAAAGACGCAATTATGGCCATATTAATGAACATTGAACAGACTAGAGGTGCACAACTGTACAGCTGCTCGAGCTTTGGCCGCCAAAACCTGAAGGGAGATGGAGGCGGATGCGAGGGGAGCTGATTTGGTGCCGTCGCGAGGCGTGGGAGCATGTCGGGGGTCGGGCCGTTCGAAGACAGGGGCTATTATAGAAAGCTTGAAGTCGATGCAAGAGTCGATGAATCGACGACCCGCACAGGGCTGCTCATTACTAGACATACAGCGACTAGAACATGATATACATATACATATACAAGCTGATTGTTACAAATTATCGTATATTGACTGATGTCTTTTGGCTGCTTGGATTTTCTTTCGCCATCCAGCCTGAGACGCAAACGTTCAAACGTCGTTGAACTTGCCATTCATCTTCTATCTCGTCTCAATGTCACATACCTTAAATTTACCTAAGCTGTCAGCTTATCTGCCAGCTTCTTGGGGAATGCGCCAGCATCCTTATGCACGTGGCCGTTCTGAAGATTCTGTGAGTTCCGCCCAGTATACATGACAGAACGGGAGAACGTACGATGAGGATCACATCAAGATTTTCGGGCTCGGACAAGAGCGAGATGTCCTCAAGAGGGTTGCCGTTAACGAGGATCAAGTCAGCGTAGTATCCAGGCTGGACTTTTCCGAGTTCGTTTGGGTGCATCATGATCTCGCCACCCAGTGCCGTTCCTGACAGGATGGCTTCCATAGGTGTGTATCCGAGGAGCTTAACGAAAAGTTCGAGGTCACGGTATGCTCTAATAGATGTGAGCTCTGAGTCCTTCACAAGGAAGATATTACTTACCCATGGGGAGTCCAAGCGAACCCGTAGTCGCCGCCAGGAAGCACCTTGATTCCGCGCTTCTTCATTTCGATGAGGGCAGCAATACAGACGTCAAGCTCGCGTTTGTACTTCTCTACGGCGGAGGGTGGGAAGCCAACTATCAACCAAAGTTAGGGATTGATAAACGAAGTTGATGTGTATGCTCACAGCGGCCTTGCTCAGCCTCGAGCATGGAGGCGTAAAGGATATTGAGGGCCGGCGCAACATAAATGCGGTTCTTCTGAGCTTCGAGGGCATCCATGGTTGCATCCGAGATGAACGAGGCATGGTAGATAATGTCAATGCCATACTGGAGACACTGGCGAACGGACTCGTCGGAGCGAGCGTGTGAGCACACGCGTATCCCTTTGGCATGAGCAGCCTATCCAAAGTGGGTGAGCGGTGGCTGACAAGATGGACAACGTCGAACCGCCACTTGCCTCCGTACCCAAAGCGACCATGTCATCCGGGAAGGTACTGTCCTCAGCGCGGAGCTCTTCCAAGATCTCATCTCCGGACATCGAGAATTTGACGGCATCGCAGCCCAGGTTAGCGAACTCGGTGACGTGCTTGACAACGTCCTCATTGTTGCGGACGTAGGTAGTGATACCCTCGCAGAGTGCTCCCTCGGGAGGGGCCATCTAGAACATCGGAGTCAGAATAATATCAAAGTCAAAGAGCACAAGAACCATACCTCCTGTCCGTTTGCGAGGTACCTTGGTCCGGGAATGTCACCCGCCTGTATCGAGTTTCGGATGACCAAGTCAAGGCGGGGCTTAGCAGAGGCGGCACCAAGGCACATGGTGTATCCGCTATCGAGGAACATCCTTGCACTGCGAGCACTCAGAAGAACGTGTTCCTCCACGGGTAGATTAGTGATATCGTCCAAGGTAGGGGAGTTGATAAACGTCGCGTGGGCGTGGGCATCGCCTATGAGATTTATGAATGGAGAGCGAAACTGTGATTTTGAGGGTACGTACACATTCCGCTCATGAGAGTGCGGCCTTTGCCCTCAAACACGATTGCGCCCTCCAAAGTCTCCTTGGAAAGCTTGGGTCCGACGCTGGTAATGCGGTTTCCTTTGACGAGCACATCGCCTTTGTAGGCATCCCGACCCGTAGAGTCGATGATATTCACGTCGACGAACGCCACTACGTTGTCCTCAGGCGTGCGGGTGTTGATATCGACATTGCGTGTGGTCAGGCGAGGGTCTGGTATCGTCTGCATGCAGTGGTGAGTAATTCTGCGTTACGGAGAGTTATTGAAGAGCTCACCAAGTCAACGCCTTTGTAAGTGGGACGACGAGGGTCCCAAGGCTGGCCCAGGCCATTAGTCGTAGGATGTTTCGGTGTTGGTCCTCCTGGCTCGGCTATCATCCTTGGAAGAATGAGTCTCGCAGGTTATTAATATACCGAAAAGACGCACATACCATCTTGGAGGGATCCAGTTACTGCTAGGAGGCGCGGCAGCAGGATCCCATCTGACAACAACGCATTAGCTACATTTCCTGCAACTAGTGTTGCCTTCGACGTACTTGTAAGAGGCGCGAACTGGCAATGGGCGCTGAAGAATGGGGGAAGCCATCGCAAGTTATGTTAACAATATCAAACAGTTGAAGAAAGAGAGGAAGGCAGCTAGATCGTACACGAGGCTCAGAAGAGTCCTATCCCTTAAGTATGGGCTCCCGACCACCGCTTGAGAACGTGTGCGTGCGTCGTCCGACGGACTAAATTTTGTATATCCAACAATGGAAGAAGAGGGAACCACTATCATCCACATGAGCTGACTGACCGAAGCAAGTTTAGAAAACACTCACTCGGATCTGCAGATCGGAATGTCTTGTCATAGCAGATGGATGACAAATGCTGGAGACGGAGGAAGATTGAGTATCATCCGCCGAGCTCCCGGAGCTATTTCGGGACTTCCAGAAGGTACGAATATCAGCTGATGGTTATACAATATATTGTCCTGGGTTGATATGTCATTATAAAGCTTGCGCCTCCGTCTTTGTATCAGTGGCGGAAGAAGCTCCAAGCCTCTATAACGTAGCGGGTTTCGCGGGAAGCGACATCCATCAAGAATTTCGGCATGCGATTCATATAACATTCATATGATACAGTTTAGAATACACGATAAGCATGGGGTCGCTGTGCTCACTCACACAGTGCTCGGATACAACATACGGGCTGGCATCCATCAGAACTCTTGCTCGTTACGCCACCAAATCCAGCCTCTGCTCCGCAATTTCTTCCTCAATCTTGAGCTTTTTAGCCTCCTCAAGCAGGTTCCGATCAGCACTGTCTTCATATGGACGGCCTCCACCACGGGCCGCTTCCTTGTGTACACGTCCGTTCTATATTCGTGCATGTCAGCTTCCTAGAGCGTAATGCGCCTTGCGTCATCGTCACCAAGACATACCATCAGTATGACATCGATGTTCTCCTGGTTTGATAATAGCGAGATGTCCTCTAGCGGGTCCCCGTTGACGAGGATGAGGTCGGCGTAATACCCTGGCTGGACCTTCCCAAGCTCGCGCGGGTGGAGCATGATCTCACCGCCGAGGGTCGTCGCTGATAGAATGGCTTCCATCGGAGTGAAGTCGAGGAGCTTCACGAATAGCTCGAGGTCGCGATATGTTCTGTCAGTATTTGTGATTTACAATTATCAGTCAGCACCACCGCGGCAGAAGTATGAACTGCCTGCTCACCCATGCGGCGTCCAAGCGAACCTTCAGGAGCGTGCTCCCCGTTAGCAAGATTATTCTGTAGTGAGCCATATATCTTACCCGTAGTCACCACCCGGAAGAATCTGTTCAAAGTACATGTCAAAAACTTGGCACCAAAGTAATGCCGGAGACCGTCGGACTTGCCTTTATGCCCCTCTTCTTCATCTCCTTCAGCCCCGCGATGGCAACCTCCAACTCGCGAGCATACCCGACGGACTCTGCCTTGGAAACAGGATCTAACATCACCAACTCCTTAGTCAGGTGTTTCGGAACTGACAGTGAGATACTTGCATCCAAAAGCAGCTGCATCATGCAAGGTTCCGTACAGCCAATTGAGCGCCGGCGCAACGAAAACCCTGTTCTTCTGCGCTTCGAGTGCGAACATCGTAGAATCGGAGATGAAGGCTAAAATAGAGGGTGAGCTCCTCGAATAACCGGATCAGAGCTGGACGGGCGTACATCCGTGATAGATGATGTCGATACCATACTGCAAGCATTGCAGAATGGACTCGTCCGAGCGAGCATGGGAGCAGACGCGAATGCCGTGCTCATGAGCCGCCTAAGGTAGCCAGTCGCCTGTCAACGAATCCCCACGGTTGCAGATGTGG
Source organism: Coniophora puteana RWD-64-598 SS2 (assembly GCF_000271625.1). NCBI lineage: Eukaryota > Fungi > Basidiomycota > Agaricomycetes > Boletales > Coniophoraceae > Coniophora > Coniophora puteana. Next base: position 1,542,621 of record NW_006913063.1, read on the forward strand.
ATGACGAACCTCAACGGCAGCAGCAACCATGTCGTCGGGGAACGTGGTGTCTTCAGCTCGCAGGGTCTCGGTCATTTCTTCGCCGCTCATGGAGAGCTTGATCTACATCGTCTGCGTCAGGACTGGTAGATTTAGCGGAAAGATGCGCCCGACGTTGTTGATACCATCCTCCTCTACCATCTGCTTCACGGCGGCGGCGACGTCATCCGCATCCTTGACAAAGCGCGTAATACCACCAATCAATGCGCCGTCGGGTGGAGCCATCTGAAAATGTTCTTGAGCGTTCATGCTCTCGAAAACGAGTAGTGTCAATCACGCACCTCCTGCCCGTTGGCGAGATACCTAGGCCCGGGAATGTCACCAGCGTTAATCGCATTCCGCACGACAACATCAAGCCTCTGCTTCGCAGACGCCGCACCCACTACCGCACAATCATTCATCAGCCCCCCAAGTACGCGACAACTCGAAGAGCCACCCACCGCACATCGTATACCCGCAGTCCAAAAACGTCCTTGCGCTCCTCGCCGCAAAAATCGTGTGCTCCTCCACAGCCATACCCGCGAGCCCGTCGAGCGAGTCCGAGTTCGTCCAGCTAAAATGCGTGTGCGCATCGCACATGCCGCTCATGAGCGTGCGCCCGCGCCCCTCGACCACCTTGCTCGCGCGCGCGCGCGTCTCGCGGGGCAGCGTCCCGCCGACGCTGACGATGCGCTGCCCGCGCACGAGCACGTCACCCCTATAGGGCGGGGCACCCGTCGAGTCGAGGATGTTGACGTCGACGAAGGCGATGGTTGTGTCTGTGTCATCTGGGCGCTGCGGGGCAATGGAGATGTCGGGGACTTTGATGCGCAGGTCTGGTTTTGTCTGGGATCATGGGGTGAGATAGACTTGCAATGGCTTGGAGATGAAGTGTGTACTGACGAGGTTTATGCCCTTGAATGTCGGGCGACGAGGGTCCCAAGGGTCGCCTAGACCGTTGAGGCTAGGGTGCTTGGGTGTCTTCGGGTCGGCATTATGGGCTATCATCCTGTTGAGGTGCGATGAAATGCGAATTTACAGCCCATTTGACAATGAGCGTACCAGCTCGGAGGAACCCATGCGCTCGCTGGCGGAGCTACCGAGGGGTCGAAGCTGCATCACAAAGCATGTTAACCCAATGAAAACCCGACTTCATTCGAGCGAGAAAACCTACTTGAAAGAAGTATGTGGCACCGAGCGCTGTACTTCAGAAGTCATGGCTGCGCGATAACAAATTATTACACGTCAATGAGCTCGAGCACAACAAACTCACAAGCCCCAAGCTTAAATATGCAAGCTTATAACGGCTCATCCTAACAAAGAACTCGGCCGGACGCAGCTCAGCAGTGCCCGTGCCAAGCTCGGATCCTCCGCCAAACTATAACCTTGCCCATCGAAGCCAATATCCGCCACCAATCACCTGATCCGCTACGCCTGGGCGTTAGCCCCCAGCGGGCAAATCCATTATCATATCAACCTTACCTCATATACACTCTTTCCCTGTATGCACACTGCTTCGTGGCGAAATACACGGAAATGACGGATGTTTCAAGCTGGCTCAGCGCGCTCACACGCTCGAGCCAACGGGCTGGCGCGCGTCTCCAAACGCGGGGGACACTCGGGGTGCCGGCGGGCCATCGTGACTCCTGCGCATCGGCGGTGCGTGGATCATGAGAATTGCTAGCGAGGACGAGTATAGCCCGGCGCACCATGGTGCACCGCGCCCGGAGCTGGCGGGCCTGTGGCGAAGTGGCGCGTTTCCGGCTGGGATAATTAAAGCCCTGCCGAATGGAGAGTGGAAACGGGACGACTAACATGTATATCATGGATGATAGAGGCTCTGGCGTCATACCGTCGCGTTAGAGCCCGAGATAGTACATATAGCACACGGGCCGTCGGATACGTCACCTCGCTCAAAGATACAGACTTGACTTGAAATTTCCCAACCGCGTCAGCCCTCTCTTTGCGTTCACCTGTCAGTGAAAAGCCGCCAAAATGTCAACGTAAGTCCCATGTACCCAGATTCATCCTGGGCCAAGCAAGCGTACACACCTCCAACCCACCTAACCCAACACACGCACACCACAGCATCCCAGCCCCCGACAGATCCCTCGTCACCCTCTCCGACGGCAAATCCCTGCACGTCGAACTCACCGGCCCCGCCTCCTCCGACCTCACCCCCGTCGTATTCGTACACGGGCTGGGCGGAAGCTCCGCCACCTGGACACCGCTGCTCGACGTGTCCGGGCTCGCGAAGACGCGGCCCGTGCTCACGTTCGATCTCGAGGGACACGGTCTCAGCCCACTGTACACGACCAACATCTCGATCGAGAGCTACACGGAGAACGTCAAGAATGTGATGGACGGCGCGGGCGTGCAGCGCGCGGTCATTGTGGGGCATTCGATGGGCGGGGTGAGTTCCAGTCCAGTTTGGTCCGGGGGTGGGTTGGTGAGATTGGGGGCTTGCTTGCTAACGGGGCCGGTTTTTGTGTAGCTGATCGTGACGACGTTCGCGGCCAAATACCCCGAGCGCACTGAAAAACTGTGTAAGCCCCCCTCCCATACCCACCTTCCCCGCCCTAACCAACGTCCACCCTTGAAAGTCCTCATCGGCCCCGTCAAATCCTTCGCCGAAGCAGGCGTCAAAGCCCTCGGCGCACGCGCCGAAGCCGTGCGCACAGGCGGCATGTCCGCCGTCGCAGACACCGTAGCCGCTTCGGGCATCTCCCAAAAATCGCTCGCCTCGCGTCCCCTGGCTAAGGGCATGCTGCGCGCGTCGCTGCTCGCGACGCCCGCATTCGGGTATGCGCTCGCGTGCCTCGCGCTCACCAAGGCGCTGGACCCGGACTACGCGGCTATCGGCGTGCCGACGCTGATTCTGGCGGGCGACGAGGACAGGACGTGTCCCGAGGCGACGGTCAGGTTCTTGGAGGGGGCGATTGGCGGTGCGAAGGTGGTGACGCTAAGGAATGTGGGGCATTGGCATATTGTGGAGGATGTTGAGGGGACGGCGAGGGAGCTGCGTGCGTTTGTTGGTTGAGCCCTTGATAAGCTAGCGAGTGTATGCGCGATGAAAGAAAGCGATAGTCTGCGTTTGTAATGATAGCTGTATTAGTATGACAACGCGCGGTGATACATTTCTACACGTCGCTTCAGCTAGGCGGGCAAGAAATTTGTATGAGCCTCGTGTTGATGCTGTGTTCGCGCCGATGTTCGTCAGCACGTCATCTTGGCAAATTTCGTTGACGGGACTCACCAGCACACGTTCAGTTCACGCAGCCTTGACAAACTTACCAGACCGGTGCAAAAACAGATTCTCCTCTGTCTCGTCAGCATTGCCCCAAACCGCCTTGTCACTCCATCCGCCAATTTCGTCGATCCAGATATGCGTCGGACGGTCGAGGCAGCATCCGTCGAACGCCCTGACCCACAGCGGAGTCCAGAGACGTTGCCACCATTGCACGTCTTTCCTTGGACTAAGCACGTGCTCGTAAAACAAGAAGAGACCACCGGGCTTGAGTGCCTCCTGAGCGAGCACGCGGGCGGTCTTCTGTGGGTCAGGGACAGAGCAGAGCGCCATGACGGAGACAATAGTGTCGATGGAGTGCGTGCCGCCAAGTGCCTGCAAGATGGTATTGATGTCCTCTCCGCCGCATCCAAGAATGAGGAGGGATCCATTAGCCTCGGTGAAGCCTGCCTTGTCGGCGGTCTGGCGGAGCTTGGGGTGCATGAGGGCGTTGGGCTCGACTGCGACGTATTTGGTGACGCGTTTGGTGTCTAGATATGGGATAGCATGACCGTTTCCTGCAGATGACCTAGGATTGAGACATGGAGGACAGTAGCGGAAATCTGAAGCTGACCTGCACCCAAGTCCAGAACGACACCGTAAGCGTTAGGGGCAATGAGCTTGTCCTTGTCAACCCGATCGCGCTCGTCGATGGCGTCGCCAAAGGTTTCCCACGTCTTTGCCATGAAGAACTGGGAGATATTGCGAGGGCGAAAGACGCGGGAAGGGGAGGTCAAGACCCATAGCAAGGTGGGTATGAATGCGACGAGAAGTGCGCTGCCGAGGTCAAGAAAGAGGGCAAATGCAGCCAGGAGATGCATGGTGGTGGTAGTGAGCGATGAGAGCGTTAATAAGCACCAGCCTCGTTTCGCCCATCGTTGCCTTGGGATGTTGTGGCCGCGGACAAGCCTGAGATTATAGTGGCTGCAATTCCGAATAATATTGAGCAAGTGACTTGGTCTGTTTCCCACGCTCTGCCTCACCGCGTTTTGAGTCTCGTGTCGTCCCTGCGCAGTGCAGACCATCCTAGCCCCCGCCAGTCTCCTCGCAGATGCAACACTGATATCCCGTCACTGCGACCCGACGCTTCATCCAGTTCTTGCTTGCTTTCTTTGTATTCTTGAGCTCGGGGGCAAGTTCAACGGATCTTTGACCATCGCTATTTGGAAAAAGACATAGACGACGGTCACGAACAAGTCACGAACACTATACACGATCATAATCGGAATAGAGGTGAGCAAAACGCGTCCACTGTTGCACCCGCAGAGGCTCACAGCTTCGTTCATTAAATTTGCTACCCACTGGCCTGTGCACACCTGCGACATCTAAAAAGTCTGCTAACCACCACGCTTTACTTACCATGTTCCTCGCCGATTCCATCTCACGCTTCGGTCGCGAAGTTGTCGGTGCCCTCCTCGTTGCTGTCGGCCGTCTAGACAAGTCCTTCAAACCATCAGATACCATCGACCGCCTACGCCGACACAACTTCACATGGCGTGACTCCATTTACATCTTCCACGTCCTCAATGCCATCTTCTGGCTCACCGTCATGCAAGCTCCTCCATTCCCCTACAAACTCGCCATACCCATCCTCTACGCCATTGCCCTCCTTATCCCGTTCACCTCCCAGTTCTTTGTCCCAGCTACACCCATCTTCGCTTGGCTCCTCACCTTCTACTCGAACCAGTTCCTCGCCGCCGAGTACCGCCCCGAGGTGCACGTCGTCCTCCTCCCCACCCTCGAGTCCGTCCTCTACGGCGCCAACATCTCAGACATCCTCACGCGCTTCACCCACCCCGTCCTCGACGTCCTCGCCTGGATCCCCTACGGCGTCGTACACTACACCTTCCCGCTCGTCCTCTCCGCTCTCATCTGGCTCTTCAAGCCCCCGCTCGCCCTCCGCACATGGGCGACCACCTTCGGCTACATGAACCTCACCGCCGTCGTCTGCCAGATCGTCATCCCCTGCGCCGCCCCCTGGTACGAGCTCATCTACGGCCTCACCCCCGCCAAATACGGCACACCCGGCTCCGCGGGCGGCCTCGCGCGCATCGACGCGCTTTTTGGCTCGGACGGGTACGCGAAGACGTTCGGCGCGTCTCCGCTCGTGTTTGGCGCGTTCCCGAGTCTGCACGCGGGCTGGGCGACGCTCGAGGCGCTGTTCCTTTCGCATTTTTGGCCGCGCACGGCGCGCTATGCGTGGGCGTACGCGGGCGTGCTGTATTGGGCGACGATGTACCTCTCGCACCACTATCTCATCGATGTCGTCGGTGGCGGCTGCCTCGCCATGTCGTTCTTCTACCTCCTCGTCCCCGAGGAGCTCCGTGCAGACGCGAGCGGTGTTGTCGGTGCGGCGCAGGGCGCCAAGTACGAGCAGTACGATTTGGAGAACAGGCGCACGCGGAGGATGAGCGAGGACGATGAGTTTGGGAGCGGGAGCGATGTCGCGGACTGGGGCGAGGAGCGCGAGGAGGATATCATGTTCCGCTCGCCGAATCCTAGGGGCGCAGCTGGTGGCTCTCAGAGTCAGGGCGAAGGCAGCGGGAAAGCTGCCAATGGATCCGCCGATCCGCAGAAGGGCACTTCAAGCGGTGACGGCAAGAGCCACAAGCACACGGCGAGCATTGCGAGCCTCATTCGCGCAGACAAGGGCTCCGCGGAGGAGACGTGGAGCCCGATTGGGAGCTCTGGGTTCGTGTTCCCGCCGGCGTCGTCGGGTGAGGGTAGGCGGTAGAGGTGGTCGGCTCGGAGGGAACAGCTTTTCTCATTTACGCGTATTACACTCATCTGTTAATGATACAATTCATCATACCCCCTTTTTCTCGTGATGTAACGCTTGAGGCAGTATACGGATAGATGGCATTCATATACTAAGCACGTTAGGTATTTAACGTGCACGCTGTAAGAACTGGACTATGGGTGACATCTGTCGCGCACCTTGTTGGAGGTTCCGCGACAGGGTGCACGCGGGAAGCGAGAATGAAGCGCATCATCCCCCGCATCAGATAGTCAAAGGAAACTCGACGGTGATCCCATTTCAGGTCCTCTTGACTTCGTTGCAAGATACTGAACGGCTCCGTCAAGTGTTATATGAAGGGTGAAACAACGACAGCTTCAGTTCTTGAACTCAAGTTATGATTGTGAATCTCTCTTGCTGTTTTTTTTCTTTGGATAGGGTGCGAGCATTGCTTCGTTCTCGCTCCGAACGTCGTAGGCTATCCAGTACGAACGTCAATCAACTGACTTGTCGAGTGTATGAATTTAGTTTATCCGTGAACAACGTTCTATGCCCGGATCTCAATGGTTATTTCTCCATCCGTTTTGGGTAGAATAAATGAAGTTATTCACCGGCACCCGTAATCGCATCGGTTGGGCAAGATGGCCTCAATATCGCCTCCGAAACGGTAGCGTTGAATGTCATAATGTGTGAGCAATCACCATGATCTTACAGGCGCCTATATTGAGTGTAGAATGACCATCTCATGCGTTGCGATTCGTTATTTCCCGAAGTCTCGGACATCTTGAACGATAGGGCCATGGTATTATGGTGGCATAACGTGTAAGGGCTTGAATTATCGTTAGTGGCTCAGAAATAAGCTTACATTCATTGTGCATCAGGAAGATAGGATCAATGCAATACAGTAGAGCTGGTCTGTTGGGGAGCTCCGCTGTCGTATCGAACGTTGTCCATATCTGAATAACGTTCGAAGAAAGTGTTTCCGGTGCTCCTGCACGTTACAGCAGTCCGAACATGCCAACAAGATTCTGCCAAATATCCAAGCACAGCAAAACTGCACTCTACTTAAATCCAGGTGCCCTACACGTCTCGCTACCTATCGACCCACTTAAAGCGATGGAAAGCCCAATAGACTTCACGCTGATTTTAGAACCCTTATGGTCGACTTGGCCGGCAGTCGCACTTTACGGTACGCCATTAAAAGTATATCAGGTTATACAAAAAGAAAATCTGACCATGAAGCTTGTTGCAGGAATCGCCGGTGTGTTATTATCGCTAAACATTTATATCGTCGCCAGTCGACGCAGGCATGAAGGTGGCTCTACAAATAGCCACAGAATTATTTTGTTCAGCTGCGTCCTCATGTTTATTGTGGCAACGCTAGTGAGTACCCGAAGGCTTGATATCACATGTTACAGCTGATTGGCATGCGTCAATGTCTTGTTTCAGCATATGATCGCGACCATGTCCGCCTCATACTACGCTGCGTCATTGTACGCGTACGTTTATATTTATTCTTACTTCGAAATCTCGCCCGGAGACCCAATTTCTGTTCCCGTCCCACCTTTTCTTGCCGTGATCATAATGAAAAATGAGCTCTGGGCGCAAATAAAGTCGGCTACGCTGGTATCTCAGCTGTGGATTGGCGATGGCGTGATGGTATGTCCCAAAAATATATGTTTGAGAACCAAAAGGCTAACGCATTATATACTGAATATGAGCTATGGAGGCTTTGGAAGGTTTGGAACAACGACAAACGTGTCTGTGTACCTATTTCCGTCGGCTTTCTTGCAAGTATTGGTAAGTCGCATGATTGTACTAAGTTATACATCTCAGTAGCGGTGGACCTACATTCTAGCTTCGGGGATCATTATAGTCTACACAGAGGCCATGAGCGCCCTTGTGCTGGAAGGAAAGATCGGCTGGAATCCGTATCAACTCCAAAGTTGGTACGCAAACTTGGCTATTTTATCGGTAAGCTTTCTAGTTCATCTGAGCTGTACAGGTGTGTTTCTTTGCCCCAGGCATTCTGTTTATCCGGCTCACACGTTACACACGCAAGTGATGATCTCCTTCAGAGTGTTTTATATATGCCGACAAGTAAACAGCTTAGTGTGTGTTGAGCATCGCACCCGGTATCCCATGGTAGCCGCAGTGACACTGCTGGAGTCTGCGGCCATATATTCAGCATCAATACTCTGTTTTCTGGTGATGTATGAAAGATCGATATTCACCGATTTCACATATTATGGTATAGTTAGCCATGCTGTAAGTAATTGTTAACAATGCTTGTCACCGGAGACACTTTGACTAACATTGAACGTATCATAGATTGTTCCGTTGATTGTAGGATTTTGTTTCGCCCTTCCCGTTCACCAACTGACGGATGGCATTTAGGCAATCACTTTCTCCATCATCGGCATTAGAATGGGTCTCGGAACATCAGTAGAGAAGTATTTACAAGATAACAAGACAATGGGCACTCTCGGTCCTGCGAAAGCGCGTGGAGAAACGGCAAACTCTGCAATGGTTTTTGCGCAGCGACCGGTGACAGTGTCTGACGGGCTGGAAACAGTATCGGAACCATCCGACGTTTGATACGACCCGGTCCAAGTGCGTAGCGCTTGAAACAACTCAATTAGTGCAAAGCTGACAGTACACTTCACAGTTCGTCATGATAGCTATATGACGTCTTCAGTTTCAATAAGTCTATCAGGAGATAAAGGAAGGAAGGAAGGCTGTTTTGCAGTCCGAGTCATCTCGTAGCTATGACTTGGAAAGAACGAATGTTTAGTTGTATATTTATATGACTGCGCTGGTTTCGCCCAGGAGTAAGAGCGGGCCGCAGTGTTTCTTGGTTTCAAATTATAGATTATGCCATAAACTTATAGTGTGATTGCTAAGGGACCAATCTGCCATTTGAGCCGGAGCAATGCAAAAGCGTTGTTTGTGTATTTTACTTACCAAGCTGAAGTTCGTTGGGACATCTTCCCATTCATCGTCCGAAGTATTGCCATGTGCACTAGAACTGCACCCGGTACTAGCGACAAACATCGCGGCAAAAATGTCTTTCTAGAACTCTTAAAAGCAGGTGACGCGTCCCTCTCTACGTCCCCATCATAGTACTTAGTACTCTCAGCCTAAGTACTGACGCGTACACTCAGATGACGCGTCCACCTTTCTTGCCCATCACATAAATATGTCGCTACCCTATCACTGAAAAGCCAGCCTGACTCACTTCGGATTCCCTTTGACTCCTGTCATACTCGCCACATTCCTCCCCACTGACATTCCGCCGGTAAAGTTATGAACGCCTTTGTCGACCGCTTCGCGAACTCCTCTTCCGTCCCTGGCGTCCAAATGCGCTCGCGCGACGCCGTCCCTGCCGACAGCGACGACCTGGACAACGGGCTCGTCCTCTCCGCATGGGGCTCCGAGGCGGGCTTTGGCAACATCGCGCAGGGCGCGCCAACGTTCAGTATGCCGCTGGTAATCGACGTGAGCAGTATCCTATGTTTTTTCGTCGTCTCCGTTATAACCTTTTCCTTTCGCTGACGGGTGGAATCTGCCGCCTAGCCTGCAGCATTTCTACGGCTGCACACGGACGACCACGCCGACCCGAGCTGCCGCATCAAGCTCGCGCACGGGACGACGACGATCGCGTTTAAATACCAGGGCGGGGTCATTGTTGCTGCCGATGCGAGGGCGACTATGGGGAGCTACATTGGTGTGTGATTCGTTAGCATTTTACTCATTCGTATGGTTCGCTGGCTTATGGACTTGTCAAGGATCCGGAACGGTTAAGAAGATTATTGAAATCAACCCGTACCTCCTGGGCACGATGGCTGGTGGAGGAGGTTAGCTCCTCGACTTCTACTTAAACATATTCTTGCGCTGAGTTTGTGGCGCGACACGGCCACGTAAATACCAGGCGACTGCTCCTACTGGGAGACATACCTTGGTATGCACTGCAGACTGCACGAACTGCGTAACCACGAGCGCATCTCCGTCGCTGCTGCGAGCAAGTACCTGAGCAACCTGCTATACAGCTACAAGGGCACGGGTTTGAGTGTCGTATGTCTTCCTCTACTACTCTACTCCTATCCCACATATATTTAAACTTATGTACAGGGTACCATGATATCCGGCTAGGACAAGACAGTAAGCAACTCACTCACACCCATTATTATTTCTCTCCTGTACTTCAGAACACGCCTCTCATTTTTGCGTCCCAGGGACCAGCGGTATACTACGTCGACGCCGACGGCACACGCATGAAAGGCGACCTCTTCTCCGTCGGCTCGGGCAGCACGTTCGCGTACGGCGTGCTCGACCAGGGCTACCGCTCCGACCTCTCCGACGCGGAAGCATACGAGCTCGCGCGGCGGAGCATCCACGCAGCGGGCCACCGCGACGCGTTCTCCGGTAACCAGTGTAACGTGTATCATGTGAAGCAGGACGGGTGGACGTTTATTGGTGAGTTTGATATAGCTTATATCGCGGTTCGTAGGGGCGCGTTGGTTGACTTGAGTTGCGCGATTTTTACAGGGAACTATGATCTTTCGGAGCTGCACTACGAGGGGGTGGGGAACAGTGGAGGATACGGGTACGAGATGCGGACGGCGGGCCAGTCCTCGTCTGAGTAAATTCTAGTAGTAGGCGCTGTGTCGAACACGGCTGAAGACCGAACCGAATTCATGTACCACCAGCCACCGGAAGCGTTAAACAGCAGAATGAGACTGAAGTGTGTAGGAACAGTGAGCAGTAGCAAATGTTGCACTATGTCAGTTTGTGTGGTTCCAAAAAGATCATGACTGTCCGACGTCGTACGTTGAGCTATATTCGTCCATTGTGCTCATTTTTAGCTGCTAGTCCACTTTTAGCTTATGTTTCAAAGAAAGTAACAAACAATACAACCGAGCAGCGCGATGGTCCCCTTCGGCGGCCCCTGCAATAAGTAGTGCACATTGCACAAGCCCCTGTAGATAACCAAGCTCGCACGGTGACCGGTCTTTGTGCGGTGCACACTGTATTTTCCCCTCCAACAATGCGCTCATGCTCGCTACAAAAATAACCAATGACGCGCAGCGATCAAGCTCACATTCAAAAATAGTCTCTCCCCGCATGCCTGCTCTCCTGCTGCCGGCGCCATTGCGCTGCTTCCATGCTCTGCGCGCTCGCACGTTGGGACACACCAGCCAACCGTATTCGTGTTTCACGGCGCGCTGCTGCGCAGCCGAGTGGGGTCCCTCGTGGTGCCGAGGTACAATCTGGTCCAAGGTATCGCCTGATGGACTGTTCTCTTGTTCGTCGCTTGATCGTTGGATGGCCCGGGAGCGGACAGCGCCGGGCGAGACGACGTTGTTCTCTGTTCTCGCCTGTGCACGGTACCTGGGTATTTTTGAGGACCCACGCTTGGACGTTTCTCTTTCTCTCTGGGACGTAGTGAGCCGTGAGGAGGGTATATATAGTTGCCTCTGAGGGCTCCCAGCCCCAGACCTGCTTGCGCTGCTCTTGCTCCTGCTGTTCCAAAGTTACACCAGACCTCATCGTCATCGTCGTCGTCATGCTCAAGCTGACCTCTGTCGCGCTGCTCTCCCTCCTCGCGCCCGGCGGCGGCGCGCTCGCGTCCACCCTGACCGGGCTGATCAGCTCGGGATGCGCCACGGACGGCCCTGTGTCCTGCCAGAACACGACCGCCGTCAGCAACACGTGCTGCTTCGAGTACCCCGGTGTGCGTTCTCCCCCACATTACGCACCTCAGACCGTGTCGTACTGACGAGCTGTCTTTGCGTGGACACAGGGCCAGATCCTGCAGACGCAGTTCTGGGACACGGACGTGGCGGGGAGCCCCGCGGACTCGTGGACGATCCACGGGCTGTGGCCGGATAACTGCGATGGGACGTACGAGGAGGACTGTGATCCGTCGAGGGACTATACGAATATCACTGATGTAGGCTTCTCTCGTGTACGGAGGGAGGGGCGGCGACTTACGATGCTGTGTGTGTGTGATGCAGCTCCTGACGTCCCAGGGCGCGACTAGCACGCTCGATTATATGGAAGACGTGCGTCCCGTCCCTCATTTCCATCCCATTCCCAACTCACATCACCGCCTCTCCCTCCCACTCCCACTTACAACGAACAGTACTGGCTCAACGACGACGGCACCGCGCAAGAGCTCTGGGCACACGAGTGGGCGACGCACGGGACGTGCTACAGCACGCTGGAGCCGTCGTGCCTCCCGAGCGGGTCGCCCGCGGGCGCGGAGGCCGTCGCGTTCTTCGAGACGGTCGTGCGCGTGTTCAAGACGCTCCCGACGTACACGTGGCTCGCGGACGCGGGGATCACGCCCGACGACGGGGCGACGTATGAGCTGAGCGATGTGCTTGGGGCGTTGGAGAGCGGGTCTGGCGGGGTGCGTGTCTCGCCTCGTTTTTGGTTTTGGTTTTGGTTTTGGTTGGGTGGAGGCGCGATGAGCTGACGCGGTTTCGTTCGTGGTGGTGCAGTATACGCCGGCGGTAAGCTGCGACGACGACGCGCTGAGCGCGATCAGCTGGTACTTTAACCTCCAGGGCTCGGTCATCGACGGGACCTTTATCCAGATCGACGCGACGGATGACTCGAGCTGCCCGTCGAGCGGGATCAAGTACCCGCCCAAGGAATCCAGCGACTCGGATGGGTCCTCTCGCCGTCGCCGCGGCGCACACCGCCGCTCGAGCCACCGCGGACGGGGCATGAAGGCGCGCAGTGAGCTGTAAAAAGATGGATATAGGGTAGCATAGAGCCGTTCACTGGATGTGCTGTATAGTAGTAAACGTTGAGGTGAAAACAGGTGGATGGAATAGACAAGGTCGAAGAGCTTGCACGCCTATCCCGGAGCGCTTGAGCGCCTTTGGGGAAGAGAAGCCACTCTCGACGCAAGCCAGTCTCCCCGATTGAAGGAAGATAGCCGTTCGTGGATGTAAGAGCGAACTAGTCCTCAAAGGGTTTGCGGGGATCAATGATTGGCGGACGGTCCGCCGAGCGCCTGTGTGGACAGGCGAGGATCACACGGCATGCGCAGACCGTGCGGCAGTGTCCTCTTGAATCCTGAACCGCCCACGGCAGGCTATGATTCGGAGAGATCAGACACACTGATGCTTTTCTGCCGGGGGGCACTGCGGATGCGTTTTGGGGTACCATTTACGCGCGCGTTGTGCGCGTCGTTGTGCACAAGGGGTGGACCCAGGTTGTCCAATGGGGGAGATGACGTCCGGATTATCTAAAAGAAGTCGAGCGTCGCGGTGGGCGTCTCCACAACGACTGGGCAAATTTAGTCCGTCGGTCTTGAATGAGAGGAAAGAAAAGGGTAGCAAAGGGCCAAGTTGAGAGAGTTAGGTCAGATGTATTGTGTAGTGGACGCCGTACGGACCGAGAAGGATGATGATCTCGACGGCGGTGCGGGCAGTGGCAGTAGAGGCTCATTCAAACAGGGGCAAATAGCACACATGGACAGCGCCAAGCGAACGAGCGTGGTGCAGGGCAAAACAATCAGAGTTCCAAGACGAGGGGCTGTGTCCACTCCTGCGTTGCCACCCAGAACAAAACGCTCCACTCCGAGCATACAACCCTCAGATCGACATTTATCACCCTCACTCTCTCTCGCTGCACCCACCCCGATGAGCACATACTCAGCTTACCGTCCCCCACCCACGGGCGCACGCTGGGATCCACCACCAGAAGGACGACAGCGCATCGGCGGTGCACACGCTCAAGATCCCTCCGCCGCGACCTACAACCCCTACAACAACCCGCCACCACCCGCACCCAACACACAGTACTACGGCGCACAGAACTCCTCCTACGATCCCTCCAACTACGGTCCGAGTCCCCAGGGTTCCCTCGCCATGGGCAGCGGCCTTGGTTCTCGCGGGCGCACACCAAGCCCAACGCCGAGCGAGCACGCATCGCTCCAGCAGAAGAGCGCCTTTCCGATCATGGACAGGGTCAAGAAGATCAAAGCCGAGCCGCGCATCCTCCTCAAGCCGCGCTCTATCAGTGCGTCTCCCTTACCCCCGCCACATCATACCTGTATGCGCATCCTTGGCTGATTGCGACGCGCGCCATCGCCCCTTGAACAGTGTGGATATGCATCATTCTCGTGCTCATCGTCCTCGGCGCGCTCTTCTACTTCTACCACACCCAGATCGTGCACGCCCTCCAGACGCCCGCCAATAAACTCAAAAAGTGCGCCCTCTTCCTCTTTCCTGCGTACTGCCGTGCTGCCGTGTAACGTGCTCGCGTGCGTGCGTGCGTGTACATGCGATACTCACGCTTCCCGTCCCGCCCTCTAGTTTGCCCGGCGGATGGGCCATCATCATCGCCATCTTCTTCGTCATCTCGTTCCCCCCTGTGCGTACCTCACACCCACCCCTGTTCCATCGCCTAAACGCTGATTTGGGTTTGGTAGCTCTTCGGCCACGAAATATTAGCCATCGTGTGCGGTCTCGTCTACGGCGTCTGGGTCGGCTTCGCGATTGTATCTGCCGGGACGCTCATTGGAGAACTGGGCAACTTCTAGTGCGTTTTCCGTGTTCTTGCAGCGCTACCTCTCCCCCTCTGCTGTGCTACACATCTCTTTCCCTTCTTGTTCATCGAGTATGCACAACACGCTGACACCACTCATGCGATACTCGCGCGTTGTCGTCGTCTGAAGTGCGTTCAGGTACATGTGCCACGCTCGCGGCGAGAAGTGGGAGCGCGAGCGGATCGACTACGGCTGCATCGCGGGCCTCGTGCGCGAGGGTGGGTTCAAGATTGCGCTTATTGCGCGGTATAGTGCTATTCCGGGACACTGTGCGTAGCTTTCTTGGCATATTATCTATCTTCTCATCTCGATTCGCCGTCTGTCGTTTGTGGGGTATGATGGACAGTCACGACCGCGGTGTTCTCCACCGTCGGCATGTCCGTATGGATCTTCCTCATGGCCGCCATCTTGTCGCTCCCGAAGCAGTTCGTCACTGTGCTCATCGGGACGCTCATGGAAGCTAGTACGTCCCCCCTCTGTGCCCTATCGAGAGAGAAGCAAGGGCGCTTATGTCACACCGACGTGCCTATCCAGACAACCCGAGCACGCGCGACCGTATCGCGAGCGACGTCGTGGGCGTGGTCACCGCGCTGGTTACTGTTGCTGCGATGTGGTACATCAACAAGGAGATTAACAGGGTCAAGCCGGCTGTTATATATGCGAGGCGGAAACGCCGGTGCGTGTTCCCTCTCGTCCTCTCCGCGCCCATCTCCCCGCATCGCATCCTCATTCTCGTGCGCGTGCTCACCCCCCCCCCCCTACCAGCCAAGCTAAACTCGAAGCCTCGGGATCATCATCTCTGGGCCTGAGCGGCAGCACCCTATACCAGTCCGGCGGGCTCCAATCGACGACCGACTTTACGGGGTTCAGCGCCGGGTCCGGGCCCGGGCATGCGGAGCAGAGGGAGCAGATTGTGCCGCTCACGAGCTCGTTCGATGCGCCGCCCGGCGGCGGGTTCGGGCACCAGCAGTGGGACGCGCAGGGCCGGGCGGTGGGGTATGCGGGCGATCCGCGGTTTGATCCCCCGGGTGCTGCAGCGGCGTCAACGGTGCACGCGCCGCAGCCGCAGCGCGCTGCTGTCGGGCCGCCGTCGTTCCCTGCGCCGTCGAATAGTCTGAGTGTGCACGCGACGGGAAGACTCGGTGGGCAGGGCCAGGAGAGGCAGCTGAGCGCGGAGACGGTGCGCTGGGAGAACGCGGTGCAGCCCGAGGCGAAGGGGAACTATAGGTTGAACTCGATGTCGCCCGTGTCGGTGCTTGACAATCCGTTTGGGGACGACGGGGAGCCGTCGGCGTTGCCGTATGCGGCGCCTTCTGGGCCGCCGCTGCCGCCGCCTCCGCAGAGGTTCGCGTCGCCGCCGCCGTTGTCGCCGTCGCCAAGGACTGGGAATACGCCGAAGCCGTATGCGGCTGCTGCTGCTGTGGTGCCGGGGTCGCCGAGAGGGAAGGGAGGGGCGAGTGCGGGGGGAGGGGGAGGGTATGGGTTCGCAGCGCCGCAGCATAGCTTTGGGAGCGGGCCTGGTACGGCTGCGTCGCCGAAACCGCAGAAGCAGGCGTTTTCGCCGCCGCCCGGGCCGCCGCCTGGGTATCAGGAGGACGGTGGGATTCGGTAGGGAGCGGTGTAGGGAACGTCGAAGTCTGACCCTGTGGGCGTGTCGCTGCCCATCCCCCGTCATTGTGCGGCGGGAGATTGTTGCGATGGTGTCGGTTTGTGTTTTATTATCGATTGAGTTTCGAGGTTCTTACCCTAGTTATATCTTGCAATTGTAAGGAGGAGTATTGTGTATGTGCGTTATACTATACTAGTAGCTATAGTGGTGTGGAATGGACGGTTTTATTTCTTTTCCTCTTGATTGGCGCACAGCAATTATATTGGATTTTTTGCGCTCTACTATGATCTAACCGGTGTCGCACAGGATGTAATACTTGGGTGGTGTGGATTTGTTTAAGCACTACTTGAGATGGGTGAAGCTGTGTTTATCGATGAAATGTGCAAAGCATGAGGCAAGGTTTGGCAGGTCGGTGTCTCTAGGTGGGGAGTGCAGCCCGTTCAACGCCAAGACGGCTCTAAGATGGCTGTTTCCCCAGGACAGCGAGGAGGTGTTGTGGTACGACTTTGAGAGGTATGACGTCAGTGAAACATACCGGAGCGGTGGGATGCCTCTCGGAACAGGTTCTCACCGTGATCTTGCGGACGTCGGCCCTCTTGTCCCCACAGGCACCCCACGGGCGCTACACTCGTTCTCTCCCTGGGCCACTGCCTCGTGGGTCGAAACCTTGCTTGATTAATGCCCTTATATTCTCCGCAGGATGCTGTGGATCTATGTGACTGGCTTTTGCTCCAAGGAACGAACGATCCTTTGATTGTCTCTGTTCCGTTCGCTCCCCGTTGACCGACTCGGACGTGGAGATCCAAGTGTGCCTGGACACCGGACAGACAGCGTCGACGACGATCCAGCGACTCTCAGATCGACTTTCGACTCGGACTCGGACTCGAGCTGTACCCGTTCTGTCTCTGTTCTTTCCCAGAGGATTGTTGGACGCTAGGACGGCCGCCAAGCTGTGGTAGTACTAAGAGGGCAGGGTAGAGAATGGTTCTGCACGCGTCGTCGCAGTTCTCCTCGTCGGTGAGTGGGCGTTGCTGTATCGCTCGTCGCTCGTACCCACACTGATCGCTTTGTGCTTGTTATCATCTCTCCTTCATCCTGTGCAGAGCGACTTCCCGGAGATCTCGCCCTACATCCCCCCATTCTTTTGGAGACTTTGGCTCTCTGACGCGTGCGTCTCTCCTCTGCCTCCCCGCTCCATCATCGTATCCGACCACTAACGCGGACCCCAACGCCCACAGCGACCCATTCAAACACTCCCTCGACCACTACCGCGTACACATCTACGACGTCTTCCAGAACCTCCTCTCCGAGACACGTCGCGCGCCAGAATGCACCCGCACCGTGTTCGCCG
This sequence comes from Coniophora puteana RWD-64-598 SS2, assembly GCF_000271625.1. Taxonomy (NCBI): domain Eukaryota; kingdom Fungi; phylum Basidiomycota; class Agaricomycetes; order Boletales; family Coniophoraceae; genus Coniophora; species Coniophora puteana. The sequence continues at coordinate 1,560,188 of NW_006913063.1, forward strand.
CGTTCGACACCGGCACGCTCGACGACGGGTGCAAGGCGGCGCTCAAGACGGCGGAAGAGGCATTCTACAGGCTCGAGAACGCCGCCGAGCGCATCATCGAGGACATCGTCGCGGGTGTGCGCTCGAGCCGCGCGCGCGCGCCGCCTGCTGCCGGCCCCCCGCCCGTCCCCTGCGGAGCCAGCGCACTACATTCAAACGGGACAGGCGCAAACGGGACAGGCGCGAACGCGACCGTGGGCCCGTCGGGCGTCGTCGGCGAGCCCCCGGTGATGGTCAACTGGCGCACGGAGCTGCCGCTGCACCGGCGCGAACGCGACGTGCTCGTGCGCTACCTCGTCTTTCTGCGCTACCGCAACGGCGAGCAGTTCGCGGACACGATTAGGGGGCTCTCGATCAAGGTCCTCACGGACACGGGGACGGTCGTGAGCGCCAAGGTCGTGTGGCACCGCGTGCGGAGGCGCGCGCTGTTGTCGATGTATCATGCGTTTTTGTGCGTCGAGTATATCTCGGGCCCTGGGCCGACGGCGGGCGGGGATGGTGTGGGGCAGCATAAGCACAATCGGGTGTTGGAGCACTCGGATCGGTTCGATTGTTGGCGGTTTACGAGGGCGGAGGTGTGTGTGGGTGTTGCGGGGCAAGAGCAGCAGTATTTGCTGCCTGATACGTGTTTTGGGATTCTTTCGGAGGACTTTTCTACAGACCCGTGCGTTTTGTCCTCGGCTTTGTGATCTCAATCCACTGACCGTTGCTCGATGGTTTTCTCTAAAGTGACAACGGCGACTTCTTCTTCCCCATCACCCCCACGATCTGCGTATACCTCATCGCAAGCAGCGACGACGAACCCATGCTCTCATACACCGCCACATTATCACCCTCAAATCCAATGGCCATGGACATCGACGAGCCCTTCTCCTTCCCCTCCACAACAAACCCGCACGCCAACGCCACCCCCGGCCCGGGCCTTAACACGCTCTGGATCGAATGCGGCACCGACTCCGCCTCAGACGTACACCTGCGCAACGCCGCGACCCTCCAATCCCACCCACACCACCTCTACTTCTCCTCGCTCGCATCCATCGTGCGCGCCATCAGCGCCTACGACGAGGTGCGCGCCGCGCGCTCCGCCGCGCACGTCGACTACTCGCGGCTAAGGCAGCGCTGCCGGCAGAAGGCGACGGTCGAGGGCGTGACGAAGACGCTCGTCGTCAAGGGGAGCGTGCTGCTCGTGGATCTGACGGAGGAGGTGGTGAGGGTGGGCAACATGCCGCTCGCGAGCGGCGCGTTTTCGGATGTGTGGAAGGGCGTGTGGCGGGATGGGAGGGAGGGGCGGGAGAGGGCGGTGGCGATTAAGTATTTGAGGCAGTTTATGGTGGATGGGGGGGTGAAGGAGAAGCTGCTCAAGGTATGCGGTTGTTCGGTTTTGTGGTGTGTTTAGCAGTGAGCGCTGATGTGCACGCCCGGTGCAGAGGCTGAAGAGCGAGGTGGCGGCGTGGCACCGGCTGCAGCATCCGAATATCGCGCAGCTGTTCGGCGTTATCCAGTCGATGTCGACGATCGCGATGGTCTCGCCGTGGTGCAACAACGGCACGATCATGCACTACCTCGAGAAGGTCGACCCTTCCGCTGATCGGGTGGATCTGGTGAGCACTGCACTATAGTCTTGGTGTCAAGCTCTGCGGTGTGACCTGGCTGACTCTTTCTCTGTTTTTCGGGGAACAGCTGGTCCAGATAGCGTCGGGCATCAGCTACCTCCACAACTACAAGCCCGTCGTCATCCACGGGGACCTGAAAGGGGTGAGCCTTATCCGTGTTGAATAGCTAAAATGCCATGCTGATTGGCCACTGCGACATCGTCACAGAACAACGTGCTGATCGACGACCACGGCCGTCCGCTCGTGACGGACTTTGGCCTCTCGAGCGTGCTCGAGGACTTCAACGAGACGCTCCCAGCCCGCGTCGGCACATCGTGCTTCGCAGGCTCCACGCGCTGGATGTACGTCCCTCCACCTCACATCATGTGTGAGGATATAGGCAATGACAAGGATACATCACTAACCGGTTTTAACTCCCAGGGCCCCAGAGCTCTTACAAGCCCTCGTCGAGGAAGACTGGCACACCCCGCCGCGCATCACACCCTCCTCAGACGTGTACGCGTACGCGTCGCTCGCGCTCGAGGTCGCCACGGGCCAGGTGCCGTACCCGCACCGCCGCACGGACCACGCGATCATCGTCGACGTCGTCATGCGCGGCGTGCGCCCCGCCCGCCCGGCGCCCGGTGCCGCCGCCGAGTGTTTTCTGCGTCTGCCTGGGGACGGGGCTGCTTTTTGGGATGTGGTGGAGAGGTGCTGGGGCGATGCGGAGGTGAGGCCCGGGATGGGGGAGGTGTGTGAGACGTTGAGAAGGATTGCGGGGGCGTGATTGTTGTGGCTGGTCAGTTCTTATTTCATTTTTTGCAGTCAGATTTTTTCTTTTTCTTCTTTTCGTCACGACCTTTCATGCGGCATCTCACTGGATCTATAGCATATCACGGACACATGCATGATATCATGTACTAATACACAGACATTTTGAGGCATCGTCTCTTCTCTCCCGGCATGTTGTACACTGCCTATACCCTGTACCTATTTACACAAGCACATCCACTCCCGCCACGTTATGCACCTCCTTCTCCCGCTCCGTCGCATAAAACCCACCAAAATCAAACTGCTCCCTCTCCTCGCCCTCGCGCATCCACTGCAGCCTGTCCGCCGTGAGCCTCGCCACACGCAGAAACAGACTCCCATCAAGCTCCTCCGCGCCCGCGAGCTCCGTCTCCCCCCAGTGCCCGCGCTCGCGCGTGCCGTACGCGCTCCCAAAGTGCGCCAGCGCGCGCTGGATCTTGCACAGGTGGTCGTTGGGGTGCACGAGCGTCGTCTGCACGATGGGCAGCCACGCGTTGGGCGTGTGCGCGAGCGCGTCGGACGGGCTCGGCAGTGTCTCTTTGGACGGGGAGGGCGCGGGGCCGCGCAGGGTTGGGTGCGTGAGGAGCGCGGAGGTGCCGCGCAGGAAGGGGGCGATGTGGAGTGCGGGGCGCCCGCGGATGACGTACCATGCGAGGGCGACGGCGAAGTAGGCGCGCAGGAGGAGAGATTGGGAGGAGGGGGTGAGGTAGGCGAGCAGGGAGGGGGTGAATAGCACGGAGGTGACTAGGTGCATGCTGTGTGTCCCGTCGTGAGTACGGTAGCGCTCCATAGATGAAAAGCTTGCGGAAGGAAAACGCACTAGAAGAAATCGGCATTATACCGCCCGTCTTCCTTCCACCCAGCAATGCCATAGATGATCACGTTCAACCACGATAGCTCTTCGACATGACTCGCGACAAGCGCCGGGCTGCTCGTATTAGGCTGCCAGAGCGCGGCGTACTCGCGGATTGCGGGGCCGTATTTGCCGATGAGGTCCTCGTACAACGTGAACGGGTTCGGCGCGGGCACGTTATCGAACCTTTTATCGGTTTGGACGCGGGCGAGGATCGTGAATGGATGCACGGAGACTTTGCTCGCGGAGAGCGAGGCGAGGTCGGGCAGCGATGGAGAGAGGAAGTCGTCGAGCGAAAGGTTGGTGAGCGAGCTGACGGTGTTGGAGATGGTTTCGCCAATGGAAGGTTCACTGAAGAAGGCGGGCGGAAGGAGGTCGCTAGAGAGAGCGGGGTGAATAGCCGTCATAGCGAGGCCTGGAGAAGCGGAGGTTTTGAGTACGGCGTAGAGTGTCTTACTAACATATACTCACCCTCGGCTGCCTGACCCAAGAGCCCAAACTCGGCCCCGTAGCCGACGTGGATGTAGGGATGGAATAAGCCTTGCCGTTGCACACGTCGGCAACGCATTGAGATGGAAGGTATTTCAGCTCACCATCAACGATGCGATTCAGCATCTCTGGATGTTTCTTTCCCTGCGCGACCAGCTCATCATTGTAGTTGGCCTTTTTCGAAAAGACATATTCCTCGAACGTCTTTGAGAAACCCTTCTTCTGCAACTCTTCTCGGAAGAACGCTAGATATGCCTGATAGTACCTTGGAAAATGCATGTCAGCATCAACGGAACTCTAGCGAAGGAAGCGCCTCACTTTTGATTTCCGAGATGATCCCAGAAGTTGTTATGGTCGATGGGACCTGGAGAGTCGAACGCCGGGGTCTGGAATTCGCAGTGAGTCTGATAGGCAGCCTCGATGACGGGCCCCTGAGCGCCCATCGCCCAGATGGCGAGCAGATGGTGGGATGCATGACTGTGCGTGGATGAGAGATTGAGCTCTATTTGTTATGCCATAAATCAGGTGAGGGAACGTACTCGTGGAACTCCTTCTCCATGTCAAAAAAGATATGCCATCGCTTGTGGTTGTCTTCGAGCGTCTTGAGGAGAGACCGCGTTGTGTCTGGCGTAATTCCTGGCCATCTCTGAGGTGACAGGGACGAGGGTGGACCTGAAGGAGGCGGGAAGAGTGGCTGCGCTGCTTTGAAGGACATGTTACGGTAGTCTGGAGAGCTGGGTCAATCTGGCGTGACAGCGAGTTGGACGAGGAGAACAAGGTTCTTGTTCTGCTCCGGGCGAGCTTCGATGTCCTCCAAATAAGCGCAACGTCATTGGCATTCCTCGGTTTTGCTTCCGCATGTGGACGATGAAGTCGAAAGTGATGTCACGAGACAGAGTTCTGGATTCGGCAAATTCCGGCGTTCCTTCAACTTCAACCACTCGAGGTTGTATCAAGGTTGTATGCGGGCGACCAACCCGATGCTTTTGCACAGTGCACTGCCCGAAGCCAAGAACTGTTGAGGATGTGCATCAAACATCTGTACCGTACTTCCCATTTATACAGCAAGTTGCGAGATGGAGTACTTAAGGCTATGCTGCCACAGTTTTCCCCATTGGGCACGTTTCATTGCTTGCCAGGAGAGCAGCTCTGCAAAGGTCATGCAGGTTGACAATGTTTTCTTCAGCAATTAGTACAACTTGGTACGGGGTGTGTTATTGCTTACCACCAGAGCGTATGATGATAAAGTCGAGCCCCAATTTAAGCAGCCGACAGCAACTGGCAAACATGATTTCACCCCGAATGGCTGCTTCGAACTAAGACTTCAAGCTATTTGTGTGTATCTCGGTCGGTAGAGGACTAAGTCGCGAGGGTGATTAGACTGTGCGAGAGCGACCAACGATAATATTCTCACCAGCAAGTCTGTCCCGAAGTATAGAAACGCAACATAGTAGGCATCCTGGATTTTTGTAATCACCCTTATTCATGGAATGACTCGGATATAATGTGCAGTCAAGGCTTCGAAGAGCTGGTGATGAAAGTGCATTTTATCATATTGCGTTATAAAGCTATGACCAAACACGAGGGCGACACACGGCGTATAGTACATTTCGGCTTTAAAGCGCGACTTTGTAATTTCAGCGAATGCTAGTTCATGCGCAATACAATATACGACATTGTCAACTCTTATCCGGAGATGTCAATGTCGTGTTACATGCAACAAAGTAAGAGACTCTGCGGAGAACTAGGATGAGTTACGTGTCCTTGTCGATATTGTGTCAAAATTCGAACGCTCAACGCAAGTATCCGCAATCTCCGCCACTAGCTTCTCTTTGGAGCACATATCGCCATAGTCGAGTGGGAAATCGATGATCTCCGATGCAATCTCCACTAAGACGGTATTCGTTGCTTGAGGGCTGCACATGTAACCTAAGGATACAACGGCTATAAAAGAGATGACCTAAAGTTGCTCAGATGACAGGGTACCTGAAAGTTGAAAGCGTTCACGTATAAACCAATTTAAGTCCTCCCCACGTTTTGATACTGCGAAGCTCTACTTGCAAGTCTCCGTGTCTTGGCCGGTCCGACTATTACCACCCAAGGGCGGCGCATCAGGAAAATGACAAGCCGCTTTACCAGCATTATCCTGACTTTGCCGAGATGAACCTACTTTTTTGGTATTTTCGGCTCTTTACTAGAGAATATTTGGCTAGAAAATCACATCAGGGGGCATTGAAGCTGCAAATCTCATTACGAAGAGTAAGCTACGAGTCTTTCAAACCGATTTGGATCCTCAAATGTAGCAGAATTGTGGTTTCAAATTTTGGGAAAGTAGGTTCACTCTGGTAAAGTCAGGAAAGTGCGGTTAATACACGTGTCAAAATCCTGATGCCCGCCCTCAACTGACCAAGGCTATTCGCTAGCTGCATACTCAAGGTCACGCAGCACGCTCGTGTTTATCGCAATCTGCCCAAAGTAGACAAGGCTCGAAGGAACGATCACCGGCAATCTTCCACGACTACTCACTTATCCGAATCTAATATTGGTGTGTTCCGACCGTTGTGGTCACGGTCGGAAGATCTGCTTCCGCGGCTCGAATACGGACGCCAATCATTCTATGACTTCATGCGATAATTCTCCATTAGTACCTGCGCCACGAACTTCACTCTCAGGACACTGCGGGTAACCAAAGATCGCATCGTCAACTCTCAAGCAGAGCAAGGTCTCGTTTCATTCGGTGTAAGCGAGCGACGTCATCCATAATGAGATCCACGTGTCAGGTTGCTTACGTACAAGATCTGCGTACCGGCGGTAGCCGAGTTGGCGTCGGTCAGCCAAGCGGTCGGCGTTAGGGCCGGAAATTTTGCGACGCCTTCCTCCATGACGCTCTTGTTTCACCATGTTCGGATGCTCAATGACATATCCACTCACAAAATATTCCCTTATCCCGAGGCCTGGGGCGTGACCGAGAACCACTAGAGCCAATATTTACCTATAGATGACTCGGACATGAAAGGTCAGAGGAAGATAAGAGGAAGGTGATGAGAGCCGGGTGAAGGTGAGTCCGCCGGGTGTATCAGCATATGGAGTACTGAGACTATCAATTGCCTCATCCGCCGGCTCTGACAACCTTTACCATGCCTCCGTTTCATATGATCCAAATCTCATCGTGCCCCTTCATTCGCCAAAGTTGACCCGGTCGCTGTCATCTTCGTCTCACGCTGCCAATACGGCCGTGCACAGTGCGCACCATGCCAGACCAGACCATGCCATGCCGCCATTATTCGACTGCATTGCCTATTCGTCAGTCTCGGTCTATCTCGCCGATCGGCTGTTGGTTCATGCAAGCTAGCGTTTGGCCCACACAGAATGCTCCGAAGTCTGGTCGCCCGCTCGATTTTAATCACCTTTTAGCTCATCGGACGACGTCCGTCCGTCCGACCCTTGGCGTTTCAAGTCGTTCATCAGCATCTGTCAGCATCCCCCATTTCTCGAGTCACTGGCTCGAAACCACAGTTTGCCTTTAAGGAACGATGTTGTTTCGAGGTGTCTTCGAGAATATCTCACCCGTGCCTCACACCAGCGATACCAGACATCCTCGTTAACGTAACCCGGCACAAAGTTCATACTTTGGGACATAGAGTCACGTCGGCTATCCTATCAAGATCAGCACCGGTCCCTCGGCCTCGTTCCCTTGTGTCGTCCCTCCAGATCAAGTAATCCGCCCATCACTCGTAGAAAACGCTCAGCCAATCTGAGCGCCGCCTGGGCTATTCATCGCCCGGTGGGACACCTCTTTTAAGTTGCAAGCGACCTCCTTGCCACGGCCCAAACCCTCCCGCATCCTCTCACCGTCCCCGCCTCGCGCATTTTCCGCGCTTCCTCTCGTCTGTCCAGCCTCATGGCCGCTCTCCCCGGACAAGAACAGCAGCTGCGGAATCAGCCGTCGTTCCTCGACCCGAACCGCAGCCACAGCGAGACAAACACGCTCGCGGATGTTGAAGTCAGAGAGAAGACCAACACCTCGGCGGACAAGGTCCTCGCTCCCGGAGACGACATTCCCGACGGTGGTGTCGTTGCATGGCTTCAGGTCTTGGGTTCTTTCTTCCTCTTCTTCAGCTCATGGTGCGTCGCCCCCGAGCCTCGTGTTTGTTCTCGGGTGGGAATAGAAAACCTAACAAATGTTTTTGGAATGATACAGGGGGATCTGCAACACTTTCGGCGCTTATCAGACCTACTACGAGACCAATCTTCTCGCGTCGCAGAGCGCCAGCGACATCGCGTGGATCGGCTCGCTCCAGCCTTGTCTGACCATGATCGTCGGGGTCCTCACAGGCCCTATCTTCGACATGGGCTATTTCACAACGCTCGTCTCAACAGGCACCGTACTTGTCGTGTTTGGTATCATGATGACGAGTATCTCAACCGAGTACTATCAAGTCTTCCTCGCTCAGGGAGTTGCCTTTGGTATTGGTTCTGGTTGTCTTTTTGTTCCTTCCGTCGCAATTCTGGCCACCTACTTCAAGAGGTGGAGAAGTTTCGCTGTGGGAGTGGCAGCCAGTGGAAGCAGTATCGGTAAGCCGACAATCTAAACTCACATGATTTCTCTGCAACTCACCTCATGTCTCCAAGGTGGTGTTATTTATCCGGCCGTATTTCGGCAACTACTGGCTCAGGTAGGCTTTGCATGGGCGACGCGAGCAATCGGCTTCATCGCCCTCGGTACTCTCGCCATATCGCTTGCCGTCATGCGCCAGCGCGTCACGCCCGCCGCCCGCCGCAGACTCATCGACCTTCCTGCCTTCAAATATCCCCCCTACGCCCTCTTCTGCATCGGCGCTTTCATCGCCTTTGCCGGGATGTACATCCCCTTCTTCTACATCTCCTCGTACGCACTCACCCGCACCAACGCGGGCGACGAGCTCTCCTTCTACTTCCTCGCCATCCTCAACGCCGCCTCGAGCTTCGGCCGCGTGCTGCCGAACCTCGTCGCGGACTACATCGGCCCGCTCAACATGATGATCCCCTTCGCGTTCATCTCCGGCGTGCTCGCCTGTGGCTGGCTCGGCGTCACCAGCACGAGCGGGCTCCTCGCGTTCGCGGTCCTCTACGGCTTCTTCTCGGGCACGTACGTGTCCCTGCCCGCGAGCACGATGGCGAGCCTGACGCCCGACATGGGCCGCGTCGGCACGTGGATGGGCATGGGCTTCACGTGCGGCGGCCTCGGCGTCCTCATCGGCACGCCCGTCGCCGGCGCGCTCATCAACCTCGACACGGGCGAGTTTTGGAAGGCGCAGGTGTTATGCCTCACCCTCATCTTTGCGTCGACTGGGTTCATGGCGGCCTCGAGGGTTGCCAAGGCTGGTTGGGGTCTGCAATGGGCATAGACGTTTACTCTTTCTTTTTGTTTTCCGTATATCCGTTGCCTTTTTCCCGTTACTTCGCCATAGAAAAGCTGTCGTAGCTTAACCTGCGCGGCGAGTTTGTGTACTGGTCTGTTGTCGATGTTTCCTCACATTCATTGGAGTCGCATAGGATAGATACATAGATACTGAGCCTTTGGACTCGTTAATATCCTGGCTAGCTTGGGACCACTGTATTTTTACGCTTGTAGTTACTTACATCCTCACTTCCTTCCTGCTTCGATAGCATAGTAAATATCTGTCTGCACATATCTTGTCACACTGAACATATATCCGCAATACGGTATAGAGTATATCGAGCTGTCTGATCGACTTCCTTCTGGTGGTTTTTGGAGCGTGATGTTTGTCAGGGTAGTGATCAGCACCAGGTCGGAAAAGTATCCTGAGAGATGATATCTGTTCCCTTACACCCAAGGGCTTGGAGTCTAGGCACATCTATGATACAAAAGATCCTGTAAGATCCTAGTCTTAGATATATGATCATATTCTAGCTTTCGTGGGCACATCCGCAAACTCCCAGTCGGTATAACCCTCCGGCGTGTGGCTTCCAGGAAGGTAGAATTTGGTCCTGTCAGGCTTCGTCAAAGGAATGTCTTCCAATAGGCGTCGAGGCAGGTCGGGCTGAAGACACGGGACATGAATTTAACCAACTGACGCTAGTAAGCCCGCTGAGAACTCACGTTTGATATGTATAGTCTCCCAAAGGCGATCAGGCCGCCCTTCTCCTGGGCAGTCTTGAGTGCCTGCTCGCGAGTGTACCCGCCAGCCGTGATGTAGGGACGGTCGCCCCAGATTTCGCGGATGAAGTCGTTCGAACCGGTCCATTCTTTAACGTCCACGTTCCCGTTGACGCGCGGCTCGACGACGTGGATGTAGGAGAGGTTGCGCTTCCTGAGCTCGTTCACATAATAAGTGTAGGTAGGAATCGGATCCTTCATCCCCATGTCTGTACGTCCCATCGTCAAATCAAGCACGATGAGCACCAAGCTATCGCACTTACCTTGGAATTTGCTCCACGGGCTCAGGCGAATACCGGTTTTAGGGGCACCGATAGCATTCACGACGGCATCTACGACCTCGAGAGCAAACTTTGCTCGACTCTCGATGCTGCCACCATACTCGTCTGTGCGCGTATTGCTCACGTCCTGGAGGAACTGGTCTATGAGGTATCCGTTTGCTCCGTGGATCTCGACGCCGTCGAAGCCTGCCTTGATTGCGTTCTGCGCGGCGTTCGCATACAGCTGGACGTACTCCTTGATCTCAGGTATCGTCAGCACCCGGGGTGCTGGGAGGCCTGCTTTGGCGTAGTCCTCTAGCGGTATATCGGAGGCACCGACGAGTTCGTGCCCCTCAGATGCGAGGAACTTTGGGTCGGCTGCGCGGCCCAGTGCCCAAAGCTGGAGGTAGATATAGGAACCTTTAGCGTGTACGTTGTCCGTGATCTAAACAAGCTCTCGTGTGAGTGATAGATAAGCTCGATGTCGTTTAGTCCGCGCACCTTCTTCCATCCTTCAATCTGTGCATCGGTGTAGATGCCCGGTACATTCGCATAGCCGCCAGCAGGTGCGGCGATGAACGTCGCCTCCGTGATCAAGAGCGTACCGGGCATGCTGGCCCGCTGGGAATAGTAGGTAGCGGCTTGCGGCCCGGGGACATGATCATCATACCCGCGAAACCTTGTCAGTGGGGCGAGGACAATGCGATGCTTCAGATCAAGATCACCAACTCGAATAGGCTGGAAGAGTGCAGGGGTGCCAGTCTCGACGGTCATTGTAAAGATGAAGAGTAAATGGTGCGGGCGGAAGTGGTTTGCCTTCCCGTTCCCATCCTCGTTGGCTTATTTATGTATCGCTGAGCACGCTAGCCTGTCGTGGGTGAACGTTATCCTGGGCCTTGTTTCTGACTAATTTCTGACTAACGACAAATATTAAGTAGAATTCTCGACATTCAGCTCAAGCTGACAAACCATGGATCGATATGGCGCGGAAGAACAGATCTAGCCTAAGCTACCGGCAATCGGCTACAGCGACCGGTGGGCTATTAGGGGCAGAATCTCCACTTTTAGGCATGTACCAAGCGCAAGCAAAGGCAAGTCCCGAGCTTGGATCGCCTCGACGGTTTGTCCGCAATTTTCATCTTGCTTTTGAGGTACTATGAAATATGAGGTATGCAAACACTCCCAACTATTCGGGGGCTTGCAGCTCATTCGAGCCAGCTCTGGTGTAGTTCTTTCAGCGGCACTGGCCAGGAGGTGTGGAACCGCGATCCAGCTCCGGTACATCTGACACCCGCTAGTTAACGCCCGCGGAACAATCCGTACCAGACTCTTGGCCCAAGATAATGATATCGTTTGAAATATCAACGAAGAATCTGTGACCTTGCTCAGAGGTGCTTCGGATTATACTGCCACACACTGCCTGTCCCTCCCAGCCACTGATACCTTGATCCAAAGATCCGACATTAACGGGTAAGTTCAACATAGATCCACAACTAGCGCGCCATCTTGGCTAGCTTTGAGCGCGAGGAAAACGCCCAGCCAACATATCCAGCGCCTAGTCACCTCATTACGCATCGTCTAACGGCCACAAGTAACTAAGACAGCCTTTAGCTGATCTCTCATTGCTCCGTTTGATGGCGCATTGATGTCATCACTTCGGGGACTGACAGGGGCGTGTGAGATAAAATCATGAATTCTATGGGTGAAGCTGATGCTGAGAATAGATGAGTCAACGCGGTGTAAATGTGCGTCTTGGTTTGCCAGCTATGAATGACGGGAGCCGAAGCATTTGGACACCATGTAACAGCATAGAGTATATCCTTAAAAAGTGACGCCTTCATCACACTTCTGAGAGAAGGACTTCTCATCCACCCGTTTCGACCTTCGTATCTAGGTACAAGGTTCAAATGTCCGAGTCTCTGATATCAACCGTGCAGAACTTGCAAGTTACAGGCTACGCCTACGGTGGGTGATAGACGTGATCTGGTTTAGGATAATTTCTCTTACTGTGAACCCATTAGCTGGTATTCTATCAATCACGATATATGACTATGGTGCGTCTCCGAATGCCATCCGTTCCATATTTTCCCTTGACGTCAGGCATAGCATTGTGTTTCAATCGCGAGGTTGGTGATTCCCATCTTTCACATAACCCGTTTCTAATAACTCACGCATTATTCATCAGGTCGATGTTATCTGGGTAAGAGACTTCACACTATTATTTGAGTCGAATGCACGCTTTGGTCATGACTGACAATCATGTTTTCCTTCCCAGCGTAAGAAACGCGTGTCATCAGCGGGGGTGCTTTATGTCGTTGTGAGTTTGGCTGTTGACGTGCATCTCCAAAGACTTAAATTCGTCAGCTCCGTTATGGGGGTTTGATTTGTTCCATGTAAGCAAGTTATAATTTCTGACCTGAAAAAGACTTATGCAGGGATATAAAACATTTCAGAACCGGAGCTCGTGAGTTTCTTACCAAGGATAACCGAAGTGTCGCTTATCAAGGTATCGCCCGTAGTGAATAACATGAGCATCCCATTGTCCAACATCGTGAGCCTTCTTCATTTTTCCGCCTTGGCTTCTACTCAATGATGGAAGTTTCCCTATGCACCATGATGCTTAGTTGAATGTCGCACTTCGTTGCTTTGTCCTGTATGACTGGCAACGTCGCCGGGCCCTGGCTCATCCTAACGGGTGTGTCGTATCCTTTGATATTGAGGATCATGCGTGGGCCGATTACCGAGGTCCATAGAAGCTCCAGGACGACGCTAATCACCGATAGCCCAAGAGTGGGAGTCTGTGCAAGAGACAGTGACGGTGCTTCAGTAACGTTGCCGCCGACTTGGTGATTCAGACGGCTGACCTCAGAAAGACCTTGATCTGCGTCCATTATTGCGACAAAGATCAAAGGTAAAGATGATCTATCGAGGATATCAGAGACATAAAAATCAGGACATAATATGGATGCGGCCTCACACGAGGTAAAGCATGGTGTTGTCTCTTACGAGGACAATCCATATATCATCCTTCGACCAGAGCTCAAAAGTCAGCCGCTGTTGAGTCTCCCTGAGATAGACCCAAAAGCGATGCCATGTCAAGGCAATAATGATGGTTTGGAAGAGCAAGAACCCGCATTTGACGATCGTCATGACCCAAACCGGCAAACTGAGTGAACTATACATGCATGCGTAAACCCCCGAGAAGTTAGCTTCCGTCATCGTTGAAGCTACGAGTTATGCGACGAAGCATATGCATTTCATAAGGCAACAGTCTCAGCAAATACGCCAGATGGCCACTCACTGTTCATTCCGCGAAATGCAACACCTGACACGATGGCATTCACTGACTGCTCCAGCAGAAGACAGATGGTCATGCACATCAGAGTTTTCTTGTGCCCATTTGACAGTGCGTACAGGCGCATAACCATGGCAGCTATAGGACCACAGTGTGTTCAGGTTATTGGAGTGGTACAACAACTAAAGTTGGAAACTTACATTGTACAGCAGCAAAAGGAATGAGAAACGTAACTTCACTCATTACCCAAGTCGCAAAGCCTGTGTTCAACGCCGTTATGTTTGGCCCGTTTTAACTGAGCAGGGACATCGTACATCTAGGGTCGCAACAAAACATTGGAGACGATTCCGCGACTTGGGTGGGTAAACAGTTTCATTGTTGAAGTGTTGAAGTGTACGCACGACTACAATCATACAGTTTAGGCATTATGTACTCATTGTTCGTGAAGGAGAGTTCTGAAGTTGTGGATAGTGGTACGAATGTTCGTTTATTGGGAAACCGGGAAAATGGCCAACAGTGAAGCATAAATATCGAATATAATATTAATGTAATTTATGTGCAGGATTAATTAGCTAGGTCTTAGCTAGGTCAGTGAACCACGAACTTCTTGGATGTGAAAACAGATGTGCTCTCCGCCGGCAAAACGGCGGGAGCGTGCGCTGTGTGCTTGTGAAGCCTGCTAAAGCGTCTTCGCGTCTGCGAAGACTCTCCCCCACAATAATCACACAAAAATATACGAAACCATAGATCATTTCAATATACATGTACAAACTAACGTGTTTAACGGAATTACGACAAGCCAATCTATAACAAAAAAGCCGATTGCTAGACAGATATCATGTATCATCAGTCCAAGATAAGTATGAAGATGGAGGTCGTGAGCGCGTGTGCCGATGGGGGTCATGATGCTGCAGTCAAGTACGAGGAAACAGAAAGACAGGCGTGGGGTGGTATGCAGGCGACGCGACACGAATGTCAACGAGGGGGAGAAATGGTCGCGATCATGGAAAAAAACGGCAAGGTTATCAACCGAGACGCTCATCTATGGAATTGGATATACTTCCAACGAAGCCAGTCAGTCAGTCAGTCCAGAGTCGGGTGGCACCCCGCCTATCAGAGGCAGACGATCAGTGTATACGAGCCCCGCACACGTCAATGACACGGGGCTGGATATCCGGGGTGCGCACCCACTGCCTGTCATCTATCCATCTATCCAATACCCCCTCTCCCCTCATCAGCTACGCCGATCCGCCCTCTAACACCAGCCAAAAGGACCACAGTCGTCATCAGGGTCCTTCGGGTCCTCGGGCGCCGGCTCCGGCGTAGGGTCCTCCTCGCCGCCGCACTCCGTGGGGACCTTGTACCCATCGGTGCGGATTCCTCCGCCCCAGGGGGTACGCCCGTCAACGCGCGCGTTAACACCCAGCCCGCGCTCCGCAAAGCCTTCCCAGAGCGCGCACACATTCTCGCCGCCGGTGAGCACCTCGTCCGCCTGGATGATCGCGTCGCGCGCGTCCGTGAAGCCCGGCGAGCACTTCTGCAGCTTCATGCCGTCGATGACCAGCTGCACGAGCAGCGTGTTGCCGTGCTTGGGCACGAGGCGCTGCTCGCCGTCCGCCTTGCCGCTTGCACTTGCGCGCAGGTGGGTGGGGAGGGCGGTAAGCGTGTCCGGGTGGCGGTAGAAGCCCGTCTCCTTGTCGAATGCGGTCTCGGGCAACCGGCCGTTCGCGTCAGCCTCGGGCGGGAAGAGGCCCGCGGCCCAGCCATGCTTCGTAACGAGCTTGTCCTCAACAACCCAGAGTATCTCAGCCCAAACCTCGCCGATGGCGTGGACACCCCAATAGCCGGGCTTGTCGAGCGTCTTGTACGTGCTCGGGTTCTTCGCCTTGTCGAGCGAGTAGGGGTAGTTCCGAATGCCGGTGGGGCGGTTGGCGGCCCAGGCACCCATGGCGTAGTCATTGAGACCGTCCTTGACGGGTGCCTCCGCGCGGATGGTGGTGGCGAGGAAGTCGCCCCAGCCCTCACCCATACCGCCGGACTCGCCCCAGCCGAGACAACCAGAATTGAGCGGGCCACCAGTCAAACGTGTCGACAGACCATGGGCGAGCTCGTGGACGACAATACCAGCCTCCATGTCACCATCGCGGTAGGGGTCGGCGGTGTTCCAGAGGTACATGCGGCAGCGACTATATGCATGTCAGCAAACTGATGTAGACCGCATTCAGCGATCAACTCACCCGTTCTGGCCATCGGGAGGGGTCATGAAGTTGGCATTGTTCATGCCAGAACCGTCCTGTGCGTTGGCAATGACAGCGTCGCCCTCACGACCACCGCGGCCGAAGTTATACTGCTGGAAATTACCGGACACCTCGTCGAAGCCGTAGCGGTAGAACAGGTCATGCGCCATGTTCGCTGTGTAGAATAGCTGCGTGACGGTAGCGTCGATGTGGCCGCGGGCGTCCTCCATGCGGTCCTCAGGGGTGGCGCCGACCTTGGGGTCGTAGTCGAAGACGAAGGCACCACCCTTGGCGTCGTTGTGGTCAGGGTCCTCGGAGGGGACGGAGACCGGACGGGAGTTGTAGACCCATGCATTGCGACCCTCCCAATTCTCGTGAGCGAACACGTTGTTACCCCAGGTGGTGTTGGTCTGATGCCAGAACGGCAGACTAGGCTCGTCACCAGTAACAGCTGGATCGTTCTTGTAGGGGAGGGCGTGCCAGCCGGCGGGAGAAGCCAGTGTGTCAACGCGCTCAACTTGGATGCTGCGGAGATCACCCTTGGTCTTGACCTTGGTCTCGGCCTCTTCGGGGTCGTTGATGCCCCAGGGGAACACCTTGTACGTCGCCAAGGGGACTTCAGGAGGCTGATCAGGTTTGGGGACGGGGGCAATCTTGTCCAAGTGGGAGTGACGGAGGGCATCACGGAAGGCCTCAGCACCACCCTCGAGGAGCTGCTCAACAGCAAGGGCACCCTCAATGGCGTCCTCAACAACGTGCTCGACAACCTCCTCGACCATGTGCTCGAGAGCGCCGAGCTCAGCCGCCATCTCGGCGCTGATGAACGCCTCGGGTCCAAGACCCGCGATGGGGATCGTAGGGAAGCTGGGACGACCAACACCCTTGACGCGGGCGTTCAGTTCACCAGGCGGGAAAATGGGCCGGGGGCGGCGGGCCGGGTTGGACTGGTGGCTGTGCGTCGGAGCATCGGAAGCCCAGTCGACGACGGAAACGATCCGATGGGGAGCAGCGGTGGATACGTAAGCCTCATACCAGTTGTCCTGCATCTCGACCTCGAACTAAATAGCGCAATGAGTATACGGCAAGGAGTCGGTGGCTGGAAACACTTACGCGGTGAACGAGCTCAACACCAACACCACCCTTGCCGTCAGGAATCTGCACGTAGACGACGCGGGCCTTGACGTCGCTGACGGAGCCAGGAGCACCGCCAATGAGAAGCGTGTCTTTGTCCTCAGGGTTGACATGAGCCGTCAGCTCGTTGAGGTGAGCGTGCGGGTCATTGCGGAGGGAAGAAGCGAGGCCGCTGTCGGGAGTAGCATGAGCGAGGAAGGCAAGAAGCGCCGACTGAGCGGATGCCTCCGAGTCAGTAGCAAGCGGCGGGTGGAAGAGGGAACCACAGTTGGAGTCGTGCAGGTGGGCGAGGTCCTCGAGCGCCGGGGCACTTGGGCGGCTGCTGCCCAAAACAGTCTGAGACTGTGCCTGGGCAAAGCTGTGCTCCTCCAAAGCGCCACCAAGGTATGCGCAGTACTCCCGGTGAGGGTCAGCGGCGAGGCCGCTATCAGAGTAAGGGGCTGGGGCTGGGCCGTTGAAGAAGGAGTTGCCGAAGGAAATGATCCGGCCGTTGTGGACGTTCAGGTTCATGTGGCCGTCTGCGACGGGGATGCCGTTGAGAAGCTGGTCAACATAGACGTGGGTGATTCCGGTGCGCTTGTCGGTGTACGAGTCCTTGCGGACGGTGTACGATGAGCCCTCGGCTGCTGCCTTGGGGAAGCGGGAATCAAGGAAGGCATGAGCGGCTGCGTATGGGCAGGCAGGAGCGTCCGACACCGAGCGGGCAGCAAGGTGGGAGGAAGCAGAGCTAGTGCTGAAACTGGCGTGGGGGAGGTTGGGGCCCCAGGAGAGGGACTTGCGATGTGCCTCGACGCCTCCGGCGACCAAGAGAGCAGCGAGAACCCAGGAAGTCGATAAGCCTCTCATGGTATGTAGTGAATAGGTATTAGGACTCCTCTCGGTGAAGGGAAGAGGAGAGGAAGGAGAGGTGGTGGGGGTGGAAAAGAGGGAAAGTTGGTTGTCGGACGAACTGACTCACGTCGTCGTCTTCCAGGAGTGGTTCACTGTTGACCAATACGGCCGCGTCTTATACTACCCCACACGCTGACATAATCCCGCTTTATCCCATTTTGGGGTCCAGATAAGCTGTTTCCCACGTGGCATCCCCTCCACGCCAGAGCTGCGTTTTTTCAGCTCGCGTGCCTCGTCCTGCCTCTTCACCAGCGCTGTCCAACACTGTCAGATGCAGTCATGCTCACTGGAACTACTACGGAACATTCGATGGGCACGATAGAAGCTGAAAGCTCTCCTGTAAACGCATTGATGGATGCGATACCGTGGGGTTGGTCTGAATATAAACGCGTTTCACGGTGACCCTGACACGACGCGTCCCCAAATTGTCCCTTCCGCTCCCTCCCGATGCTGTACGTACGTAACGCGTACTGCTTCTCCTTTACCCCTTGGTCTTGCACCCGGCGGCACCAGACGACCTTCAAATAGCTCTCGCGTTGCCTTTGTCCCAAAGTCTCAATCATAAGTCTTTGAAGGCTGTATCTCTGTCGCCAAATCTCGCAACGTGTTATGCTTGTGTCGCAATTGCTGTTTTTATATCGCACGCTGCGCCCCGGACCGTCAATTTGCCCTCGCAACTCAGGGCACCAGAACATTTGAATTTGTACTCAGACGACCACCATCGCTCTTTTTCGTGGCTTTGCGCTCAGAGATCCTGTTCTTGTCATGTGGGCTGCAATCCAGCAGGACTCAGTACTCAATACTGCTGCGAATGGCTACCCCCCATCAGTCCATACACACAATTCCTCACGTATCCCAAAGCCGGTTCCACCTTTCTCTCGAAATACCGCAAAATCTCAGATAATCTTGTTCCGCTATCCATTCGCCGATAAGCTTTACGCCACGTGCGCTTTGCAAATAACTCGCCGCCGCCAACGACGAGGCTAATCTTCATAGAATTTCACTTGGGAATGTCAATATCTCAATCTCGATCATACAGATCTCTAGCTGCGCCTCGTCACACTCGGCCGAATGCCGTATTTCAACGTATGACGCAGTCTTTCGTTGAACAAACGCGTCTTGGGCGATCGTTCAGAGTAAGCACTCCATCTCAACGATCCAACTACATTGTGTCATGTTCATCGCCAAACACTCCCCTCAATCCCTACCAGAGGGTCGCGGAAACGTCGCGAGCCTCTGCTATCTTATCATGGGCACGAGGGCGAACGTACTGGGGACGACGGGGTTTGTATTCGCGAAGCGTCCTCAAGCTCGCCTCACCGAGCTCTCCTCACCGAAGTGAGTACTGGACATGTCTACGCACTTGCAATCCGGATAGTGCCTCACCGGCGCAAGCATTGCGATGCAATAACAAAAAAGGCCTACGATAGGCGGAAACACATAAACTCCTGTGCA
The DNA here is from genome assembly GCF_000271625.1 of Coniophora puteana RWD-64-598 SS2. Lineage (NCBI taxonomy): Eukaryota > Fungi > Basidiomycota > Agaricomycetes > Boletales > Coniophoraceae > Coniophora > Coniophora puteana. The sequence goes on from NW_006913063.1 coordinate 1,579,400, forward strand.
TGTATGTGTCTATGATGTCAGGTATTACTTAATGATACAGCAATGCAGAAAAAAAACTCGTGTATATGTACACAATCCATACCCTCGTCACGTCGTAGCAAGTTCATGAATCGCTCCTCGCGCGACGGGTACAACACCACGCACGAGAGCGGGGTAGTTGGCAGAAGCAAGCAAGTGAACCCAACCCCATCTAACACCCGCAGCCGCCCGACCCAGCGTCCTGCGATGCGCCGCCACGCGCGTCCAGGTCAATCGTCCCGGGCATATCGCCGTTGCGCTGGTTGGCGCTCTGGCCGGATGAAGAGCCGACGGGCGCCCAGAGCTCTGGCGTATCGAGTATGTGGCGGACGACATCCTCGAACGTCTCGCGCACGCCGACCGCGGTTTTGGCACTCGCCTCGAGGAAGAGAGCGTCCTGGCGCTCCGCGAATGCGGCGCCTTCGGAGGTCGGGACTTGGCGTGAGTTCTCCTATTGCGGGAGGATGCGGCGAAGGGAGAACATCAGGAAGGGATACAGAGATCCGGGCCGGTTTAAGGTGTGTGAAGAGGGGTTAAACACCAAAGGATAGGCACGAAGGGAGAGACGTTTTGAGTAGGCGTGTTAAGATGTATGCGTGTGTACGTACCTTGTCGAGCTTGTTGCCTACAATGATCCTGACGACTGTTGGTGAGACATACGTCTCAATCTCCGAGAACCACCTAGGCAACGCTTCGAACGTCTCGCGATTGGAGACATCGTACACTGTGATTTCGCGTGTTCAAAATGGGCAAGTTCATGCATGATCCCCAATGTTGAGAATACACACCAAGGATGATGCCTTGCGCTCCACGGTAGTATGACGACGTTATCGTACGGAAGCGCTCCTGACCGGCCGTATCCTGCATGGCCGTTACTTAGTAGAGCATATGCCAATGCATAGGGCAGACTTACCCAAATGCTAAGCTTGACCTTCCGCCCGTTCACCTCCATCTTGTGTACCTGCGATACGCTCAGCACTCCACCACCGCCAAAGCAGCTGCATGTCACAGCCCACTGCGAACGGCACATACCCGGAAATCAACACCAATAGTTGCGGTGGCCTCATCCTCAGGGAGCCACTGCTCATCCGAGAAACGGAGGAGGAGACTGCTCTTCCCGACAGAGGCGTTCCCAATCAAGAGAAGCTTCACGTTCACTGGGGCTGGAGCGCTTGATTTCGAGGCCTTCTTATCTGTCGGAGGCATTGTGTGGGGTCCTGAGCGCACCGAATGAACAGGTGGGGGTACTTCGAAGGCGTTTCAGCAATGTACTCGAGGGATGAGAACGATACGCGCGGGCGAGAGGATGGGGGATGAATGCAAAGAGCGTGAGGGGGATGTGCTATGTACCACAAGGCCAACACGCGACCAGCATGGATTTGGGGGATGTGGCTGTGTTCATGTCACTCAGCTTGGAACCGTCCACTCAACATCGCCAACGACAACATCATATTTAAGGCCATAATGTGGCGGAATGGATGAGCCATTGCAGGTTGTGGTACAGCTCTCCAGAGCTTGATATTATACAGTACGTTTCTACCTCATACAGCCCAATACACTGTCACCTTTGCACTTTCCGCAATGCATCTCCACCCGCCAAACCGCGCATGCATCCACAGCACGAGCCGGTCGCCGCACTCCAGACTCCTCACAAGCTGCCCATCCATGGATCGCCATCCTCTGCCCTGCTCATTTGCTACCATTGCTTCTAGCGAGCCTTCCTCAACTGTATCCTGCCAGTCCCAGACAATGACATGACGCGTGAACTCCCTTTTCGCGTGGACGTTCCGTTGCAAGTGTGTATCCTTGGGATGAAGTCCATGCTCAACCTGGTCTGCGACCCCGCCAGAGTCTGATTCTGAGGCACGCTCGACGGACACATCGAACCACGTCCATGAATGCGCGTAGGTCTTGTGGTACGCCCGATCGCTCGACCAGCCCTGATCCCGGCTCAAGAGCTCGAACACAATCCGTCTGCATGGATGTTGGCCTCTTCGCGGGTATTCTTCTTCATTAGAGCCTCTAGGTGGCCGATGGATCGGATATTGGCCTGCAGACGCAACATGGCTACCTTCGGTCTTGGGGTACGCGAGGGGTAGTGTACGCAGGTAGACCTTGTCCTCAACATCATCCCCGCCAGAGACGACGTCTATTTCCTTGACCTCGACAGTGCTGTGTGGCCAGTAGGCACCGTGGTCGAGGATGACGTCAATAATCTCCACAGGCAGCGAGGCTGGCGATGATGATAGGAGCAGACGGACAGCGAAGACATCTGAGATCGTTGGCTCGTGGTTTCCTTCGGATGTCAGTTGGTCGACTTTAGACGAGCTGATGCCCATGGCTGCTAATGCTCAGCTCTGAAGTGAGAATACAATGGGGTGGTGATGGTAGTCGGATGGTGAGTGGGTTAGCGTGGCAGGTATGACGTGCCACCGTCCAGGAAACGTGTTACACCCTGCGGCTGCGGATGAATGGGATGAGTGCCTGAACTGGCTCGCCGACTTAGTCGACGACTGGGTAAGCCCCTGCCTTTCCATCCCCTCTACGGCACAAATGATGTTTCATGCCCACCCAGCGACGACGAATGAGATTGTCAAGAGATTGTGACACTGAACCTGTGGCTGTGCGTGCGATTTCGGGCTGTCCGAAAACGTGAAGCACATCCGGTTGCGGGTGCTATGTCTTCCTGCAGACATCTACTTGAAAAACTCTAAGCTCACCTTCCCTCCTCCGTAGGTAGCGAATTTGGGGAGACTAATGATACTATGGAGCTCCAGACTGTATTTATCCGTGGCGACGACAATACTACTACGTCAACTTGATCTCGAACTTCTTGATCCTCGCCTTATCCTTCGGTCCAACTCCGAGGCACTTTGGATATAACGCTGTCAAGCAGTGACAGGTAAGGCGGATATAAATACAGCACGGACATGAGAGTCACAGCTCATAACTTCTCATCTACGCGCATGCGAGAATCTGGGTCTTAGGTTCATCTTGATTCGAACGTGATTTTCCCAAGGTACGTGTTGAGAGTCGCCAGGCGAAACCCGTGCTCAACGTTCTTCCTAGAGCAGATTCCCTTTACCGGAACAATGAGCTGGTCAGTTATGATGTCAGCTCAGCAGAAGCTGGGATCTAACGACACGCCAGCATTGGTTTGATCTCTGCTACCTGAATCTTGACCGAAAATTGACGTTTCATACTGTTCCCGCCTCAGACGGGACCCTCTTTCAGGATAGTACGCCAACCCTCGGCATCTTTTCTTTGATCATAGGTGATGCAGGGAGCGTATCCAAAGATCATTCCTTGTTCTCTTACGCCTTTAAACGGTCCGCAATCTTTCCGGGTATACAGGATGCTAAAAATACGGTTCATATAAGGCTTTGTGGAATGCGACCGTCACTCGAACCATACCATCTTCTGCCACATCTTCTCGCTCGACCAAGGCCTTCATTCCTGCTCGACACCATATGGCCGATGCTGAGGTTGCGTTCGTGTGGTCTTTGCAAACTATAAGCTATGCTCAGGGTAAGTAAAGTAACTTCATGCTTCGAGCATCTCTTCAATGCCATATACACACTAGTGGCGCTGCTTGCTCTTGCTTCTTATGACTATAGTGAGTGTTTTCGGATGCGCATACAGCTCTCACGTCTCCATCATTGATACAACTCGTAGTCCTGTGTTTGAGCCGAGAGGTACGATTCTCGACTTTACACACATTCGACGTCCCTGACCCCGCCGCCAGATTGAATATATATGGGTAAGTTTAATCGACAAATTTACTCAACGCGTCTAGTTATACACCATTCTCGCGCAAGCGAAAAAGGCTTGTCTTTTCTGCAACCCTTGTATACAGTGCGGTAAGCATATATCCTCGAACCTCATAGCGTTGACTGACCCAAACAAGCTTCGTTATGGAGGTCTACTGTTTGCAATGTGAGACAAACCTCTATCATTGACACGCAAAACGCGAAACGCAATCTAACGCCATGGCTAAATACACAGATTTACGGCTAGTAGGTTTCATACCACACGAAATATTATTCAATTATAAGCTCATTGATGCAACAGTGACCGACCTCAGTATCCATGTGTCACCGACTGTAAGCCGCTTTTAGGTTTGGAAGACGTTGCTCTTAATATAACAAAATCATGCGCCATGGATACGTATCCATAGGGGTGAGTGTTACCTACGACAACACTTCTTCATTCTCTCATTTCACCTCTGTCATGTAATGACCCTAGCTGTAGGTCTTTCCCCCTTCTTCTCTCATACCACAGGAGTGTGCTAATGATATACGACATGATATCAAGGTTATGCACTCTGGGCCTTGATCGAGATTACATGCATCATCCCTGTTTCGGCATTACAATGTAAGCATTTATAATACGATTCATCATTCATGGAAGGTTGTAACAATCCACAGATTCGATGATCACGCGTCTTTACGCGTTATACGATGGAAGTAAGAGGCTTTTGACTTTTATGGTCGCTTGCTTTGTGGCGGAGCAAGTGGTCAATGTGACTATCTTAGCGATAAATTTCCGCAACATCCACAGTAAGATGTATGAGCATTGCTAAGGATCCCTAAGACTGACGGCGAGATTCCCCAACACCCTGCTTTTAGCAAGTACTTTCATGGAGATGAACATACTGGGATACAGCACGTGTCTAATCAGTTCAAGCGCTCTACCTTCATGGCTTATGGCGACCACAAATTCTATTTTCTTACTCTTCCAAACTATTGTCATTGTATTGACGTTGTATCGCTTCACCATTCGCCTGAAAGATACTAATCAACGGCTGTCCTGGGAGCTCTTGTGTAAAGACGATATCTGGGTGATCCTTGTCCGAGATAACATCATGTTCTACCTTGTGTAAGTAACTATGGCCTTCATCCCTCCAATTACGGACTGATGAGGCTCAAGGTCGACCTTTCCCTTGGTTTTTGACACCATTCTACTCGTTGATTCATACCTTCCCGAGGTAAGTTTCATTCTGTAAGACATTATCTTGCGAGACAGCACTGACAAGTTTCAAGGTCCCATCGCTTGGCATATATGTGATCGTCATCACTTTGCAGACACTTTGGATCTCTATCATCGGACCTCACATAATTTTAAATGTCAAAAGTTATAAAGCTTCCGCGAGGATGAGCGGAGCAACGCTGCCATTTAGGAGTGGGCAGAGAAATTGCGATGTCGAACTACATGTTATAATACATACGGAAGTTGCGACGAGTAAATAAGAGTACATTATGTCTTATCCTGAAAGTTTCTACCCAGAAAGAAGTGTGATCAAGAGTCTGAGGTTAATGTCATAGCATGCTCGTGGTTAGCCTGGGTGAGTGCCTCGCAGCTCCGGAACCGAGCCATCAGGGCTTCAGCAAATAGTAATACTAGAGCGCTGACCGGTGAAAGATTGCTGTCTTATTAAATACTCTGTGAATTTAATATATCAATGCGAACCTAATCTCGTGAATGTTAGTCGCCATTAGTAAATCCAGCGTGAATATCTTACCTCGGCCAAAGGAAGTTCTGAGGTAGCATTTGTTGGGAAGATATGTATGCGAGTAGTATCTTTGCACCACATCATACGTGTGTTTATCCTAGTTAGAAATGGATGCACTCAATACATTGTGATATGAGGTAGTGAGAGCTTACGCAGCGAGGAGACAGTTAGCTTGAACTGCATACATCAAACATCAATATTGAGCTTGACACTGTCATACACGTACTCACCGCCACCAACAATGGTAAATGGACCTAGCCACAGAGCCTCGGTTTGCCTATAACCGAGAACCTGAGAAGTCTTAGCTCTTAACCGGATATAACGTGGCGGGATATATCAACTTACAAATACTAGCTCAGCGATGCGACAAATACTATATTCACATAAGATTTCAGTTTGAGGGACGAGCAAACCAAAACGTGTTACCTTGGCGGCAGGCCAATCTCTGGTGCAATTGGTTTCAGTAACGAGATAAAATCCGACGCACCGTAAACTTACCGAACGTCCACATAATCAGCTTATCAATCCGTCTTGCAGTACCACGAAGCGCCCACGTCTTTGACCTGCGCAGGTACCAAGCGGTGCCACCGGTGATGAACAACGAGCCGGCTATGTCACATCCGTCAATAACCATGATTGTCCAGATGCCACCGTGCCACTCGTCCCCAGACGATAGTGATCCATACACCAACGACCCGTAGGCTGTGTAGAGATTCAATGCTGTGGATGTGGCTGTAGTGATTGCAATGATGGCAGGAAGCACGAGGGAATGGGACAGTCTCCAAAGGCGATATGCGTAAAACCCCTCAAAGATCATATCTCTCAGAGGCTGGTGATGAGGAATAGTTATCAACGCATACCTGTATGAGGATGTTCAATGTTGCTGTCAAAATGACAACTGCATTGAGTTGGGGCCGTACGAGTGTGAACATGATAGTCAACATCCAAAGCGACCATGCATTGCAGAAGAAGTAGAGGATATCAACCACACTGCAAGGGACGTGTGTTAGTCTACCAAGCCATTCCGTCGGGGAAAAACAACTACATTACACAGGCTACCTAAGGGCCATTCACATGTGAATGGAGGTGTAAGTTTGATTGAAACAACGAGAATGTGTCGTACAAAGGCCCTCTTTAAGCGCGAGTCATTCTCGACATTGCAGTAATAGAAGTATCCTTGAAGTATAACGGACCCAAGGAGAATGGCGCTGGCCAGTGTCCCGACTTCCAGAGGACCGTTAATGGTAGAGATTTGTGCGCCAAGCGTAGACATAGGTCAGGGTCGGGTCTATAGAATACAACACTGTTGGACTCCCATTCAATCATCTTCAACTTATATACGGGCGCATACCTGTGAAGTAGATAACTCCGTGCACGGCAGCTAGCGATGGAATCATAAATGCAGAGTAATAGTACTCTGGTCCTTAGTCAAGCCTATCCGCGGAATTTGTTCAGCTCCGAGCATCAAGTGCATTTAGTGGTTAACGTACATACCAGGAACACATGCTGTGGCTTGTCATACCTTATGGTCTAGATCCAGACCCGGCTATCTGATTTTCTCCGTCATCCGCATGGCAGAAACAGGAGTAAAGATAGGTCACAGAGATGAAGGCTTTGCCCTCTGGGATACCACCAATGGGATACCAATTGGCGGCCATGCAGTGACGGGATCACATATGCACGTCAACAACCATTACAATGGCCAAGATCGATAGGAATAAGAGGAAGTAGCGCCGATCGTCAACGGCGTTCGTAGGTTTCGCTACAGCATCTGGTGTTTGAGTAGTACAGATCACGAGCTTCGAACCCTGAGAGTTTAAACATGTATATTGAACGTGTATATTATAGGTAGTCTTTGCATGATTACACATCCGTCTCAAAAGGACGTACGACAAGCTTCTTCCCGCTGATCGTTTTGAGTTGCTTCAGCGCCGTTTCAACGCCATTGAGTCCGCCCGAGACAACCTCGACAGTGCTAGCCTGGAACGCCTCGTCAGGAACTCTTGCTAGAGTGTAGGAGACGAATAAACTCACTTTGATGTCTCCGCTTTCAAAAAGCGACGCCCAGACGCTCAGGAACTCCTTGCCGAACGCTTGATGCTGCGGCATCATAAGTGCGCCCATGACGAACAAAATCTGTTTTCCAGAGCCCTCCGATGCCTTGACTTGCGGTGGGTTTGTGGTGAGCACCTTCCCGCCCTCGGACACGATCGCGAGTGCGGCCTGCTGCGTCTCCGCGATGCCGACTGCGTCGAACACATGCAAAACCTTCTTCTCGCCGGTGATCTTCTCGACTTCCCCGGTCAACGCCTCGATTGAGAGTGAACGGTCGAGCACGTGCGTCGCGCCGAGCGCCTGCAGGAGCGGGGAGTTGCGGGGAGAGGCAGTGGTGATGATGGTGCCGAACCCGGCGAGGCGGGCGAGCTGGATGGCATATTGGCCAACATTGGATGTACCGCCGAGGACAACGATGGGAGAGCCCGCATGGGCGCTGCGTCCGCTAGCAGACCAAGGAGTGGCAATGCCGAGGCCGTGAGGCGGTGGCTGGTAGGTGCCAATAACAGCCGCGAGGAACGCGATGGGGAGGGCTGCTGCGGTATCGAATGACATGGAATCCGGAAGCTACAGACAAAGAGCGTCAGCATCTAAGAGTCACACGAATAGAGCACGGTCGCATACTTTGAAGGCCCAATCGGCTGGTGTAACAACCCACTGCTGGAAGGAACGTCCCTTGTTGGAAGCGACTCCCTGGTAGGCGATTCTATCGCCCTCCTTGAGATGGGTGACGCCTGCACCCACGGCGGAGACAATACCCGCACCCTCAAAACCGAGGATGGCAGGGAACTCACGCACGACGTGGAACCCGACCTCTTGAGTCTTGTAGTCAATCGGGTTGAGCCCCGCAGCGTAGTTCTTGACAAGAATCTCGCCAGAACCTGCTTGCGGAATAGGGATCTGCTGCAGCTCGAAAGATGCACCAACGCTGGGAAGGAGGAGTGCGGTCTGGGTCTGGGACGAAATGGCGGACATTGCGAGGATCAGAAGGGAACTGCGAGTAAAAGAGATGCGTTTGCTGCTGGCCGATGAGATACGAGGCGCTGGTGGAAGATCTTGGTGCTCTCATAGGCTTCGCACCGATTGCATTTTATACCGCGTACCAGCTGCTTCGCTCATACTGCTCGTAACCCTGCTAGGTGCCAGTATCCGTCATCCTTCGGCAGATGAATTTCCAAGCTGAATGGGTAGCTCGTCAGACTCAGTTGCAGTACAGTGGAAAATGTTGGACAAGGGGGAGAGGGAGGTTAAGTCGACGGAGCTGCTCGGGAGTTACGTCGCGTTTTACCTTTTCGAGAACGCGTCAGGGCGCGCGACACGGTGAAGCGCGATGGGCACAGCTTTGTCATGCTGACAGAGACTTTCTCACGCGTTAAAACTCTGTCGTCGACTAGCCATCTCGCTTTCTTCTTCGCAACGTTGACAAGACTTACAAGAGCGCATCGTCCATCCCCAGCATTCTCGTGCTCGGCCATCTGCCAACCCCTTCCTGAAATCTATTTGTAGGCTCTTCACGTTTGTGCAAGGCACTCAGCTTGGAGCTACTTGGCCTTGCCGATACTGTCACCCTCTTGAGTTTTTAGACTGAACCTTCAAGCTTCCAGCTCCAAGCTTCAAAGCTTTACCCAGCGGTCCTTTGTTCTGCAACATGACTCGGTCACATATTTATGTCTAATCAGAGCATTTTCTCTTTGTATATACCTGTGGACTTTCAGTTTCGGATACAACTGTTGTTGTCGAAGCTGGATGAAGTCGTCTCTATCTTTGCTGCTTTTACGAGACACCTTTGCGTGGGTGGGTCGACGATGGTCGAATCTTAACCGGTGTCTAGCACTATACCAGCATCCACTCTCCGCTGAAAGATTTGCTGGAGCGGTGATAGAGAATTCCAATGACGCAACGAGACTGTTTTCAACTTGCCTGGTCCGCGGAGCTGCTATCGAGCTTCACATTTCCCCCAGCGCCACCGGCCAGGACTAAAATCAGCTTTCCTTCAAATGCCTCTTCCCTGTAGTGGCCTCTCCATCTTCCGCTTCCCCACCATCAACGTCGTCTTCAAGCCTTACCCATCTTCGTATCAACCCTTCTCAGCTTCCCCACGTCGCACCAATGTCTTGCCTCGCAAGGAACATACTCGCCGCCAGCATCTTCTCCATCGAAGGTCTCGTCACGGAACTTGGTAATGATCCTGACGCGAGAGCCAGTCGTACGATTCCTGCCAAGATCATGCAGATTCAGAGTGCCCTCGGCAACTTCAAGAGCAAGGTGATGGACCCCTCGCTAACGCTTCTTACGGAGACAAGTGAAGAACGAAGAGCCCGCATCATGGTGGGCGTGATGGAAAGGGCCAAAGAGAGTGACGCTTCCAGTGGGTTGAAGCGTACTTATCATCTAAGCGAGAAGCTGATGTTCCTCTAGATGCTCACCAATCCCTCCATTGGTCGGTGGCCGTCAGCACCATCTCTCTCGCGAGCATGGCTAGCGCTGTCTCTTCTACCAGTGTCAGCGCAGTTGCCAGTCCCAGCCTCGAGGATGTGAAGCAGGGTGTGACTACGACGTCCGCAGAACAGCCGACGAACACCAACCTCGAGGAGAAACAGGATGACTCTGTGCCTACCAGCGGTACGAGTTTGTCGAGCCCTTAGAAGCTTCCGACTCACATATATTTTAGTGCTCAAAGACGACGTCCATAGCATCATCGACAGCTTGGTCAGGCCACCGTCGCCCGTTCCAGCTTTCATTCCAGCTCTTGCCTTTATCTCAGAGGAATCCGACCAGAGCATCGGCTCGGCAGTTCTTGACCCAATCATTGTCAAAGATTCCATTCCTCGTGACGCTCAGCTATCCTCCGGATCCTGCACTCACGGATTCGAGGATGTCTTTCATGATGATGAGGAAGATTACGACGAGGATTCCTATTTCGAATCACAGTGGTCTGGGTTCGGGATCGATGATAAGCTAGTCATCGGTGCGTTTGCCCTTCTAAACATAACGCTCGGGCTGACCTGTCGGGCCCAAGGTTTCTGCGACGGTGAGCCTGAAGGCGAGACTCTAGGGATGCACACATCACGATTCCTTTACACTTCTAAGTCGGAGCCTACCATCTCTTCCCAAACCCGTGAAGAATCGGCAGCGATTAGCGTCTCAATCTCCAGCTCGTTCCTCTATTCCAGTCATTCGATCGTCAGAGCACCCGCACCTGATGTCATTCTCGCTTGGGTGAAACAAGCTGCTTTATTCGAGGTCAGATTCAAGCACCATGCGCATGTAGTCCAGTGCACACCAACCAAGTCATTCCATGGCGAGCTCCATCTGGCAGAGGAAGGCGGTTTCCAGCCGCTCAGCGTAGACAATGTTCTCCCGGTCGCTTCCAAGAAGCGCGTCCCTGTCATGTCCTCCTCGGCGTCGGCTCCGTGTCTGTCGCCCACTCCGCCTTCGTTGTACGGCGATCTTTCGACATCGCGTTCGGACTCCATCGGCCTCTCGCTCCGGATCTCGGACATACTCGAGCTTCTCCCAAGCGCGACTTCTCGTAACGAGGAAAGCACAAAGAAGGCTTCGAGTATCCTTCCGAACAGTCGTCTCACCGAACGCCCGCATTCGTCAGCGCACACCGACATCTTCACACCCGACGTCGTCGAGGATGCCACCGACAAGTCCAAGGTCGAATCTCCATTTCCGGACGCTACGCCTGCCAAGTCAACTATAGTCGCAGCATCCAAGTCGATCACCATCACTCCCTCCTCTCTTGGCCTTTCGTTCATAACTTTCGACTCCCCCCTATTCTCTTCCGACGCTACACCTTCTACCCATTCAACGCCTTCTTCAGCTCCGTCGTCGCCCCCACCCACTACACCATCGCCGGATCTCAACCATTTTATCAAGCCCCTGATCGTCGCCAGGACACTTGATGCCGATGCCTCGCCCCGTTCGCCGAGCTCCTTCTTCAAAGTCAAGTCGGAATCCATACGATCGTTCTTCAGCCTTTCTCCGTCCACGAAGGCCGACATCACCCGCACCAAGTCCGGCAGGGTCTCTTCGTTGCGCTCGTTCTTCACGCCAAACAAGACCAAAGATACCCTGTTTTCGCCGGTGAATGCTCCTCGTTGGTCTGCCGACTCGGGTTGTTCCTCGCCCTCAAGTTGCTCGTCTCCGGCGACTCCCGTTAACCGCGCTCGCGCTCGCCTCGTTCCATTCCGAAACAAGCCCACTTTATCCTCGAAGCTTCCCTTCTTCAAGCGTTCTGTTGTTCGCATTTGATATTTTTGCTTCTATTTCCAGCTAGCCTGGACCCTTGTTCTTCCTCGAGTCTGTTTTGATGTTTGCAGTCTTCTCGTCACGCTTTGCTCTGGACTTGTGCCCTAGTGGCACTCGCTCTTTGGCGCTCGTGGATACCTTTCTTTGCATATCTTCATCTTCTTTCGGGAGCTTCTTTGGATACCATGGCATGCGCATATCTTTCGCGCTTTCTTTCGGCTAGGCTTTGGGATACTTCGGAATTGGCATCTCCACCAGCTATGGTTCGGCAACTTCGTCTCTCGGGCATGCACTCGGTGTTGGCATTGCGGCTTGGCATAATATGTTTTTAATATAGGTCTCATATCTACTTGCTCGTATTTTGTTCTCGATACCATAAATGGCAGCTTCTCCTTCGATTCGTTGCTGTTGTTTGATGACTATCGGGGGAACGCAACTCTGCATCCAACATGTAGCGTGTTCTATTCACAAACACCCGTCTTCGTTGTACATTGAGGGCAATGCAATCACGATTGTACCATGAAGAGAGCACCAAGGTGCTTGTCCTTGAATAGTGACTATGCGCCTCAAGATAGAACATATGATGCGTACTGAAGAGCAAAGGGACAATCGTGCTAGAATAACAGCCTGGGCTGTGCTTCACTCTATCGCTCCTATCTACTGGCACGCTTTACAGTTGTGCTCTATATTTGTCTTAGTTATTATGGGTCTGCCGGGATGACGACCGAATGTTAGATGAGGCCAACCAAGCCTAAAATAGCGTCAATCTAGACGCCCAATCAACTTTCTGACTCACTTTATCGATATACCCAATGCATGCAAACGCAGCGTGTCCGCGTCAACACCTTTTGCCCAGTTGCTTATGGACATCGTTTACGACTCTGGCGAGGCCACCATCATCGAGGAGTATCATTCGAGCGTCCAACTACAGCCAACAGCGTCTTGCTCAGATATCTGCAACACGGAGAATACTAGTGGCGCGATGCGCGCAGGAATCTATAGACTTTTCCAGTTTGAGGGAACAAAGACCATGGATCTGGCTGCACGCGATAACAAAACGGTTATAGGTGAGCTTCATATAGAACAATGTTAGGGTAGAACAATACCTAACTGCCACTGATTGTCGTGTAGCGTACGATGCACACCATGGGGACAACCAAAAAGTCAGCACCTGATATATCATAGATTTGCACCTTTCGAAGGTTTAACAGTGTATTCCATATAGTGGGAATTCTTTCCATTTGGAGCTGGAAATTCCATCAAATCCGTACTTTCGGGGACGTATCTTACCTGTGAGACGGTGCAGATGAACGCTCAGGTAATTGCAACGCCATACCCCGTTAGCTGGAGCGTGGAAAGGGTTCAAAGAGACAAAGAGGAACCTACGGTTCGGTACGCTTCACTTTCAAACTTGCAACGCTCATATCTTACCGGCCAGTGTTAACGTCACGTTGACTTACAGGATTATGTGGCCAAATAGCCCCTTGGCGATAACACTAAGCAGTCTTGAAGTCCCAAAGCCCTTGGTGAGCACGCTCACAGCCCAAAAAAGTTACAGAGGAACTGGTCACTAATTTTCCTGCTCGACAGTTGAAGCTGGCATCCGTTGGACAGGCCGGACAAGAATGGACGGCTCTTCGAATTGATGAGCCCACACCAGCCCCTAGCTTCATTGAATCTGGGGCGGCTCTGCAACCTTGCGAGGCATGTGGTAGTCAGCGCCCGTGCATTTTACCAAAGAAATCTCCCGCCGTACACATTGACGGTCCAGGTCAGCACCCAACCATCGAGATTCACTGCCTGGATATTGTCCCAGAAAACGGGACATTGATCTTTACTTCTGCAACATCGAATACAGCAAGTTCATCTACGGTTACTACGGTTACGAAGATTGAGAGGTTCCCGGCCCTAAGTCAGTGAGAATAGGAGCACACCGTATTTACAGCCAGCTGGTTCATGTGATGCCATATCCCTGTGTGCCTATATTTACTACAGCTAGAATTCGAATACATGCGATTCAAATCAGCGATATCATTTTTCCGTTCGTTTACAGTACTTATAACTGTCTTCATCCATATCAGTACACGAAAAACAGAGCAGACCATTCAATTGTCGCTGGCAAACGGCCAATCCGTGTAGCCTTCGGGCGTATGATTGCCAACCAAGTAAAATTTGGCTCTAATTGGGGCGGTCAATTGGATGTCCTCCTTCAAGCGACGGGGTAGATCCGGCTAGAAGATATAGTGAGCGGCGCAACGTAGAGTTTCAGTGGAGAAATTCTGACGTTCGCGATGAAAAGTCTCCCAAATGCAACGAGCCCGCCCTTCTGCTCAGCAGTCTCAAACGCCTTGGGCCGGGTAAAGCCGCCTGCGGCGATGAATGGACGGTCAACCCAGATCTCACGAAGGAAATCATTAGACTCGATTCCCGTTTCTTTAATGGCCGTTTCAGAGCCCTTGATGCGTGGCTCGACAGCGTGGATGTAGCAAAGGTTGCGTTCTTTGATCTTGTTCACGTAGTACGAGAACGTCGTGATTGGGTCGGCCATCCTCATATCTATGTCGGTATGGGTCAGTAAAGGTGATCGTCACAGGAAGGGATAGTATCACCTTGGAACTCGCTCCAGGGGCTCATGCGAATCCCCACCTTGGACGCACCGACTGCTGTAACGACAGCATCAACGACCTCCAACGCAAAGCGCGTCCTATTCTCGATACTCCCGCCGTACTCATCCGTGCGGTCATTGCTGACATCCTGCAGGAACTGGTCGATGAGATACCCGTTCGCGCCGTGGATCTCTACTCCGTCGAAGCCTGCCTCGATCGCGTTCTGTGCGGTAGTCGCGTAAAGTTGAACGTACTCCTTGATTTCGGGTATCGTCAGCGCACGTGGGGGTTTGTTGTGACCTGCGTCCAAGTGTTCTTGAAGTGGGATAGCAGAAGCGCCGACGTGCTCATTCCCCTTGGACACAACGAACTCGGGGTCAGCGGCGCGGCCGAGCGCCCAAAGCTGGCAAAAGATGTAAGAGCCCTTCATATGAACAGCGTCGGTGACCTGGCATGATATTCCCAATGCTGAGCGCCACTCTCAGGACTAATACAACAGGTCACTCACCTCCCTCCACCCCTTGATCTGCGCATCAGTATAGATTCCGGGGACATTAGGATATCCGCCGGCTTTGCTAGCAATGAAGGTTGCCTCCGTGATGAGCAGTGTTCCTGGCGTGCTGCCCCGCTGTGAATAGTATGTTGCGGTTTGCGGGCCAGGAACGTGGTCATCGTACCCTCGAAAACGCGTGAGAGGAGCGAGAACGATGCGATGCTTCAAGTCAAGCTCGCCGACGCGAATGGGCGTGAATAGCGAGGGGGTGCCAGAGATGGTCATGTCAGCGGCGGTGCTGATATGCTGAGAGAAATGGCGTTCGGAACGGGTGTCCGTTATGAAGCGACTGGTCGAGCACCTGGAGCAATTTATACCCAAGATTAGACCGTGAGCTTTCTGACTAACGTGGGCAGCGAATT
Organism: Coniophora puteana RWD-64-598 SS2; assembly: GCF_000271625.1. Taxonomy (NCBI): domain Eukaryota; kingdom Fungi; phylum Basidiomycota; class Agaricomycetes; order Boletales; family Coniophoraceae; genus Coniophora; species Coniophora puteana. Next base: position 1,594,763 of record NW_006913063.1, read on the forward strand.
TTGTGATAGCATACATTTCGTCCGAAAGTGTAAGGCTGATGGAAGTTGGCAGAAGAAGCCGTAGCCATCACTCTTCTATGGACCTTATCAGTCTAATCAAACGTACATCTAAAATTGACTCACCGGAACATCATGTAACGCTTCGCAGTAGTTGGTGTTTTAGGTTTGAATTGGGATGGATTGCAATCGCTCTACGTCGCAGCAGTCAAACGGCTCATAGTGGCCATTTGACAGTAACGACTGTGTGAGATATCAAAATATCAGTCGAATTATAGAGCATACAGCTAGCAAAATGGCGGCTCTGCATATCATCGGAGGCTATGGACAGACATACTCTGTCATGAGAGAGAAGGAAATAGGGAGACATCCAAGATTCGGCGTCGGAGTGTTGTCGCTGAGCGCTGAGTTTCAATGTTCTCTTGGGAAGCTAGTGCGCGACTCTCACGGTGTGATCGCCACTTGACACACTACCACCATGTGGATAATGTCAAGGACATGTAAGATGGCACAAGACGACCACATCCGTTGGAGAGGAACTGATATATTCCACATCCATTGCAACAATCGTCTTGGCCCTCTTCGATATCCACCAGATTTTCTTCCTCGGTCTCACCAGCTTCATCTCCGAACGCTGAAAATTCCCATCTCATGAGAATGTCCTTGCTAGTCGCATCGCGAGCGTAGCGATTCTGATGGGCCCCGACCTATTCAAAAGCGAAATCGAAGTAAAGAAGTCGATAACATGTGCTGAACCATAACGCTAACATTCCTGACATAAAGAATCGTACGAACTCTGGTTCCGGACTGTGCATCTTCATTGTTAACCACTTTCCATCGCTCAGGCTACTAGCCTACTACTGATATTATTCTGTCGATCTCGACTGCACTGGCTTAGTTTCCTGATATACCCATGTCTAATGGCCAACAATGGTGTCATCCATGCTAGACCTGTACGTGTCGGCTGTGGCGGCTGCGGGATCAGCGACACGGAAACTCGACATGTGGCTTGGCAGTGGGGAATCACGAGTTTCCTCGGTAGTCTCGCGCATGCGAAAGAAAATCCGCGCGCTCAGAACACTGTGCATAGTGATCTGCAAACTGTCCAGGTATTCATTGTGGTATGCCTACAATACCAATCAGTTAACGTCTCTGTATCTGATGGGATCAGTGTCGTGCATCACCCACTCACTGGAGATACGGCTGCGTTCAGTATGTTAAACAAGGAGAAACCTGCCTCCCCCGTACATCAAAAATCCGCCGAGCAGAAAGCAACAGGATTATTGCTTACCGGTCATGCACATTATGTAGAAAATGCTTCCTCGATAGACAGTGTTGACGAGCTGTGAATGAGTGGATCGGTGATAGGCAAACCAGCGCCATATTGTGAGAGAGAGAAGTACTAGAGATGGAGTGAAAGTTAAACATTAGACATTAGCATGCACTATGACTCACTTAGCTCGTATACCACCAGAAATCCGTACTGGATAGTGCTCGAACGACCCGTTGAGAAGTTGCATGCATCGGAAACTGATAGGGATAAGTGCCGAACTACAGGTCACCGCTTAAAATATATACGTACGGGTTCCGACTGGCAGTTGCCTTCCTGGGAGTAGATCGCTTACGTAGCTGGTTAGCCCAATAGCAAGACCAAGGAATATCTGAGTTCATTAGCAGCATCATAACTGTCGAGATACAAGGGGTGGCTTACCGCAGCGGTAGTAAGGAGGATGACTAGCAGACGGCGGCTGCAGCCCCAGAATGCCCATATACGCATCATGAGGAGCCCTTAAACAATACTCAGCTATACCGATTATACTAGGGATAGAAATCTGACCTTCGGCTGCAACGATACTCGCTATATGGATATAGTTCGTTGCCTGTGACTGCTTGCACTTGCAGGGGGTCGCGTCAATCCGGCAATCAACATTATTGCGTGGACCATACATACCGACTTAAAAGTCACCGCCTCAAGCGCAGCTTCAGAGCCTTTCACGTTAACGTTTATTTTATGATGGGGCAAATCACGTACCAATGACAGTCAATGCCAACCCAGGAAAAGGAGAATATCGAGCAATGGTAAAAACCACTCGCCCCCAAGTCCACTTTTCACCCCATAACCAATGTATCTGGATCCAAAATGAGTACCGTCGTATTCCTAGGCATGTGCAGCTCACTTCGTGATGAACTGTGAGACAATAATCATATACCTGAATACGTTTCAGTCTTAGGTTTCTTCCGAAATTCGACGGATATGCCTTGCATACCAGGAGAGCAAACCCCGCGACTGCATGACCCCCGTTCAGGCCTTCTTACATCATTATGTCGGTAAGGACTTACGATTTGCATACTGCTCAATTATCGGGCATTAGCCTGAAGTCAAGGTACCATAGGCGAAGAACTTACTGCGCTGATTTGTTCTCCTAGGACTTCGTCGATGAACGCGCTACTGGCCATCGGGGCCGACATCAGACCAAGGAAGCGGAGCTGGGTAGGGAACGGGAGGGAATACTGTGACTTCTCATGGTCTTGTTATATATCCATTTGTCACACGCACTGGTTAATGGCGTTGGCTGTAGTCTGCTCAGGTCGACACAGCCAAGAACATTTCCAAATGAGGGAGAAACTATTTATGTGCAGTCCAAACCTTCTCCAAGGAAAATATTTTTGGCTAGTTACAACGAGCCAATTCAATTGCTGCTTTCCCTACTCAGTGAGGGTTTGGTGGTAAGGACGTCTGCTGCTTCATCTGACGAGGCTGGCTCCTCGTGGAAGAAGCAGAAGGGGTGAGTATGAGTGCGATAAGATGTTTATTATCGACTTCTCCATTGGGGTACCAGAAACGTGGATATACGCAAGAGAGCGTTTTACAAGCTCTTGGACGAGATACGTGAACGTCAGCGCGGGATTTTCCATCCCAATGCCTACAAATATGACTAAGTTTAACGCAGGTGCTCGAGAGAACGAGGTGGACAACATTGGAAAGACACCCAGGGTTTATTCGTATCCTGGTGCGAGAGGTACCGATAGCCTGGATGACGGCATCGACCACCTCGAATGCGAACCTGACTTGGTTCTCTATGCTACCGCCGTACTCATCCGTACAGTTGTTGGTGACGTCTTGTGTAAACTGGTTGATGAGATAGCAAGATGCAGCGTGGATCGCGATGCCATCACAACCAGCTTTGATAGGCTATCGACGTACCTCTTTCCCTTCTATTTAAGCTTCGGTGTATCAACGGTGTATACCCCAGGTACGTGAGCATATCCTCTGGCCTTCGCAGATATGTCAGTTGCAGCGGAAATGAATAATGTTCCAGGAGTGCTGGATCTTTGTGAATAGTAGCTTCTCGCACGGGCCTGGGACGTGATTGGCGTACGAACGAAATCGGGTGAGAGGCACCATAACAACGCGACGCTGCAGCTGCACCTCGCCGATCTGGATGGGTTGGAAGAGAGCAGGGACGCCCTCAGAGTTGGCCATGGTCAAGTGTGAGAGGATCTATCTGCATTGATGCTGGCCATGAGTGCTCGCTTCCTGCTGCACACGCCGCCATTGCGCTGTCAAGTTATCTATCACTCACTTCAATCCTCGGATATTGGCGGGCGCAACAGTGCAGATTTATGAAAACAGTGGGGATAACGACAGAAAACTGGTTGTGCGTCAGTTGGATAATAGCCCTTGGGATGTAGTGCTCACGTTCTTATTCATACATACTTGGTACAGTTTGATACGTATCGAAGTATCATGGGAGGGAGCAAAGTCTGACATGGTGAAATTTGTCAAATAGCCGCAAGCCGGGAGTATTGCGGAACTCGGAACGGACCGAGCCTTGGGCTGTTGACGATAACATCCATGTCCACCTCAACCTCTCTTCCTGAACAAAGCATGTCCCCTGTCATTCATACGGTACCCGTATGATATTAGCCACCCATGGACGACCCAGCCATGTCCATGTCCCTCGAAGACAGAGCTGCGCACTTTGCGGCATCCAGACAGATGTCGCTAAACCTCATCAAGCTCGGCGCAGTCACCCTCGCCGATTATCTCGATCCCTCCTTCCGGGACGACGACTTTCCGACCCGTGCACCACCCGCGACCACTGATGTTGATGCAGGAGATGCGATGTCTTGTGATGCCTTTCCTCCGCCTGAGCAGCCATCAGCGCCTCAGCCTGCGCCGCCTCCAGAACCCCCGCCTCCCGAGCCTCTGGCCCCTCCGCCTCCACCCCCGTCTCCACCGCCCATAATTTTAACTGAAGACGTAAACTCCGGGAAGACGACATCGTATGCGAATGCTATCAACCGCCTGCATGAGACATCTCAGAGACTTTTCGGGAATGTCAACATGCTTGGCTGGGAGTTCATCGAGGAGGGCACTCGGAGTACGTCTTCCCTCCTTTCCGATTATTCCGAACCCCCATCTCTCCCCTTCCAACCTCGTTCGAACGCTCTAATACGCGACCATAGATAAAAAATGCATACTAACTATAACGCACCCATCTGGCGCGAAGCGTTCGTACACCACCCCTCCGGGTTTCGCCAAGCGAAACGAAGCCAAATCTGCGGCTGCGAGCATAGCAATCGATCATGGCGCGCTCGATTTCATCTCACAAGGCGATGCTGATGCAGCCACCAAGGCCGTTCCTCGTGGGCTAATCCTCGCATCGCCTTCCACTCAGCGGGAGTGGCACCATCGACCAGCACCCGGGGCCATGGACGTCGACGCGGCGGTGAGCGGTCTAGACCCTATCGAGGAGATCGAGGAGTGCTGCGTGAGGTGGAGGGCTGGCGTCGTGACGCCTTACTGGGTGGTACTATTCGACTCTAAGACAGGCCACAGTAAGGGTCGACTCATCCGTCTGGCTGTACCATACATGTTGATGTGTCCGTTTAGAACAGGGTTGTGCATTGCGAATATCACTTTCGCCTCACTCCGAGCGCGTATATATGGCGCAACCGGTTTTTTCAAGCTTCCCCGAAGCACAGTCTGCCTGCGCTCGTACTGCGATATCAGAGGGCGCGCTCGATTTCATTAAGTTCGGAAATGGGCAGACGCAACCTGCCTCGCCTTCGCCGTTTGTGCCGATTCATCAAGAGTCCGCGGTTCCAACAGGACTAGAACCTCCGCTTTCCCTACAGCAGTACGTAGATGCTCTCCCACAACCGTTTCCCATATCGCTGGAGGGCAAGACGGCGATCGATTTCAACGTATGCGGTTGGATGAATGCGACTATTCACACAGCACAGGGGAGTCGGTTGACTGCGACGTACATGTACACGTCTTGTGAAACTGCTGGATGTATGCGCCTTCTCTTCCTATTTTATCCTTATCCGATGCAGCGTCGATTTCTAACATTTGTTTAGTGCACGGCTGTTGTCTGCGCTTTGACTATCCCAAGTCCTATCGGGCATATCTTGTCAACCCGCGTTTTCCCAAGCGTGCGGATGCGAAAGCCGCTGCGTGCTACCTGGCCATCTCGCACGGCGTTTTGGACTACATCAAGTCCATCGCGAAGGAGGTTGAGGATCGGGTGACAACCCGCATGCGCAAGTGGGCAAACGAAAAGATATTTCCGGCGTTGACCAAGGCATGTACTATCCCCGGTCAGCCGAAGCTGGAGCCGAAGTGGGAATTTGACAAGGACAAAGGGGGTGAGTAGCCGGCGTGTTCTCGATGTGCACATCGATGTATCCTGCTTACGCTCCCCTTCCCAGCATTTGGTTGCACGTTGACGATTGAACTCTCGCCCAATCCCACCCCGTTCCAGGTCCGAAAATATACCGTCGAGCCGGCTTATCGCACCAAGGCCGACGCGAAAGTGGGCTGCATATGCCTCGCAGCGGAGCAGGGCCTGCTCGAGTTCGTCCGGTTTCGCGGGAGACCCACGCCCGAAAACTACGTCATCGACTACGACCTGTCGAGTGCCCCGTCCGAAAACGTCGGTGAGAAGCGCAAGCGGGAAGATGCAGGCGGCGCTCCAGGGGAGAAGGGGAACAGCGGGAACAGCAAGAAGATGAAGAAGAGCAAGAATGTTAATGGGGAGCGGTGGAATCGTGGTCCCGGCTTCTTCCCGCACATTCCTTATAGTCCTATGCCCGTTCCGATGGCGTATCCGATGATGCAGCAGCCCCTGGCGCTTGGGAGTGACGCGAACATGGGCATGGGCGGCTACGCTGGTCCGTACGGTGTTCTGCCACCCCAGATGTCGGGTTATGCGGCACCGATGCAGCCGATGCGGACGTGGGGGCAGCCTTCGCAGCAGGGGGCGTATCCTGGAGTTGGCCCTTCGCAGCAGCACATTCACAGATCTGCAGAACTTCAGGGGGCAGCTGACGATGATGAAGGGGTCTGGAGCGAGCCGGAGAGTGGTGAGGTCTCTCGGGCAGCCTCGCCTGCGCTATACCCGTATGAAAACCCCACGAAGGGGCGGGAAAGGGCTTCCCGCGAGACAAGTAGGGTGTCCTGGTCAACCTCAAAGTCGGGGTCGACAGAAGACACCCCTGCTTCTTTAAGGCCTGACGGTGTCGGGCACGAGGATGTTCTGATGGTGACCAAAACTGGAGAGCCAGAGGTTGCGAAGACCAATGCCACGACCAAGGTGTCACAAGTGATCATGTTGAATAGTGAGCCTTCGTCCTCTGATACCCACCGGTGACACAGCTGATCTGGGGGTCCCACGCCAGAATATTGCGCGGAACATGGCATTGGACGACCTGAGTACCACGACGAGGAGGTTGGTGACGGAACTGGGGGAAAGAGGTTCAAGGTATGGATAGTGCTGGACAACGAGAAGATGGAGCTTCCGAGGACATTTGAGACACTTGCTGAGGGTCGTGAACGAGTTGCAAAGCAGGTGTTGGCGAGGCTTAAAGGATGCCGAAGCGTCTGAGCTGGTATGTGAGTGAACCATTCTACCTCCGTGATGCCTCGGTACTGGCGGGCAAGGATGATAGTTCGCCAGATGCTGGGACTAAGTTCGCGTACAATACAGAAGCAATGTCCCAGCTACCCCTATCTAAAGATCTAAAGTATCCTCGTCAAAGCATCATATATAAAACGAGATATTGAATTACTAACTAACTGCGGAGAACCGGTGGAGAATACAACACAACGTTGTCGGCAATGGCGAGTGTGACAGCAGAGTGGAGCTCTGTCAACGTAAAGTACAAAGTCTTCCATTTCTCGGAACCGACATAAATACAGTCAAAAGCGCCCTTGCAAGTCAACGACCATCTTCTCTCGTCTCCACACCCCCCACATTCTGTACCCTCTGCAACTCAGCCAACCGCTTATGAAGTTCCCCACCACCACCTATGTCCTCGCGTTCTTCATCGCTCTCGAGCCCGCAGCTATAGCGACGCCGGATACCGACTGCAGTGGGACCGGCACGCCTTGCCAGATTGCTTCTCAGTGCTGTTCGGGCCAGTGTTCGATGGTCAGCTCTCCCTATGTAAGAACCCTTTGCACAACGTTACTGCCTTTCGGACCTGTCTCATATTTGCTTGGTAGACCTGCATCGATTGAAGGGTGTACTGGAAGTCAGCCCATTACTCGGCTAGCGAACGGCTATCGGAGCAATGCGGGCCCACCTTGGGAAAGCGAGCAAGATCTTGAACCGCAATTGAGGCAACATACTTACTGATTTCAAGCAAGAGCCAGTCTACTGTCGTCCGAAGTTCAAGGATAATTAACTTGAAGTACAGACGTTATCTTATGGAGTTTCCTGGCTGTACTTATGTGCAATAAGACCGTGAATGAACAAATGGCGTTGATGTCAGGCGGTTAGGACTGTCAGCATAAAATGAGGGAGGAGCTGTATAAAGCTTTGTCGCTTGCGATGGTGGCACAAGTCTCACAAATGGCCGAGCCACTGAGAAGGAACCGTCCAAATCTCAGCACAGCTTGGATTAGTCAGCAGCCTCAGAAGTAAACAAAGCCACACGCCGTCAACGCGTCGACGGTTGCATGCATCTGCATCATGACCGAAGGCTGGCAAGGAACCTTTACTGCAGATCAGAAACCTTTACCGGCAACATCCGTCTCCCCTGTCCTCTCCTGTCCTATGTAACACATCTTTGACGTCGAAGCTGGTACCTGAACAAGATCCGCCCACACCGTTAGGCCGCTGTAGCCCATCCACCGCAGATTCACCGAGGAACCATCCAGGGCGCATGTACCCAGTCTGACGGTCATGTTTGCGGTTATCATCCGGCTCTTATCTTCAGCATCCGAAATCTCCACAATAACGTACTACTTGATGACGAACGCAGTTAAGGGAACATCCCTTCACTTCTAGAACTATGAGGCACATTTGTCTGTGCCGTGACGACCACCGCCAGAATTCCGAATCACGCTCTGAAGCGAAAATGCCGCACCAGTGCCCACCTAGTCTCCCCTAGGCAGACCCTATATCAGAAGACAGTAGTGCCCACCTCCTTTTTTCCGAGCACTGAGTCGAAGCGTTCCGTCCTATCTCTTTAACGCTCCCGGATTATTGTGTTGAAAGGGCTGTTACTGGGTATATACCCTAGCATTTATCCAAGTCCTTCATGTTGTGCTTACCGAGGTTCACCAAAGACTTTAACTTGGCTTGATTCAACGCGTACATCAATTCACGGTACTTCGGTGCCTTGATTTACTTGTTTTCGGGACTGACAGGTAACAGGCAACATCATCTCACCATCGGCGATCATTGATATACCGACGGCACACAGGAAACCACATGACTCCCGAGCGCGAAATTTGCGTTCGTTTGTATCCGTTCACTGTGATCCTGATGCTCTCGCCTTGCTGGCATTCGACGTCTTCGACGATTTTATTCACAGAGCACCGGAACAGTCATGCTACCGGGCGACACTGGCACAACGAGAATTCCGACATGCTGTCTTTGAGCCAATGAGAGTTCCTGTTCGTTTAACGGTATAAATGGGTCGGTTTTCTGTCCTTCGAAAACTATCATTCGTCTCTTCCTCGTCTCTGCTCTCTTCTGAATTCTCAACGATGAAGTGTGCTATCCTCGCTGTTGCTGCCGTCGCGGCCGTCGCCAACGCCACCTCGCTCAAGGTCGTCAACAAGTGCAGCGAGAGCGTCATGCTCTTCTCCCAGTCCTCGTACGGCACGATTGACAACAACGTCAACGTCGCCAAGGGCGCTACCCGTGATATGCACATCTCGAGCAACTGGGACGGCGCCATCAATGTCGGCACTGGGTGCAACGGTGCCAACTGCCAGACCGGCGGCCCCACATGGGACGGCCAGACTCCCTTTTCTCGCGCTGAGTTCAACTTCGTACGTGAATGAAACTCTTGTGTGGCCTTGTCAAAGTCTGATCGTCTGTAATATATAGTGGGCTGTCCCCGGGAAGGTCACCTACGACATTTCCTTGATCTACGGCTACAACGTCGGTATGGAAATCTCCGCCGGCGACGCGTCCTGTGACAAGTACGCCTGCCACATTACTAGCGGCTGCGTAAGTTCCATACGTAAAGTCCATCCAACCGCCTTGCTGACATCACGAATATCTAGCCTATCTCGGGCCCTGGTGGCTCTTGCTTCTCGCCGTGCTGCAGCACCAAGGCTGCCTGTGCCGGCGGTGCTCTGCCCGCTGGTGGAGGAGGCTGCGTCAACAACGCTGGCCCTGGCCCTCACTCGCCGTTCTACTACAACACCTGCCCGAACGCCTACGCGTTCCCCGACAACGATGGTGCTGGTACGTGTTACGCATCCCTGTAGAACGCGTATGCTTCGATTACTGATGACGCAAACAGCTGGATACAAGCCCGCCGACAACGTCGACTTCACGTGCGGCAACACTGATATCACCCTCACGCTCTGCCCAGGCACTACCTCGCACATCCCCAAGTAAAAGGTTTAGGATAGGAATTTACACGTTGGGATCTTATTTTTGGTACTTATTTCTGGTTCGCGGCTTATTCAAAGTGGAACAATAAAACGATGATTGTCATTGTGTCAACTTTAGCATTTAAAATAAACCTAAGTAAGGAATGCGCGCATCTTCGCCATGTACTCCTCATCAGAATTGCTCTCATACCTCGCGGCTATCCACTCATCCCTTTCCGGCCCCACAAAGTATCGGTACTTCGTCGTGCCATCCGTCGCCGCCCCCCAGATAACCTTCGCAACGTCCTCCGAAGAGGTAACAATCCCACCATTCATACCCGCAAACACGGCCTGCAGTTGCTTCGTAAACCCTTCATACGATGTCAGCTCCTCGCCCTGCCCATCTGGCCCGCCACCAAGTGTCCCGCGCGGGACCGCCATCTCGCTCCTGGAGCGGGTTCCAAACTCGGTGCCGGAGACGCCGCCGTGCGGCACGACGGTCTTGACAAAGATGTTCTGCGACGCGAGCTCGTACGAGAGCGCCTCGCCGAACCCTTCGAGCGCGAACTTGGACGAGTTGTACATCGTGATCGTCCCCATGCACACGAAGCCGGCGCCCGAGGAGATGTTGATCACGCCGCCGTGCCCGTTTGCGCGGAAGTGCGGGAGGAGGAGGCGTGTGACGTCCATGACGCCTGGGTGATAATAATTTCGCGCAATCAGTCAACGGCACTTTCCAGCATTCAAAAAAGGAGGGATGGTTCGCTGCTCACCGAAAAGGTTCACGTTGAACTGTTTCTGGACAGTCTCCCTTGAGATAGCCTCGAAGAGCCCCCGCTGCGCGTACCCAGCGTTGTTGATGAGCACGTCGATGACGCCGAACTTCGCAATGACGGCGTCAATAGCGTGCTTGATAGAGTCGTATTCCTCGAGGTCGAGACGCGTGACGAACATGCGTGGCGAGTCAAGCTCGGTGAGTTCCTTGCACTTGGATGGGGTGCGCATCGTCGCGGCGACATTCCACCCTTGCGCGTGGAAGTACTTTGCCGTGGCAAGACCGATGCCACTCGAGGCGCCAGTTATGAAGACTGTTTGGAGTGTGGTGGACATGGCGGTTATGCTTGTGCTGGTGTGAATGGAGAGGTCTGTCAATCGTCGCCTTTATATGCTTTACGGGACCCTTCATGATCAATTTTCCGCATAAGCTTGCTCACCCACATACCCGTGCATGACTCATTTATCGGTCATAGGCGTAATGGAAGGGCGTCAGCATGTATGGTGTGCTGTGAGACTGATTAGACCTATCAGTCCAGCTGGACGTGCGTCGCTGCTTCGTTCGCATCCGGTTGCACGTATGCCTGTGAGCTGAGTCGCGCTAAGCAGTAAGTAGCGAGGAATTGGCCGTACAAACGTCAAGCCACCAAGAAGTTCCCATCGATATGTCTTGAGCGCACGTAATCGCAATGTTGAGGACTAAGACTGCTTAGGTCTTTGACTATGGATGCAGATTGAGGTCTAGTTGTTCGAGCTGTGGTTGGCTGACGCCTCCCAAGTTGACCATCTGGAAGGAGTAAGAAGCGAGAACCTGATCCGACACCTGTCAAACTTAAAATAGACTGTCCGTTGATTTGTATACCTTTATTTGTTCTCAAGGCTGTGCAATCCTGACATAGCCTATCTCGCCCAAAAGGGCCGTTCACGCAAATATGTTGCAGGACGATAAGGTGCTTGAATTGTGGTACCCGAATCAACATCAGATGATGCTTTCGCTATACTAGTAGCACAGAGATGTTATGTGGACTGTCGAGACGCATAACTTCATACTACTAAGCTCCTCTCAAGCGCTTACACGCTGCCCACCTTGTGCACCTTCACCCAGTCCCCAAGACGCACGACCCCGCTCGCCGTCGGAACGCCATTGCACCCTAAACACGGCTTGTGCATCTTCGCAGACAAAAGACCCGTCCTATGTTTCATGAGCACCTTATACGGCACCGCCTTATCGCGTTCGCCTAGCTCTGGAGACACATTCGGCAGCTAGAGGAGCGCCGGAGTGAGCTTGTCTGCAGAGAGCCAGAAGACGGTCCTATACGCACCAGGCAGCGGGGAGACTTTGACACAAGGTGGATTGTGGGTGGCACCTCCAATGTCTTCTCACCGTACGCGTCCGTGGGGCTAGAAGGGTGTATGGAGATTTCCTGAATGATATCTTCGACAAAAGGTGCACCCGCGCCACCAAGAATGATGTTTGGCCGGAACCTTTGCTCGCGATGTTATTAAGTGAGCAACAGGTTGAGGAACAGGAAGCGTACCTTTCGATTTGTAGCTCCTCTTTCTCCCACTTCTTCTCGATACCCTGCTGACCGACCATCTCGCGCACCTTGCCCTCAAGAGACGTCACGCTCTCCTGAGACAGAACCAGCAACGGATATCCATCGTGGAAGACGAACGATGCGTCGAGGTTAGGGTGGCGCGCCGTTGGATTACATATACTTAGACGCGGTCCTTGCATGATGAGTAGGATCGGGAGACCGAGGAATGCAGACAGGATCTCGGAGGGCGTGCGTGACGCGGGCGAGACGCTCTCGCATACGTAGCCTGTTACACCTTTCGCGAAGTGGTTGATGTCTTCTACACTGATGGGTGCGGACGTGAGCACCCGTACATATGGGCTGGCATCGTGTCTCGGCGATAATAAGACGTAGTGTGAACACTTACACTTCCCAGCTCTGCAAAGTCTCCTCGTCCGGGGTCAGCGGAACCTTGAAAGACTCGGTGCCTAAGTCGGCAGGGAAAGAAACCTCGAGGACTCCTTGATCCTTGTGAATCACAGGATGGATAAGAACCGTCTAACAGCGGATAAGTGAATGCGAGTGAGTATCGACTTTAGTTTGGTTGACGGAAACTCCCGGCTGACCTTAGCGAACTCTCGAGCTGTGACCATCTTATGATTGTCTTCCTTGACAATCACCCATGTCCTGTCATACTGAAGCAAAAGTAGCTGAGTAAAGTCAGTTCAGTGAACACGCGGGGAGAGCATACTTCAAGGCCTAAGGGTGTATAGGCAACCTCGGTAACTGAAGTTCCCCTACAGCTCTAATAGGAACATGCGTTATAGTCAGGATAACAATGCTTGGATGCGCTCGCGAGGAGCGCACCTTGATGGGATGGACAAGGAGCTTAGTCACGCGTAACGCGGAGAGATCGAACTGGCCGTGGTTGACCGTATCAATAGCAGAAGCGCTCTTGCTTACGGTGGTCGTTGCTATCGGTGGGTGTCAGGTAAGCGAACAGTCCGCCAGAGGAGATCCCTCCGTCAAGAGATAAGGACGGGGCGGAGATGTGCTATGATATAACTAAGGCTCAGGGGCCCAAGATAGCGAAGCTAATCGATCACGCACCCGTAAGGTTGACCTTCCCCCGATTTATCCCCTTCGAAACCATGTACAGCGATCCAAGAGCGAGGGCTGTGAGTAGGAGAAGCGCATTCTGCCTGATCGTGATGGAGAGGTGGGCGAGGGTGTCGCTACGGGAGATCAACAGCTGAGACATTTGGGAGTAGATGAAGGGACTTCTTTAGTGCGCTGCTGAAGTTGAGGTGAGAGGAGAAGGGAGGTCTTGATCTTGGAAAGTTGAGGATTTATAGCGCCCTTGATGGCGGGCCTCCGTCGCGGGCATTGTCCGGAAATTACGATAAAATCTCACTTCATGTAGTGACTCAGCGTTCACCCTCGAACCCTGAACAATGACATGCTTTAGCGCTGGTATGGCGTGTGGACCTGATGAGCATGTGAAAGAAAGATGCACATTGGGTAGCGTTTGAAGACAATGAAGGTTGTCCAGCCATGAGACTCATTGAGCGTTTAACGTAATGTTGCGGGACGTGCAAAAGCGCCTACAAACCTTCGGTCCGGATCCCGGCTGAACCTGTCGGAATATTCCGAAACTCAGCTAACATGCCGTTGACCACCGCATCGCGAAACCTCTGCAGACCGCGATTGCAACCAGTCCCGGTGTCCATCCCGCTACATTAATCACAAGCTAGACGTGATGGTACACGGGATGTCTGTGTTCAACGAGTCAACGGCAACCCAAAGGAGAGTAGCCTTATGTGTTGACATGATGGAGGGGCTGCCTCAGACTGTGCGTAGCCCATGACGTCGATAATAGGTTCCACCGTACATGCATACATAAGGGACTCTCGCGAAAGCACGCCCATATCCATTGCGAACCCCTCCCTCTACTCGCCCAGCCATGCAAGACCCCAAGCAGGAAATCACCGGCGTCATCACCGACCTCACCAGTGCGACGTCCGCTCCAGCGCTTGAGCGCACCATCAACACCTATTTCACGCCTGATGCCCGCTTTCTCCATCCGCTCTGCCAGACTACCACCCGCGCAGGCATTTTGGGGGTATACGAATGGTACCGCATCATGAGTCCTAACACTAAAGCAGAGGTGTTGAGCGTCGGTGAGTTATAGGGTCTCGTTCGACCACTGCTTACCGGGAAGACTTATGGCGCCCGTCCGCAATAGTATACGACAAGGAGCTTAACGTCATCATCTTGGAGATCGTTCAGCAGTTCCGGATCTGGTTCAGCATCTTCCCCTCTGCCCCAGCCCGGTGCGTCTCCTCTTGCATCCAGCGTTGTATGTCACTCATCCACGCTGCACACACAGACTCAACACGCGCCTTACTCTCCGCGAAGTCAAAGGACTATACTATATTGCCCAGCAAGAGGACTTCTACCATGCAACTGTGGGTTCCGACGTCTCTCGACGTCTCTGATCAAAGCTGAAGTTGTAACAGGATATGATGGCGTTGCTCATGGCACCCCTCGTTCCCATTGTCCGTTTGATACTGGCATTCGCAGGTTGGGTGTGTGGCGTCAACGCTCTGCTATTCACGTGAGTCGCTTCCCCCCCACGCGTCATCGTAGCGGCTGCTGACTTCTAGTCTTTGATAGGCTGGTTGGTCTCACGGGAGGGAAGTACGCCGGGGCGAACGTAAGCCTGCAGGCCGGGCGCATCTTCGGAGGACTCGGCGGGATCGACGTAGCGTATGCAGAAACTAATCAATCAGCAAAGTCATACCTACTTCGTCAAGGAAACCCAGCGAATGCTGGTGTTGGTGACGACTTGCCCAGGCCTGACGCGCCCACTGACACGAAGTAGACTCAGTCTCGTAAACTAGGTTTCGATCTATTGCGCAATATACTTTGACTCGACGGATTGCAAAGCCTGTCTTAAGGTGGCACCTATCTTGTGTCACTCGCCGCAATCCTATGACTTTCGTCCACTGCCGCTTGCTCTCAATTCTCCTTGCTGACTGACGGCTTATCATACCAGTCTCTGTCGAATGGGACCGGATTTGCGCGTTATCTTCCCCCTAGTTACTTCGACAATAATGTTCGAAGTCGAGCAAGATTCCTTGTGTTGACGTAGCAGATAGGGGTCTCACTTCTCATATATCAGACTTCACCGAAAGCCTCCTAGCTTCATTCTACCATGCAAGACCCCAAAACCGAGATCGGAAAGTTTCTCAAGAACTTTGCACTGCGCCCTCGAGCTCCAGGCTTGAAGCGCTTATCAATGGGTATTACACGACGGATGCACAGCTCATCCATCCATGCGGGATAGCGACATCGCGCAACGGTATACTGTCGATATACGAGCTGTATCGGCTGCAAAGCCAGCTTATTGAAATCGAAGTGTTGAGCGTCGGTAAGCCACTCTCACTGGTACCGGATCTACCTGGAGATGTGCTGGGCTCAACGTCCCCTTGCGTTCTGCGTTCAGTTTATCAGAGTGATCCTAAAGTCAACGCGTTGTTTATAGAGGTAATACAAACATACCGTGTCTTCTATGTTCCTTTCAACTGCGGACCTACTCGGTGCGTCTCTATCACATTGACCACTTCGAGTGTCTATGTTGCGCTTGATACATGTACTTGTCCTAGATTGAATGTGCGCGTCACCCTCCGGGAGTCCGATGGAAAACACTACATTACCAAACGGGAAGACTACTATCACCCTACGGTAGTACGCGATTGTCCCCGTCACGAGTCAAGTTGAGCCCGAAACAGTGGTCGTAGGACCTCATGGTACCATTTGTCTACCCACTCGTCCCCCTGGTCCAGTTGTACCTGGCATTCGCGGGCTGGGCTTGCTCCGTCATTGTCTGGATCTTCGCGTGAGTGGTGTGGATTCATGGTGTATTGTGGCACAAAGCTCCGCTTCCTCCAGTCTGGCCAGTATGGTCGATTTCACCTGAATTAAATGGGGCTATTCGACAAATGGATTTGACCATCATGCTGCGCCTGTTCACTGGGGAGGAGTTGGCCCCGCCTGGGAGGAGTGTGTGGACCTTCGGGCGAGCGACAAACATGCTTGATGGTGATGATGCAAACGGTTGGACGTAGTGAGCCCTCGTCTTTGAGTAGTAGTTGAGCATTCCAGCCAGGCTAGGTATATAGCACGTTTTCAACGTGCACTAAATCCAGCTGGATCAGTCATAATGATATGTTTCCTCCATCACAAAGAGTGCATCCGAGTCAAGTTAGGGGGTGAGTTTAAGGCGCTGTGTGATGCCGCAAGACGATCTGATGGCCTATCACAAGCGCGCCGAAAGAGGTAATTCAACCCCTGACCTCCGGTGGAAACGGCTGATTACGCTCTTGGTTGCGTGCCCTGACTTGGTGATGGTAACAAGCGCGGACGTGGTGGTGGGCTAGTACATAAAGGACTGTGGTTCGGTGGATTGATGATGGCGTCGATCCACCATCTCAGCCCCAGTCCACTAGCACCATGTCCGAACGCCTCGTCATCTACGACAACAAGGTGCGCAGCATCATGATTCGCACTGCAAAACACAACCTACATTCATCGCAATGTCTGAATACTGCAGGGGAGCCCATATTGTCAACGCGTTAGTTCACGCTTGAATCGAGGACCATATACTACAAGGCTCTGACGGTCTGCTCAGGTTATGATGGCGTTATATGAAACCAAGGCGAAGTACGAATACCACGAGATCGACCTCGCAAGCATCCCGGCATGGTATAAGGAAAAAGTCAATACGATTGGAAAGGTGCGTCCCTTCTCTACCCACGAATCATCCATACGCGGTTTCTTCATGGTCACTTCAAGGTTCCAGGTGCAACATACGGTGGCCCCCCAGCGCCCACCGATGACCCCTCCCCAGAATCCACCAAGCTCGCCGAATCGCTCGCACTGATCGACTTCATCGGCGAGCTCTACCCTAACTCGGGTCTTGTTCCGAAGGACATCGTCGAGCGCGTCAAAGCACGCCGCTTTATCAACAGCGTCGGCACGCTCTTCGCGCCCTCCATATTCGTGTGGTATGCCCGCGGCGCGCCCTGGCGCGAGATCGTCAACACCGCTCTCGCTGTTCAGACGCTTCTCCCTGAGAAGGGCGACTGGGCCATTGGCGAGCAGTTCACTAACGCGGACATTGCGATTGCGCCGTTCGCGACGCGTCTGAGGGTGCTGTATAATACGGGGATCGGCAACTTCCCGCCGCAAGAAGCGGCGCAGCTCAAGGCGGTCATGGAGGCGCCGCACCTTGCACGCTTCAATGCGTATGTTGACAGGATTGAGCAGCGGGAGAGCTTCAAGGCTACATATGATGCGGTACGTATTTCACAAGGCTGGGTGGGACGGGGACCTGATCATACTGTTTGCTTCCGCCCTTGTAGGAATACAACCTTGCCATCTTCAAGTCGCGTGCGGCCCATATCAAGCGGAGAACCTAATATCCGTCCGGAGTCGTTCTCGATATTTCTATCAGAACCTAGGATGAGTCTGTAGTGACCTTCTAATGTATAAATATTACTGTGACGCCGGAAGTTGACAATGTGCGATGGTACTGGGCAGTGGGGCAAGCATCTGGAGCTTTTTCTAGCTTCTGTTCTTTTTATGTACCATGCCCGATAGTTCTATGTCAAGCTTGGAGTCCATCGCTACAGGAGGGAGATTCGCTCTGGATATCCTCACTGGCACGTCTTGACCCCTGAAGCTGAAGGATAGGATAACACGCGGCCCCACAACTGAGCTACAGATTTGCTGTAGTATCACGCTGACCACGTTCAACCCCATTGCAGGATACTATACATGCACGGTTAGCAGAGCATTCGGATGAAAGCGATGTAGCAGGGGTTACCTCATTGAGGCCTGGGTCGGCCCATAGAATTGCGCCGAAAATCATAGGCACAGAAGATACGAGAAAGAAGACTGCGTTGTCCCTTATGAGAACGACACGTAAGTCATCTCCGGTCCACAACTTCCAGGTATGCCGCTGTCGAGTCTCTTTGAGATACGTGGCGTAGCATGATAGCGTCAACATGAGAAATATGGTTTGGAAAAGCACGAAGGTCAACTTTGTTACAGACATGACCCATTTAGGGAGATTTAGTCGTGTAATGCCAAAGTCGCATGCATGGAAGTACAGCATGGTAGTTTCCACGACTATGAATATGTCAAATGTCGGCTAGTAAATGAAGTTATAAGGATTAGTGGAGGGCATGTCAGCTTACTGGGTATTCCACGGAACAAGACGATCAACAAGATAATCATCAACACTTGTTCCACTAAAAAGCAAGCGATCATAAAGCGTAGCACTTTCCTATCTGCGTTGTGCAATACGTAAAGTCTCATGATCATAGCACCTTTAAATTTGGCTGTTAGCATATACCTGTCGCTGACGACATTATACTCTTGGGATTCACGCTTAGAAAGGGTGTGCGATACGCTGATTGCGCTCAGGTATGATTTCTCGCTTCCTTTATACTAGTAAATACATTAGGAGTACTTCTGTAGCTCCTGTACTCGTATTTAGCTTCTGATTCTCTAATAAATAGCTTCTGCTTTACCGAGCCTTGGCCCGGGACTTGTGACTCGTCTGGTGGTCTATCCACCCATCTCGTGTCTTATTATCTTATCTCGGCATCGGCCGATTACGTGAACACGATGACAGGCTCACGAATTCAACATATACAAACACGTACATTGTAATGCGGCAAGGGGAGCAAGTAGAGTTATTTCGCCTATCACCCAAGTCCCGTAACCTATTGGTCAATAATAATATGTCAAGGTTTCGAGCTCTTAGAAAGGTAAACAATGCGATACATACACCTGGAAGTTGGTTCAATTACCCACAACACAGCACGTATCATACATGAACGTTTGAACGCTGAGCGCTGAACAGTCTAGCTTTACAAAACGTACGTCTATAAGCGATTGATGAGGTGTTCCGCAGCAACAGATCAGATGAAAGTAGAGCTCACAATGTCTGATATGGGTATGTTCATGTTGTTCACTTGAAGAAGGATCATTATTTGACGGACTTGAGTATTGCAAAAAGTGCTTACGAGCAAACATGCTGCAAATTCTGAATCACTTCGGGTTTGATACGTAATAAACAATCTTGTACTTACATGGCACAAATTAGGCCACCATAGCGCAGCTATCATCTCCAAATAAATTATCAGGCTCACGTCACAGAAATGCAGTCTCACACTGCCGTAAAGTAAAGCCGCTGATGATAGTTGCTTAGAGAGCTTTTTCGGCAAGGGTGTGCCATCAGTGATGGATAAGACGCCTAGACAAAGACAATCTACACACCCAGAAGATTTCGACCTGATTGATAAGCCCAGTCAGATGATTCAGTACAGCGAGATGAGGTTGGGATGCGTACCTCTTCGTCCAGACAAAGCACTGGCAGCTAAAGCGTGAACGTGGTACACTTACTTAAGAAGAATAAATTCACCGTAGTCATACAATGCAACTGCTAATGCTATGGCTGCATGGACGTACAACTTAGTTGGCGGAGTCATATCAACATAGAATTACCTACCGTAAGTATAGCCTGACATTTGCAAGTGCAAGAATGCTGAAGTCAAAGCGTCCGCCATATTAGAGCTACTGGTAAAGCGTGTGCGAAATCGCTTGGCAGACGACTGAGGTGTCGAGTTGGCCACTGACAGGTGCATCCTGAGTTACTCATAAAGACCCCCGCTTTTAAATGCGTGGCTTTTGCGAGCTGTGCAGATATCGAAGTCATCGTTGTCCATTTTACAACGCCTTGGCAATAGAAGCATAATCTCATTGCTATGATCTTGATTGATTCCCAGAATCAGCTCTGTTCACAGCATTTATGCGCCTTGCTTCCCACGTCGGCGCTGGTGGCCGAATGTAAGGCGAACAAGCTTTTTACGGTTTAAGAATAATCGCTGTACTTCGGCTAGTGTATTCTGAATGCACATTGAGATCCAATGGGTATAGATGAAAGGCAGTATGTTATCGTACGTAGCTATTCTCTACTCAAACGACAAGCGTAAAAGAGGCGCATGGAGAAATCAGATTTGCGATGTTTAACACATTGACGCAGGGTTTGATTTGCACAGCTAGTACCCACAAACCTACGACGCGCGTTGGACATTACGAACTCCGTAAGCTGTATGCCAAGCAGATGCATCTTGTGCATGCAATGTGTTTACTCCGGCGATAGACAGTAAAAGCGCCCATGCACAACATTATAGCGGATTTTGGACAGCGTTTGCCTAGTCACAGAATGACGAGGGCTAAGTATAACGCGGCGTAGGCCAGCCGATCGGTGGCAGGGAACGATAGTACTTTCCGCATAAGGGATCCTCTGCTCGTTGACTCAACGTTGACTAGTGCTAGACAAACTCGGTCTCGTTGAGGACTTCAATGTTTCAAATTTAATGTTAAACCGCGATGTCTTGCTTTCGAAGACACTTTATATTGTAACACTGCCCTCAGGAAAACTGCACCAGCTGAAGATGACCTCTGAACTGAATCCGAGTGCCGCCTGATCGTGTTAAATCTGGATCCTCGGCCACAGTGGCTTCGGCCCGCATGTCGAGCTGCTGACTTGAGCGCCAAACGTAGGGATGTAATCATTCCCAGTCCTAAGGGGATCGATGTCAATGATAACGTAAACTGCTTTACGATACATCCGCCATAGTCTCCCTATGCACAGCAACTTCCAACTCGAGTCGATTCTCAATGCGATTATCTGACATGTTCAAAATTGCGTCCCCGGCTTCCCTTCGCATCCTCATGAAACCAACATGGTTCTTGACATTAAGAATGATCCGAGGTCCAACCACCGCAGCCCAAAGGGCTTGAAATACAACGTCGTAGTAGGCCATTCCCACCTGAGTCATTGAAAGGTCAGTGGCCTGCATGGGCTTTTTGATCGGCCTTACATGTGAGCTCGGTGCTGATAGGACTATCGGTGTCACAAGCGGGAGTGCAACTCTGATGATTCATCAGCCCGCTGAATCGCAGAGGACTGACTCTGAGAGAACATACATGATGTACGATGCAATGTTATCTCGGATAAGGATGAGTCGGAGGTCTCTCGACGCGAACCAAGCTTCCAGTGAAAGTGGAGCCCATCTTTCTTTGAGGTAACAGAAGAGAGAGTACAGGGTCAGAGCCACCACCACAGTATGGAATGCCAGAGTTATGGTATTGCTAATGAGGAGGATCCGCTGCGAAAAGGAGGGGAACGTAGCTGTGCAAAAGTGCACGCAATGCCCTTGTTCCGGTATGCCAAATTCTGCAACTGAATAGAATATGAGGCGAAAGACTTTATATGAAGCAAAGCTGACACATACCCCCAAAGTTGCGGTAGGTTAACGCCACCGATATGACGATGACCATTTGCTCAATGACAAAGCTTCCGAGCAGAAGAAACAGTATGCGTTTCGATTTTTGAAATAAAGCATAAATCCGTAGGATCATCGTCCCTAATCAAGGTCAGAATTTTCTCAGTAGCCTAGCCTAGCTCTCGAAATCATCTCACCTTGTAAAACGCATACGATCAGAACCCAATATATCTCCCATATGAGCCACGTTGCATAACCTTCTGATAATTTAGGGGAGGGAATATCGAGAAGTAAAAAGTTCACGTACATCTAGAAGTAAGAAGCGATATTACGTAGTCAATCAAAGCGGAAAATTCACCCTCACGTCTGTTAGAGGCACGTAAGCACGCGTTAATATGGGATACAGAAATTAACTGACCGTGTACGAGGATGGAACATATGGGCCCGACACTACATTGATATTCTAGTTCAAATGAACTGCCCCTAAGCTGAAGTGACGTACAAGCTGAAGTGCTGAAGACATAATTGGAATGTCAATTTCTTATGCATGAATGGGATGCTTACACGACGTAGAGAAGTCCCAGGTATCGGAGCTTGCATTACCCCGCCCAATCAGAATGTTCTCTCTAGGTCACTCAAGTAAAAAATACTTACAAGCATATAGAGGCACGACGCTAGTGAGAACTTCCTCTTCTGCAATCATAGGGGCTTTTCAGCGACATTTTATCAGCCGGTTTGCATGACTTACCCATATGGCTTCAACCTCAAGGTTATTGACAGAGTTATTTTGGGGAATATCAACTTCGACGTATGGGGGAACATACCTCCTGCCCAATACACAGAACTACACACAAATGTCGTCTTAATGCAAGGATATATCGCATAAAACAAGTATACGAACTATAGTCGTGAACAACGATAGTCATAGCAATGCCTACATATTGATGGTGAATGATAGAGAATGTGATGCAGAAATTTAAGTGCACATACAATAAGCATATTCAGCCCGAAACAGTATATCAATCGCGCGAAGAGGCGGCACCGGCATTTGCGATGGATGACAGTAGCTTAACAACCTGGCAGGTCGTACTGCGGTGAGCGAAGAGGGGGCGAAGATGTAGGGATCTTGAATGGCGCTCATTTGTACAAGCACGTTCGGAGATCTGCGCCGTATTTGATGGTGCGAAGCTACTCCGTGCACCCATACAGAGCAGCGCCGCCATTGCATTGCTGATGTTCTTGTCCCATGCGTAAGGAAGACTGTCATATGGCGGATATCTCTGGGCACAACACCGCCGATAAGTCAGTAAGCGGTATTTCTCCGCGAAAGGACTGTAACATGTGGTGTCTATTTGATGCCCGAAAGTTATGTTTAGACACCCTGAGCATTTGGAACGGCGTAATGCACAGCAATAGGTCATGAAAGCGATGTCGCGTTTCATGAGACTGGGGAGCCATTAGCTCGTTCGAGACATGTGCCAAGGTGCTCTGCAGTATTGGAAATCAGGGTCTATGAATGCAGCCCATAGGCTTTAATTTGCTTGTTTTCGACTTCATGGCGGGAGGATGTATACACCTCATACTATCTCATTCCTGGTGACGAAGACAAAGAAAATCCAGTTTCCAGAAATTCCACCACCATTCCATGACTGACGACTGCTAACGGACTCCTCGTCAAGCACAGCACACTGGCAGTAATTAATATTGAGAAGACTGGGGCTCATCGATGACGGAGATCAACAGCATAACACATCACAGGTGCTAGAGCGATGAGCACTCTATAATTGGGCAAGGCGTGGAAGCTTCGGCTTCAAGCCGAGAAATACCATGGCCTCAAACCTAGTGTTGATGCGGATTTGCAACAAGTATCAGCAGGGGCTCGTGCATCGTGTGCGACTCAAGCTGGCTATCATGAGGCCAAATCGCTGATGAACCAAAACAAAGAGATTGCGCACAACCATTCTTGGTGATATCATGAGCGACCGACTATCCAAAGACAGTGACTCACATCCGGCTACTCCGAAGAAGGGTATGACTTGGGTATGACACAACTTGAAAGATGTTGGCAGACAACGCATCCCCAGCTTATTCAACGAAAACGAAGGATACACAAACCGTTGGAGATGTACCTCGTGGCAGAGCATGGTGCAGAGTCCGAGATAATCATCGATAATGGCAGCCACGTATATGAGAGGAAAAGCAATCCCACGTGACCTAAGCGCGTTTGACTGATCCCAACGCGTCCACCTGCACACTAGTCAATCATCTCCTTTACTCGTCAACAACGATGTCTCGCACCTGGTCCACAAAGCACAGACCCAACCATCAGGCCCCCTCGACGCCTCGCACTCCCGCCTCCTCCCAATCGGAGAGGTTCTACCCTCCATCGTACTACGCAGAGGCCGCCGGTATCCCTTACCCGCCGACTCGTCCGGAAGCAAGCGAACGACAAGGCCGGGGATTTAGTCCTGTAGATGCGCCCTCAGGGACTCCACATGTCAGACGCAGCAAAAGTACGCATCACTCCCCGTCGTCATCGTCGTCGAAAGAGCAACGCCGGAGGAGTCGCGCTAGCCCCATCGATACGATAGAAACCCAGTTACTCCCTACCCTCAAGGACACCATCGAACGTATGACAAGACCACCTTCACAGATATCTATGGCTGCCGAAGAAGACATGGACGAAAGACCCTTGGCCAGAGCTCAGTCGGTGGCATCCAAAGCGTCGAGCGCAGCATCATCGAGTTATCTTCAAAGGCCACATATCCCACCCAGACATCCAGACCGCAAACCTACTAAACGAGAGTCGCGTGCTCATTTCCATCACGAGGAACATGTTCCTAGCAACTCGCCGATTCCCCCTCCTACCACGCCTACTTCTCTCCGTACAGGCCGACTAGCGTCAAAGAAGCTCCCTTCAACGTCGTCCGAAGAATCAGTACCCCGGAGAAATACATCGTACGACCAGTCAAAGATAGCAAGCAGCGTAACCAGGAAGTCAGGGAAGAAATGTAGTGCAGACGAGAAGGCGGAGAAAACGCCCCAGATGTCGCTTATTGGATCGCCGAGGAAGTTCGAGCGCATGAGATCCCAAACGGAACCAGCCACCTTTACCACTCCTAAATCCACCAATCCACCCTCTTTCATCCCCGTTCGGCGGGGTGGAAACATGGCGTCGCGTACGAGGACACGGAGGGTCGCGTTCTCAGGGGAGACGGAGTCAGACGTCGATTCGCCGTCGGACTCTGCGGTCGCGGAGATGCGTCAGCGGAAGTTGGTCGTCGCGAATGCCGTTGTTGTCCCTTCATCGAGTTCCGAGAGCGAGAAGAGTATCATTGGCGTGTTTCCAAAACCACCCACGTCGCCTGCGCCTGCACCTCTACCACCGCCAGCAGCCCAAGAAGAGCAAACAGAAGCGAGTGTTCAGCGGTCAGGCTCGCGAGGCAGTCGGTTCGGTCTCGGACTGGGGCTTTCTGGGTACAGCTTGAGGTTCAAAAGCATGTTCGCCGATGCGATGAAGAGCGAGAGTAGTTCCACAGTGACCGCGTCTGGGAAAGGACAAGGGGCTGTTGCTGGCAACGCGTCCGGAGCTAGTCCCTTTCTAGCCGACCTAACACCCAAGCCTCCTCACCCCTTTACTCGCGACGTCCATAGCGAAGACTCAGACAACCGTCGCAAACGAGAGCTTTTGGGCCTTTTCGATCGTTTGGATGCACAGCAAGACGCGTTTCCTGCGAGTCTCGGCTTCGAGACCGACCATTCGATTCAAGAGGGTCTGGCGTTTAGTGGCTCAGGTGACTGCTCCGCCAGCAAATGGCCCCCTTCACGCCCCCAGGTCGACGACTCCGCTTCCGAGTACTCTTCTGACGATCATGGTGATGCGGATGAGGAAGAGAATGGCAGTTTGCATTTAGAGGGCGACATGGGAATATCACTAACACGTCATATCGGTGCGTACCACTGTCGCTGCCTAACCTTAGCGACGCTGACGCATTCTACGCTCATTAGGTCCCTCGAGAATACCTCGCTTGCCATCTTCTCGCGAGGAGCTTCGATCCGTAACTTCCCTTTCGCAGAGAACAGGGTTGCAGAACGACATCGGCGCGCTCAACTCCCGACATTCCCTCATATCCGACGTGGAAATGGACGAAACAGTTGACGAGGTGGAACAAGAACCGCCTGCAGCAGCCGGGTCGATGGAGCTCGAAAAACTGGCTGGATCTTCAAGTGTCGCTGCTGCTCGGGAACGCGAAGCTTTTGGGATCCCTCACTCCGTCTCTGATGGCTTGCCGACTTCTGATTCTCTTGTCAGTCACGCTGAGAGCTGGATGTCCTCTGTCTCCAATGAGTCTTGGCGCGACGACTACGACGATAGCTCTGGGTATACGGGTCGACTACTCAAGCATCTTAGTGTCATACAACCTGAAATGATGATGAAGGTCACACACGACGACGCTCCTGACGAAGGGGATGCTGTTCGGCCTGACGAAGAGCACGACGAATCTGATTCTCCTATCTCTGCTGACGACCCCCGGGACGCCGAGCGGCTGTCTCCTCCTTACGCATCTCCGCTAGAGGACTTTCCGACGCCGTCTATCACGGAGCCTCCTCTGCTCCCCTCTGTATCCTGGCTCTCAGGGAACTCACCCACTTTTGCTGCCCAACGCTTCGCTGGGCCTCACGCTGACTACGTCAAGGACGAGGACATCTCACGAACGCTTTCTGATTCGTCTTCATGGGACGACTTTCGACGTGTCGTGGTCGGAGAGTGGGGCGATGCTGAAGCTGTCCGTCAGGAGGTCATCTGGGAGCTCACGGAAACGGAGGTGGACTTCGTCAACCGGCAACAGAACGTCATTGACATGTTTATCCGGCCGCTTAGAGTCCAAGACAGCAAGAAGTGGGTCTCTGGTATCCCGGCGGATATCACGAGGCTGCTGGATTGGCTTGAGGACATCGTCAACCTTCATGTCGAGATCGTAAACGCTCTTCTGGATGCACGGAACCAGAATCAGTCGGTCTTGCTCATGGTCAGCCACCTACTACGGCCACACGTGACTAGGTTCGAGATCTACCAGCCGTACTTGGCAAAGCTAGAGTACGTGGCGGCCATGATTGAGCAGCTACTCGCGGACGACGACAGTGACTTTGGTATGTTTGTCAAGTTGCAAGAAAGCTCGATCAAGAGCAGCAACTGGACGCTGGAACGATATCTCGTCGAGCCGGTTAACCGTCTATCGCAGTATCCGGACATCTTCCGAGTGAGTCTGATCATATGCCTGCTATCACCTCTCACATGTATTTCAGCGACTGTTGCACGCGACGCCGAAACACCATCCCGATTACGTGTCTATGCTCTCTCTCTTCATGTCCTCGAGGCTAGTTATCCGGGTGCTCAGCGAGGTGAAAGATAGAGAAGACGAGTACGAGCTCGTGAAGACCATCTGCTCTCACATCAGAAGCATGCCATTTCAGGTCGCAAGCAGAGAACGACGTCTACTCTACCAGGGCACACTTAACCTTTCGAAGAGCGACATGGGATCTCATGGCGATCGTATGGTAGTCGAGCCTTCGGATTCTAATCTTAGCTCTATCAGTGATAAAGTCAAGGTTACCGGACGTACAGTTCTCCTATCGCGAGCGGTGGAAGGTCTGCGGGGCCGCTCATCTTCGGTGAAGTCAACCTCGTCTACAGCCACATCTGTCAAGTCCTTCCGTTCCGCGCCATCTTCATTCGAGATCCCGAGGGAGGAATTCCGACAAAGCATGATGGACTCGCTACCCGCTGCGCCGCTCACGGTTCAGGTCTTGCTGTTTAGCGATCTCCTCGTGCTCGCATCCGCTCTGGGCACGTTGAAGCGGCAAAGCCTCGTGGTAGAAGAGATTGACTGGCAGCTGCTCGACGAGATTGGCATAACGAAGATCGTCGCTGTGAGGCAGCGCGAGGGTGCGTCGTCTTGTAGCCCCTATTAGTATTATACTTGGGGCTGACCGCCATTCTTCAGGCTCACCAAACACCGTCGAACTCGACGTCATCCAAGTAGAAAACGACAACAACACCACTGAGTCCCTTATCGGTTCGGCGGAGGATCCTCCGCTTGTGACCACCGTATCTCTCTCGGCGTCCTCTCCAAACGCAATGAACTCCTGGCTCCCCCGCTTTCACGAGTCCTGCCAATCCACCTTGCGCGCTCTCGCCTCTCTGACCCCATCGAGCAGCAACGACGCGAACCGGGGCTCCAGTGCCGACATCCGTCTGACCGAACCTTCTCCGGACCTGCTCGACCCAAAGGTGTACCACGAATCGCTGATCAAGTCCATCACGGATATAGGCCTTCCGATCCCGAAGAGCCCTTCGATGCAGATCTACGAAGAGGACTCTGGGGCGAAGGTCGGGTCACAGCAGAGGGAGAGAGAAGAGCGCGGTTGGTGGTCCGTCCGCTTTCATCGCGTTATGAGGGAGCTCGAAACGAAGGAAGTGCCATCACCAGCCTAAG
The DNA here is from genome assembly GCF_000271625.1 of Coniophora puteana RWD-64-598 SS2. Classification (NCBI taxonomy): domain Eukaryota; kingdom Fungi; phylum Basidiomycota; class Agaricomycetes; order Boletales; family Coniophoraceae; genus Coniophora; species Coniophora puteana. Next base: position 1,622,757 of record NW_006913063.1, read on the forward strand.
TATGGTTACCCTCGCTATGTACAGTTTTCGCAGTCAATATGTTATGTTTATCATGTAGCTTTCTACTGTAATGACAAGGTTATCATCAATCATTGAATTACCGCTTCGCTCTAGTACTTCAGTCCAATCATAATCATTGATTCATAAATGAGCAGTGTTGTGTAGTTTATTGCTGGCATAAGCATAAACAGCGTGCAGCAACAGAGGTAAGAATTAAAAGTGTACTATAAGCAAAAGAAGGAAAGCAGGAAAAGAAACAACGCCGAGCGCCTAGTGGCATGAGATGCAGTCTTGCGCATAATATAAGAACGTCCTATGTGAGATGGTTCGATACCTCCACCCTCCCTCCGTGTCCTCACCCGCAACTCACGCTTGAGATTGTTCGACATAAAAATGTGTAGCTTTTACATCATCCCCCGCGACATCGCCGCGAGCTGGCTTGCCATCTCGGGGTAGTTCTCTACGAAGTCGAGCTGCGCGCGCGACGCGTACTGGTACGTGATCGCGTTGACGAGCTCGATCTCGCTCCGCGCAAGCTCGGTCTGGCGCGCGAACATCTCGATCGCGCGGTCAATCCGGCTCTGCTGCAGGCTGAGCTGCGCGAGCGTCGCCACCGCGGGTTCGCACTCGGGGTCGATCTCGAGCGCCTCGACGCAGCACGCCTCGGCGGCGGCGATGTCCTGCGTCGACTGGAAGACGGCGAGACCCTTGTTGACGAGCGCGAGGACGTTCATCGGTGGTGGCCTTGGAAAAAGGAGGGGAGATGTCAGGAGAGGGTAAGATAGGATAGATAGGGGCTATAGACTCACTTGGCACGCTCGAGCTCGATAGCGCGGTCGAACTTCTCGATGGCTTCTTTGAAGCGTTGCTGATCAAGCAAAAGCTCGCCACTATCGACATCCTATATTAGTTTTCCGGCATTATACGAAGAGCACGAGACACTCACTAGTAGTTCTGGGGCTCGCTGCGCTGGGGGAAGGCGGTGAGCGTCGAACGGAAGGTAGCCATAGCCTTGCCGACGTTGCCCATCTTGTACTGAGCGACGGCGAGTTGGATATGGCTGAAAACAAAGTTTGACTCGAGCGACGTCGACTTGGTGTAGTTTTCCGCCGCCTGCTCGAACTCGTTGGTGATGAACAATACTATGTGACGCTCCTTAGCACAGAGATAGATAGCCTAAGATAGCCAAAACTCACCTTGGCCACGGTGGTAGTAAATGTCAGCGTCGTCAGGGTTATGCTTGATCGCCTCCTCGAAGCAATCGAACGCCGTCTTGTTATCACCCTGTTCCATGTGAACGCTTGCAATCTTGACCCAGCTCTGAGTGTACGAGGGGACGAGCTTGATGGACTCGCTGAGGTCTTCCTTGGCGCCGTCGACATCACCCATGAGGAACCTTGTAAATGTCAGTGTTCTGAACTGGCCATTGACATATTACGGAACACACTTGAAGGTACCGCGGAGGTTAAGGGCCTCGGCACGACCCGCGTCAAACGAGATGCCTTGTTCGATGGCTTCGTTAACAAGGGTGACCGAGTGAGGATAGTTCGATGCCTCGAGAGCTTGGAGAGCCATGATAAGCGTGTTGTCCCCTGTAGTAGGGTCCTCGGGGAGAGTAGGAAGGGGGCCTGTTCCGAATCGGGAGATTAGATTCACTCTCGCAGTGAAGCTGAAGTCAATAAAGACGCACGTGGACGGAAAGCGGCAAAGTAGGCAGAAACGAAGGTGAAGGATGGGAGTCTCCTCTCGCGAGACTATAACAACGGCTCAGGTCAGCTCGAATCCCTTGCAAGTAACAGTTGATGCACGTACACCCATGATAGCAGCTGCCTTCTCGCTCGAAAGCTTCTTCAGCACCCGCTCCACGGACTGTGCCGCTGCCTCGTCCTGGAACTTGTTCAGAATAGTCGCGGCGGTGAAGTCTATGATGTATTGGTTAGTTATCGTGATGTTCCCGTTAAGAGACCGGGCTGACATACCACGGAGTGACTCTTCATATCGGCTGAGACGTTCAAGAGTAGTCGCGCGACGATTCAAGGCCTTTACGTAGTTCTTGTCAAGGGAGAGAGCGCTGTCGCAGTCCTGTATGACTTGCTCGAGTCGGGGAGGATCCATGTTCATGAACGCTAAGAGATCATGTCAATTCCTGCACTCAATAACCTTGGAGAGAGGAAGAGAGTGGACTCACATGCTGCGCGGTTGCTGAAGAAGACGGGCTCGGGGGTAGGAGTGACGCGGATAGCCTGAGTGTACATGTCGACAGCCTTTGCAAAGTTGCGAGCATTGTAGCAGTTGTTACCCTTGCTCTTGAGCGTGGCAGCGAGCTTTTTGCGTTCCTATAGTCAACATGTCAGTATGGAATGCAATTTGAACATACGGGCGCTTGAATCAAGAAACTCACGTCAGTGGGCATGGCATCAATTTGGGCATCCGTTAGCTGAGTGTCAGCTAGAAATCAGACGAAGGTCAGTCAGCGTCGGTCTACTTGCATACAAGCAGAGACATGTTTGCGGTCATGGTTGGAGAGGATTACTCACCCTCCTCTTCCTCAACACGCGATTTTTTCTCCTCCAGCAAAGGCCCATCAGCATCATTGACGCCTCTCCTCTTTCCCCTCTTCGATTTCTTCCCCTTTTCCGCGTCCGAGCCACCAGGGCGGGAGGTCGAAGCGTAGTAGAGCGCGCCTCCGAGCGCGAGAGCAGCTGCGGCACCACCAATGATAACGGCACGCCTATTTTCCGACACGAACTCGGACACGCGGTCCGTGAATGAAGGTGCGGAATCTGAGGAGGACATGACCAGCAGCGACGGTGAGGGGTACAAGGACTGAGCCTTTGACGAACTGGACTGGGGGGGTGGGATGAGGCGTCCGCGTGGTTTTGGCCGGGAGCGTACGCTCAATTTTTGGGTGGGAACAATTACGTCAGACGCGTAATGAAAAGATTCCGATGCTCGCCCTTTGCCAGACGCCGCGACGCGTCACTCGTCGGCCACTCGTACCCGGACTCGAGAGACGATCCAATGTTCTATTCAACTCTACAGCTACTAAATAATGGTAAGAATATACATCTAGTGAATACCTAAGTAACTTTAGGCCAAACGGAAGTCACGGCTCCATCTTCTCAGACTGCTCACTGTGGCAGCTATCCATATCAGACGCGCGCGACACAAAGGATACCCTCGGCATCCCAGCTTCAAGGTCATTAATGTCAGTATGCGTCACCTTCGAGACAGTAACTGCAACTATGGGTGCAGGCTGCGAGATGTTCGAAGTTGACCGTAGGAGAGAGGGAGAGACTGCGATACGCGGCGAGTGGCGGTCGCTCGGTTTCTGCAACTCATGCCCGAACTTGGATAGACCAAGGCCAACCCTAATGGTGATCATGGTGAAAACGATACCCTAGATACAGTGTCGGACATGCGCTTCACAGGAAAGGGACCTTCACAATACTCACGATTAGGGGGATTATCTATAATAAGGAGGTGACATGTAATCAGCCAATGATATGGGCAGGCATGACAAGGGAAACCTACACCGTCAGCGATCACAAACTGACCGTAATTTCCCAAAGCGTACAGCACAAATAGAAGAGTGAGAGCAAGAGAGTACAATACGCCGGATTCAATGATAATCACTGCGGCGAATATCGGTCTCCTGCCCTGCACATCTATGTGCCGTGTAAGCCTGACCGTATACATAATCCGGAGCGCAATGAGTGCTTCAATAGGAGGTGAGTCAGCAAGAACGCCCCTGACCGATAAGCAAGAGTTTGTACGCACATGTAGAAAGCAGATTTACAGCCAACGTCATAGCGAAGCACGCATAGGACGGCTTCTGCAGCACGAAGAGAGACGCATCGTGGTCTTTCGTCGAGCACGCGTGCAGAAGAACTATGCTTGCACCTAGACCGTAGGATCAATAAGATATGTTTTCAAAAGTCTCGGCAAACGAACCTATGCTTCCCAACAACGCAATGAAGACTGGGATAACCACGCGCTTGTCGCCACCCCACGCCATGTGCATTCGATACACCTGCTCGATAATCAGTTTCCCCTGACAAACGGCCAAACCGCTACGCACCATAAAGCTGTCCCCCAACAACATTTGCGCTACAAATACCGTGGCTTTGACGAGAAAAAATGCCGAGCTAGACGAGATCAAGACTTCGAAGGGGCCGGTCGCGTTTCCAGTGAAGGCTACTATGAACCTCGCAAGGTCCGCCACGAGGTGCTAAGTATGGACTGTTCGTTGAGCTGGATATACGCTGAGAGGGAAGACGCACTATCGTAGCAAGGATGAACATCAGCGGCGCGCCCGCAACAATACACTTGCTGATGTTAGGATTCTCCGCCCGCCGCTTCATGAGTATCATGGTTGCCGCGACCAGCAGGATGCTAAACATGCCTGTGGAGTATACTCCTGTTATCTGATGCTGTTCGGTTCTGCGAGGAATCCTGTTAACGCACCGTACAGGATACACTGCACGAATAGCGAAACGATCGTTGCATTCTCGAGGGAGATGGCCATAGCGCATGCTAGGACGACGTTGTGGTGGCTATGAGTCTGGCGAAGATCGAAGGACCGCTGGGCTATATGGCCCTCGCGGATTCAAGGAAACCGTCGGAATTCCGAAGAAAATGAGCGGTTGTGTGACCCTCGCGATGGCATGCGGGACGTTATGGACAGCCAACCAGCGCCTTGACTCAAGCCAGCGGCCATATTACCTGAAACAGCGGCGGCGTCAGAAAAAAAGTATGTAGAGTATGAGTATTTTAAATTGCGCCGTCATGTTGCGCTGGGCCAATTTGTAGTACTGGCGGCAATTTGTAGTACTACCAGCGATAATTTGTAGTGCTGACAATAATTTGTAGTACTAGCGACGGATGAACGTTGATGAACGTCACTGGTACTGAAAGGGGCACCCCGGAACCGGGTTGAGATGGGCCCGGGCCGGCGGCAGCTCGCGAGATCGAAGGGTGCAGCACTGCAGGCCTCCTATCTTGCCACCCCGCAATCAGCTAGCCGTGAGCGTTCAAAAGAGATGTTTATGCGTGGAGGACCGCCGTCCAGCACGCAACACGTTAATTCATAGGATAATACAAAACGACTGTGAAGTATCCAGATCCTAAAGATACTCGGAGTTCTGGTAACATGTCACTGGCGCTTATTGGGGTGGCATTTATCTCATAGAAACCGTGGAAATCTGTCTACGGGAGACTGCTGCTCTAGCGCTCCCAAAGGCTGTATCGTCACGGAGTAACACACACCAGGATGCTCTTACGCTTCGCCGTCTAACAAGCAATAGGAGGTGAACAAGTGACTGTGCCCGCAGATCTATTTGTATTGTCCATTTGTATTAACATCGGGACTGATAGAAAACTCCAGATTGGGACCACTACTTGCGTCTGGTCTGTTAGGGGCTCTTCACTTCCTTCGTCATATCTTTCGTGAATAAGACGTCTGTCACTGTTCGAGAGCAGTGATTTGTTCTGACGTGGATGAACCGGATACGCGCGCACTGTTCAAGCAGTTCAAATAGTTTGACTGACGTTGGGACTTGTGTCACTCGCGGATTGCAACCAATTTCTCGACTGAGTATCTCTCTTGATGGGTGCATGCCTGTCCACACCTTAGGTATACGGTCTTCTGTACACAACCATGCGTACAGGCAAGTCATGAGGGTAAGATAGTCCAAATGTAGTAGGCTACTACTGAATTCAGACCGTGTCACGTTCCAAGAAGTTCAGGGACAGGTCGATATCCAAGATCTCTAAGTCGCCGAATTGGCAAGGGAGAAGACGGAACCAGTATTGTAGCAGTGTGACAGCCAGCCCCACCTTGTAGAAGGCCAGATCCTCTGATACCCCATGCCGCGGACGAGGTCGCGCCGCCGCTTTCGCAATAATTCCAAATATAAAGTCTACTGGCCAGGCGGTTCTTATTCGTGTGCACTGAGGCCGTAGTTGGAGGTAAATAAGAGGCGACGCCGCGATATGTGGACTTACTAGCCCAAATCTTGCGCGGAATAATCAAAAAGGAGTTTTATATTTAGTTAACTTATTAAATGGTAATATGAGAACACCTAAAATTAATTCTCTTCATCACGTTTCATAAGTGAGCGGCCATGTGTGGTTGCAATTTGTCCCCATCTTCGTACACAGTTTGTTGTTTGAGATGTAGATAGGAGTATGATATGCAAAACAGGCGAGAAAGACTGATAGCGGCCTGATGTCAAAGATCCGGAGGAAACGGGGCCTAAGGGCGTTATGATTGATGAGAAGGGGAGCGACAGACTGAGCTTATCTTCAAGTTGTCGGTTCAAATTTTGATAACCATGTCGTTCCCAGGCTCATACCCACTGGTATTTAGAGTGCTCTGGGCAAATCGTAAGGAAATCGTACTCAGCATGTAACGCAACGGGATGCAGTAGCGTAGTGTTGATAGAGACAGTGGTTGTGGCAAACGTCAAACACCAAATGGATAGCTTGTTCTTGACATGTTCCCTCGCACTCTCGCTCCTGAGTGTGGGAAACTTGTCCGATCGGTGTTTGAAATGCTGGCAGCCTAACACGAGCAAATATCTATACCAAGATATGTTTCTCTCATCACTACATCCTCGCAATATTTCCTAAAACACACGCTCTCGGGTCTCGCCGAAGCACTCAAAGGAGCGATGGCTAGGAGCCTGCGTGGTTCTTTGCGTCCATATGCATAGTACCGGCGCTCTTTGACAGAGATCATATAAAAACTTGATCCCGTCCCTTATTCGCTGCCTGCTTTGCCTCGATTGCTGCCCACTGTACCTCACGGCGTCAGCCCCGGCCGCTACCCTTTGCTCATCCTCCACCCCCTCTTCGCGTCATGTCCGAGGTTGGGCAGGTTGTTCAGCGTTCGTCCTACTCCAGAGATAAGGAAAAGCACCCCACCGATGTTGAGGAGAACAATGTCGACTCCTTCCCTCCAGAAGACGACGAAGAGTCCAAGAACGGTAAAATGGACCCTCTCCGCAAGAAGATGCGCACCATCGTCCTCATTGCGCTCGCCGTTCTTATCCTGGGCTGGTGGATATCTGCAATCGTTCTGAAGGCAACCAGGGACAGATGGTGCGTTCTGGGGTGTCTCTGCATCACGGCGAAGTGTACCGAACCGTGATGCCCATTGATCCAAGGCTCGTCCAGACCATCTTCGCCTGGTTCTTCCTGTTGTGGGTCCCAATATCTATCGTCACGGTAATTCCACTGTCCGCTGACCAGAACTGTACACGCATTCAGGGTCATCCTCTTTCGCTTCATCCCCGCCTCAGTCGTCTCGCGGCCCATCTCTGCGGTATGGATGCCCCTCATCCAAGAGCCATGGTACAAGCTCCCGCGCCCGATGCGCCTCACTATCGGCTGGCTCTGCCTGCTCGGCATCCTCTTCGGCTCTGCGTTCGGCTTCCCCTTGCCTGCTGTAAATATCCGTCCGTACATGTTATTCCCCCATGACTGAATGCGTACCAGGGCACAACCTACGGAGACCGTGTGATCTCTATCCTGGGCATTTTCGTGTTCCAGTGCGGCTTCTATGCCAGCTCAATGAAGAGGGCTGCTGTACCATGGTGGGTCCTCCTAGGTCTCGTATCTGGCATTTGACAGAGCCAAAACTGACTGAACTGTATGGAAAGGCCAACGATCATCGTTGGGTTGTTCTTGCAGCAGGTCATTGCGCTGTTCGTCATGAAAACTGGTGCCGGTTTGAAGCTCTTCACGTACATTGCCGACCTCGCGTTCGACTTCTTGACCCAGGCCTACGTCGGCGCTGCGTTTTTCTTCAACAGCGACGTCGTTACGCAGAATTTTTTCTTTGTCAACACGCTGTCCGCGATCCTCTTCTTCGTCGCGACCGTACAGATGCTGTACTACGTGAGTTATCTGAATCCCTCTTTCATACTGCGCGCTCACAAATTGTCTCTCATAGCTTGGAGTCATGCAATGGATCGTTAAGAACTTGTGCGTATCTGCTTTAAGGGGCAAAACTTGAAACGGTCGTTAACGTGACTATCCAGTGCCTGGGTCTTCTATAAAACCATGAATGTCTCCGGCGCCGAAGCCGTCGTTGCTGCCGCCTCGCCCTGGATCGGCATGGGCGAGTCTGCATGTCTCGTGAAGCCCTTTGTCGAGCTCATGACCGCCTCCGAACTGCACCTCGTCATGACGTCCGGCTTCTCGACCATCTCCGGCTCCGTTCTGAGTGCATACATCTCCATGGGTGTTCCCGCGCAGAACCTGGTCACCTCGTCAGTGATGAGCATCCCGGCCTCAATCGCGATTAGCAAGCTGCGCATGCCCGAGATCGACGAGCCCGTCACGCGTGGGCAGGTCATCATCGATCGCGGATTGGTGGACGACAAGGACAGGCCATCGAACGCGTTGCATGCATTCTCGAGGGGCGCGTGGTTCGGGTTAAGCATCGCTGGCCAACTCGTGTGAGTTGCTATAGCACATTCGCTCCCCGATTCGAGAGCTGACAAACGTGGATAGTGCAAATGTGCTGACGATCCTTTCGCTCGTTGCTGTCATTAACGGCGTCCTGACGTGGGTCGGCCGTGGATTCGGTATCCATGCTCTCACTCTACAGCTCATCCTCGGATACATCTTCTACCCGATTACCTTTTTCCTGGGTATGCCTTAGCCATTATCCGCATAGATCAGAGCAGCCTCTCACCCCGATTAATATCATCATACAGGTGTCCCCCGCAACGAAATCCTCATCGTGTCCCAGCTACTCGGCACCCGACTGATCGAAAACGAGTTCGTCGCATATGAGGGTACGTTGACTACCGCACTTAACTAGTCCCTGCTGCGATACTCACCACATCGTCTCCAAAAATCCAGCCCTCGCCGCTATCAAGGCCAGCGACAACCCTCTCTCCTACCGCGGCTACACCATTGCCTCCTACTCGCTCTGCGGTTTCGCCAACCTCGGATCGCTCGGTATCCAGATCGGTGTGCTGACCGCCCTCGCGCCCTCACAGGCCAAGACAATCACACGCATCGCCACCTCGGCGCTCATCTGCGGGTTCTTGGCTACGCTGCAGACCGCTGCTCTCGCGTGAGTATTTGACCTTCACAGCGTGACTATTTTCCGTGCGCAATACTGACTCTTTCGTTTCATTTACCTCTTTTCCTTTTACATGAAGGGGTCTACTCGCTTAATGTCCTAAATCGATGATTGTCACGTTCAACGCGTGGGATGATATCCCATTCTTTCCTGATATATAATCAGGTAGGATACTCACAAAAACTAAGAGGTCACAGAATACGGAGGCATGATTGACTGTGATATCAGGGGGTGGCTATCTGATAAACAACATATCTGTAATAGAATCCAGATCCAGATATCATGATACCAGCAACGAAATTAATGGCTCCCTTAGAAAAGAATCGAATACCTGACAGTACTCATCAACTTCATGGTCCTCCATTAGAGGTTGCGTATGATCCGTGCTTCTCATCGTAGGCCACCCACCGGAGAATTGGCTCTCTGTGGCAAGCAAAATGGTTGAAAGAGATGGTGCGAGTCTGAGAAACTATTTCCGGCTGAAGAATGACACTCATGGGTAGAGATATGAGGAGATACTATGAGTGGACTCGAGGGTCACTGGTTACGCCCCGGAAGGTAAAGACTTCACACAACGGAGTGCAAGAAACAAATGCGATATGTCGACGATAACATATTGAATGTACCTCTCCTAAGTTCGAAGGACTTATGAGAAAGCCGACACCGTGCATTGCCGTATCATGTAGAGAGACGCTCTAATGTTTCTTACTAGCCCCACTCATCGATCCCAGGACATCCATTCCAAAGCCACTTCTGGCTAACACGTCTTGAGAAATACAGATGTACCCACTCTTAATTTGTGTGGCGAGTTATTGTGGTTGATATTTAAAATCGAAGCTATGTACGCATATAAATTGCTTAATACTTTACCCAAACTTGAAACCTGAGGCCTGGTTTTGCATAATGGAGACACGTACCCCTTGTGTCCCTCTACCTGTAACAAACCTGTACGGACTTCATCCTGAGGGTTTCGCGGGACTAGAGCCGTTTCGATTTGACCTCGTGTGGAGGTTTTCGCAGGTAATTCAGAGCGAGGGATGTACGAAGATGGCTCTCATATGCCTGGTATCCGTCCAGGTCGCGCGCCACAAGAATACGGCTACTGAAGTTGAGGTGGCAATGCCACTTGTGGCGTTTCATGAAGTTGGCCGGGAAACAAAGGAATCGGAATATCGGCCGTGAGGACAAATATTCTAGGAACATTACTGTGGTGTCTTGGTTTTGTCGTTAGGGATATAGATTTGCCAGCAAACTAAGCATTTATGACAACCATATTGCGCTGTTCGAGTGCAGGACTTAACCGAAGAACGATCAACGATAGAGTCGGGAAAAGCCGATGAGAAAGAACCAGAGGTGTGTTCGCCGTCGAGAAACCTTGCACGAGTGTGAGTCGACGTTCTTAACTTGGCCGTCAAGCCTTCTTCACCCGTTACTTGGTATCTTCACTATCTTTACGAACACTCTTGGCTTGATCCTAGGAACCCTGTTTCAGATACCTTTCCACGTTGTGGAATGGAGAGTTTTCCCGGGTATGGAGGTAAACAGACGTGGCATTTTTGCGTCAGATTTTCATGCCTGTCATCAAGCCTGAAGACCGTCATTGATAGTAGTCAATCGCTGACCTGGGCTATCAGAATTAGATTTTCTCTTCGATGCTTGCACCATGACACTATCATTCTGAGATCCTCGTACAATGGTCAAGAAAATATTGTTCATTGCCCGGAGGGTCAAAGCGGAGCACAGGCACCGTTTTGTAATTCCGTTATCTACTACCTACGCATGACAGGTGGTCTCGCCCATATATAGCTGATCAAGTACTGAAACTGTGTCCTATATATGTTTCTGCATCTGCGCGGCTACTTGTCGATGGTCAGCTGGAAGTGTACATACCGTATGGGTACTCATCCACGTCCAAAACGCGTATTCGGTATGTCCAAAACGGGGCCCTTTGAACGTCAATACATTCTATCGGATCCACGGTGCCTGTCGCGCCATGAATATGAATCCCGGTTCCATACCAACTCCGGCTCCCACCGGTGAGCATTCTAACCGCCTGAGGTCTTCGTTTGCTTTCGCATCCTTGGTGCTCCATGTGGATGACGATTGCCTATAAGTATCAGACTGACGGTCAACAATTCGGACCATCTTCTCCTAGCATCTCTTTCTACTCATATCTATCTTCAAGAAAAGCAAGTATGTCTACTAAACTTGTCGTCGATGCATTAATGCTTTTGGTTGGAGCATACTGTCTCAAGCGCCTCGCGAGCTCAAGGAAGAGGTCGTTGCCGCTCCCACCTGGGCCAAGGCCGCTTCCGATTATTGGGAATCTTCTTGACGTCCCTTCCGAATCTCCGTGGCTGACTTTCGCTGAATGGAAACACCGCTTCGGTCAGTCAGCTTATATACCTATTGCACTTTGATAATTTCCTCACTAACTTTAACTTGTCAATTATGAAACGCACGCCACAGGCCCGGTATCCTCTGTCTCCATCCTGGGCCAACGCACTGTCATCCTCAACACCCTTGCAAGCAGCACCGCGTTCTTCGACAAGCGCGGCGCTGCTTACTCAGACCGCCCGCAGCCGACGATGGCATGCGAGCTCGTCGGGTATAAGGACAGATTGATGATCTTCCTCAATTATGACGCTCAGTTCAAGCACTTCCGCACGCTCATTCGGCCCGTCATGGGATCGCGTGCGGCAGTCGCGCAGTATGGTCGGGAATTGGAGAGGGAGGCGAGGAGATTTGTGCGGGATGCCATGACGTTGGAGAACGAGGAAGATTCTAGAGAGCTGGAGGTACTTATTCGAAGGTAGGAGTTGTGTTGATATATTTCTGGTATGATGGCTAAGAAGTTTGATTTCACTAGAACGGCGGGTTCAATCATCTTGAAGATCACGTACGGATATGAAGTCCAAGGAGCAAACGACAGACTTGTGAAGGTGGTTGAAGAGGCCATGTCACATTTCGCACATGTTACTACGCCTGGAGCGTTCCTCGTGGATAGTATACCTTTCTGTGAGTCACATCTTGACTAAGTGGTCAACAACGTGACTCTGAGGACTGAATACATCGGTGCTCTGCAGTGAAGTACATTCCCGAATGGATACCTGGAATGTCGTTCAAACGAACTGCCAAACACTATGCACAGTCCTTCACGAAGATGATTGAGTATCCATACCGTACTGTGAAGGAACGAATGGTGAGCTCAAGTCTTCTATAATGCGAAGCCACGTCAGTTATTGATACCAATTCCAGGCCACGGAGGATGCACCTCCCTCCTATGTCTCAAACTTGCTCTCTGAAAGGCCAGACATTGACGTATCAGAGGAGAACGACATCAAGCTATCTGCTATGGCGCTATACGCAGGGGGCGCTGATACCGTCAGTTTTCAACCGTTTCGCAATTCCACTTACTCGAGAAACTCATGTTGCACGCAAACAGACCGTATCGGCAGTCCATAGTTTCTTCCTTGCGATGACGCTTCATCCCTCCATCCAGCGCAAAGCGCAAGAGGAGGTCGACGCCATCGTGGGTGCGGATAGGCTCCCGACATTTGAGGACCTTGAGCACTTGTCATATGTAGATGCGGTGTGTAAGGAAGTGTTGAGGTGGCTTCCTGTCGTGCCTTTGAAAGAGTGTGTTGTAACAGCGGGAAGCATGCCGATAGTGATGACACTCCGCAGCGATACCGCATATATCAACGGCGGACGACGTATACGAGGGGATGATCATTCCAAAGGGGACGCAACTGATTGCGAATCTGTGGTGCGTAGTGCTGATGTTTCCCATGAGCTGTCACATCCCTTTAACCATGTTGACCAGGGAAATGTTGCACGACGAGGAGACCTACCCGGATCCGCACACGTTCAACCCCGAACGCTTCTTCGGTTCAGGTGCAGACGGGAACCCCCAACTCGATCCGCGCACGATCTGCTTTGGGTTCGGGCGGAGGTGGGTCTCAAATGTTACTTACCTCGAGAGCCATTTTCGATGACGACGTAACGAAGGATATGCCCTGGTCTACATCTTGCGTATCCGTCGATGATGCTTGAGGCTGCGACGGCGCTCGCGACGCTCAATATCGGCAGGGCGACCGACAAAGACAAAAATGAGATCGTACCAGAGGTTAATATTCTTCCTGGTACGATATGGTGAGTTCTGGCACCTTTTATATCCTAGAGGGGAATGCTGAGGCGAGTCGCGTCGGGGGCGGTCAGTCATCCTATCCCTTTCAAGTGCAAAGTTACCGCTAGGTCCGAGGAAGCGCGGGACCTCGTGCAGGAGATTTAGAGGCGCGCTGCCTGAAAGAGGAGCTGAGCGCTGAAGTAGGCTGGTTTTTGAACGATCCGGATAGGGATTTGGTTCGATCGAGGTTCTAATTTGAGCGACATATGGCAGCATTCATGAATATACTTGTGTTTCCATCATTGAGATCTACTAAGTGTCTCCGAGCTTGCTATCCAGCTCTCGTACCCTTGCCTTTGACCCAATAAGCGCGTTGGTAAGCAGGACATGCAGCGAAGAGGACACACCTCCAGCGCAAACAAGTGCGCGTCTCTCGATGCTGGGGAGAGTTTATGCACTGCCTCCGCGAGCTGGTATAGGTAATCCTATTTAATCGAGTGGTTTATATACTGTGTCATTGCTCGCAAAGATGATCGGACCTCACCTTGTTACGTCCAGATGGACCGATCGACTGCCAGATGTGGTGTGATAACTTATCGAGAGGCTCAGAACCGGCTGTGAAGCTGGTTTATGAGTCGTTAAAGTTGCAGTAGCAGGAATAACCTACTGAATGCAGGGTTGTCGGGTCGTCCGACATAGCACTGAATATCAGCCCAAAACTCAACGTCAGCTTGCCACTCCCCTCCGAAACATCACAAATAGATTATATAACGCACGTGGCAGTTGTGAATCACGATGCGTGCCTCACCGTCTACAATGTCATAGATGTCCATTGTTTCCAGGGTATAACCGTTCTTATGCTGCCAATTAGAGGATACCAGCAATATCATTGAATGACTTGCCCTTTCGCGGTGGTCTTTTTGTACAAAACAAAGGTGAGGGGTGGCTTCACGTGTGTTTGAAGAGCTTACCTAGGTATGCGCGAGCTTCCTTCTCGTGTACAGGATCTATGGTATACGCAATGCCTATGTCGATCCCAACGAGTATTGAGTTCATATACATCCTCGTGAGAATATACATCCCATACCCCACACAGTGTCATCGTCAGGATACGGATCACTTGCGGAGTAGTGGTCCCAATCTTCCTTGTGGATTAGAGTGACTGCGCGTCCCGGATTCTAGTCATTCGAAAGTCATTTGTCATTCAGGGATGGGTAGGGTATAACATAGTGTGTACCTCGGGCGTCCCTCGATGATGATGAGACATTTGAGAAAATCGACGAACGTAGCCTTTGATAAACCCGGGGCCTGTGAAGCGGAATGATTATATATGGTAGAAGGAGCTAACTAAACGTCTAGGACTTACGCTACTTCAGAACGAAAGGAGGTGGAGGCGGCTTCGCGGAAGCTTGTTATCAGTACTGTGATTCACCAGACCATTCTCATAACGCACCTTGAAGATGAGGGATCCATAACCGAAGACAGTGAACGGAGGTATTTGAGGGATCGTCATCGTAGGCAACGAAAGAACCAGAAGTAAGCTGGGAGGCGTTATATGGATGTATAGGCAATGCGTTGCATCAGGAGCGAGTGCGATGGCGTGTTTAAACGCGTCTTAGTCAGTGAACAACTTGGCCAATCGCAAGTGACGTGGACTCGGGCAAGACTCGGGACCGCATGGAGGACAAGCCACCGAGTGTGAATCTTCCTTCAAATGCGTAGAAACAGTTTCGACGGGCCATTGGAGATATGATAGAGACACATCGAGTCGGTTACGGGAGGTTTGAAGAGTATTGGCCAAGGTATCGGGGCTGACGCTGCTTAGCGCTGAGCCCAGGTGTTTTGGATGTTGTCGACGACGGTGGGAAAGAGCGTGTCGGGAACACCCGAAGCGTGTCACGGACCTGTATCTCCGAGTCGCGAGATTCCGTCCATCTATGTTTCAAACTTCAAACGCGTCAGATTCTCGCTCTTCGTTTCTGATCCTCCCAAGCTCGTTCCTTTTGAGCACATGGATCCTTTTCATGACTCATAGCAACATTCGGTGAACAATGTGCGCACGCTCATACCATGTGACCCCCCTGAGCCCTGGGGCCTGAGCCTGACCATCACAGCGCTCAAAATGCTTTCTCCGTCGCGGTTACCGGCTCACCTGCACGCAAATGGCCTTGTGTTCTATCAGAAACAGCGAACGTTCCATTGTACGTGTCCTCGTGCACCCTTGCATCACCCGGTGAACTGACGAATAATTACATTAGTGGCACATTTCCGCAGCTGTTCACATGGCGAGCGTCATTGTCTCTTGTTCCAACAGAACTGTGACATCAACGACCTCCTTTTCGTTCTGATCGATTCTTGAACTGAACTTCACCTCGTTTGGTCCGCCGAGTCCGAGTCAACACAGGGTCATTGAGTCAAACTTACAGCAAGTACAAGGTGAGGCGTTCGCCCCGATCAAACCTGGTGCTTAATAGGTTGCACAGCCCGCCCCTTCTCCCGCATACAGCGTGTATAAGTACTGAGCTACAGACCTGCTCCCGTCCACATCTCTCTTCCTCCCTCGTACGCTCGCCCTCAGTCTTCAATAGCCTTTACTTCGCTCCACTGTGGCTTTTTTCAAGTTCTGCCTCCCGTTCCTCCACCGCTCTCGTCCTCGCTCTACAACCGCCACCGCCACCGAAACCAGCAGTACACGCATGACACTCTCCGTCATGCAACTGGTGTGCGACCACCCTCTGTCCACGAACTACGAAAACGACACACACGACGCCACCACCACTCCCGAGCCCGAGCTCAGCCCGAGCCTCAGCCCCTCAGCGTCCCTGTACCACACCATCCTCGCGAGATACTTCCACGCGTCCCACCAGAGCAGTGGCACCCCCGGGCCGTCGCACCAGAGCGCAAGCATCAACACGGGGCAAGCGCTCGATATGGCGCTCTACATATGCCAGATTCCACCAGCGGACAGGGGCGCGCCCGAGCACGCGTTTCTCGAGCGCGTCGCCGCTGTGGTCTCGCTGGACCTGTACAAGCGCCCGGGCGGACACGCGCCTGCAGCTTGTGGGGCGCTGTACACGGGCAGCGAGGAGGAGGTGGAGATAAAGGTCGAGGTCGATGTGAAGGTCTATCGGAATCGAAGTCGCGTGCGGACGGCGTCTGTATCGGCGTTATGCAAGGGAAAGGAGCTGACGAACGGCGACTCGGATATCGATGGTGATGATGGGACGCCAAAGGAACACTGGGACGTCACCGTGCACTGGCCCAAACCCCCGCGCGAGCGTGTATGTCTCTGCAAGCGCGACCAAGCGTGCACATGCGACCAGCTACAATGGACACCCTCCCAATCCATCAACTTCCGCAACGACCGCTGCTGCCTCTCCAATTCCAACCCCAACCCCAACCCCACTTCATTACCATCTCCCACCTCAGAGACCGAGAACGCACCATGGGAGTCCGAGTCGGACCTCATCACATCCACGACATTCACCGCCACACTGCACGACCCCCTCGCACGCACATACTTCCTGCACTACGGACACACCGAGCCCATGCGCACCCTGCTCGACGACGCCGAGCGCAAAGCGATCAACGTCGCCTCCCTCCCGTCCCAAAGAGCAGGCGACGGCTGGGCGTGCCTGTATCACCGCGCGCTCGAGCGCTTCCTCGCGGCGTGCTGCTGCAACCTCGCCTGTTCCCCCGCCTCGGAGCACATTCTCACCTCCGGCGGGCTGGTTTCGCGCCGGGAGGACTTTGATAGGGTCTGGAGAGGCACCGTCGAGGGGAGGCGGAGGGCGCAGCCCGAGATCGCTGAGCTGAAGCGCTTTTCGTACAGTCCGGTTGGCGGTAACAGTGCGACTGCCCCCGCCGGGCCGGGGCCCTCCAAGACTCCAGTCAAGAAAAAGTGAAAGTCACCCACTGACTTGTAATGTACTTAGATGATACACTAGGCTCGATGTAATACACCATACTTATTGTGAGCATTCCCAGCACTAATATTAAGCACCGTGCATGTCCCAGCGCAACCCATTTGTGAACCCGAAAGCAGTCAATGCCTCTAAGTATTGGCGCTCTCACTTGCCCACCTCCACATCCTTCGAACCCAACCTCCGATCGTCCCCATACCCCCTTGCAATCCCGCTACGCCCCTGCTCCAGCACACTCGGCGCGTCCTCGCCCACACGCGCCTCCAGACCCTGGTACGTCCTCGACTGCAAATACAGTGCCGCTGCGCTGTCCGCAAGCGTTGCGACCGTCCCGTTTTGGTTCCGCAGGACGATGGCGCTCGGGTCCATGTTGCTTGCGCTGATTCCTGATAGCGATTTGGGCTCGAATTTGGGGTCTGAGCCGTGCTAATATGAGATGCGCCAGCGGTGTGGGAGGAGGAACCCACCTCGGAACTGCCGTGCGCTTCTGTATTTGCCAGTGACGAGGGAGAACGAGGGGCGGTCTCTGTCCTCTTCATCTTCGTCGCCGTTCACGTCGCGTTCCTCGTCAGTTCCTAAGGCCTTGCTCTCCGCGAGGAGCTGCTCAAAATCGAGGACGTATCTCCCCGTCCACGTTCCCTCCGGCATAAGCGCAACCTCAAGCTCAAACGGTGTCACAATCGGCTTGAAGAACTCCTACAAACCACCTCCACTTTATAACGCCCATCGCATGTACAAGATAGACGATAGCGAACGCACCTTCGACTCCACCACACTATTCTCCGGACACGCCACAAGCACAAAACACTCCACCTCCATAAAATTCGCGAGCTTCGCCGGATTCAGCTTCCCGACCGAGATCGTGTAGCTCTTCTTGCGCGCGCGCGCGAGCTGCGCGCGGAGGTGCGCGATGAGCGGGAGGTACGACGCGACGCCGAGCGTCCCGACGAGGATGCCGAACACGTCTGCGTCGCGCGCTTTTTGGACGGCTGCGAAGCGGCGCATGAGTAGGCGGTTCGATTTTGGGGATTCGAGGCGCGTGGAGGAGGCAGAGGAGGAGGGGTCGTAGGAGTAGACCTGGGAGGAGGAGTGTGTCATGAGGAGGTTTGTGAGCCCTAGGGACTCGGGACCGATGTAGAGGATTGTTGAGGGTGGCGCCTCGGTGGAGTTTTCAGGAGAAGAGTCTGCTGCGTCTGTTGGCGGCGCTGGATTGGCGACGGGCGGGTCGAGACGCGTGGGGAGTAGGTGGCAGGTGATCTCGACGGGGAGGTCCTGGGTGCTTTCTCGTAGCTTGTCCAATATCTCCCCTACATTCTTATCGTGAAAATGCCATGACCGGGTACATTGATTAAGACTGGCCTGCGCGATGGTGATACGCAACATCATATCTAAGCGCCACCCTGTTCTTGCCTTCTGATTCCTCCGGCGGCGGCAATGCCCGCACGAGGGCTGCGAACTTGTTCACGCATTGGTCGACGTCGATCAGCTTCTTCCCGAAAACGTATATTACAGGCAAGCGGTACGTCCTGAGGAAACGGATATTGAGCTTAGATGGAGTACGGTCAAGGTTAGAACGTACTGACTCATGCACGCGTGCCCGTAATGTACCATGAGGTCTGCATCGACATGCTGGGCGGCCACTTCGTCCACGCAGCAGCTGAGTGAAGCAGATGAGGATTAGTGCCGAGTGCAAAGAGGGTAAGAGAACGGGATCGACCTCCCGTATGAGGTGTCAGCCAAGACGTATAGATCGCGGCCTGGACCAACTCTCTGCTTCAGGAGACGAAAGATGGGTACGGAGTCGTGGAGAAGCTCATCAGGGAACTGGAGAGCAATCTAGACCGCCACACATGAGTTCGTGACCGATAACATGGGGATGAGAAACTCACCTGGCTGAATCCTCCATTCAAAATCGCCTGGGCCGTCCTCTCAATCTCGTAGAACGTGCTGAACTCGTCCGCGGAGAGCTGGTCGGCGGTGTGATCG
The DNA here is from genome assembly GCF_000271625.1 of Coniophora puteana RWD-64-598 SS2. Classification (NCBI taxonomy): domain Eukaryota; kingdom Fungi; phylum Basidiomycota; class Agaricomycetes; order Boletales; family Coniophoraceae; genus Coniophora; species Coniophora puteana. The sequence continues at coordinate 1,641,895 of NW_006913063.1, forward strand.
ATGTCGACTTCTAGGGACCTGGCGATAACTTCTGCACCCGAAGGGGAGAAAGCGGACGTGATTGGATCAGAAGACATGGCGACAGGCGGACGTTCGTTGAAAAGTAGGAAGAGGCGCGAAGGAGCAAGCTTGAGGGGCGCTATTGATCGATGCGATCCAAGGGAGCGCGTGGAAAATTGAATGTAAGAATGTCTCTATTCGCCGGGCCAATCGAAATCCAACCTCGGTCGCAGAAGAATATGGGGTTTTGGATTTGAATGACCTCGGGAGATAGTGAAAGAAAGAGAGGAAGGGGGACTTCTGGTGGAGGGAGAAACGTAATCTTATCGCGGGAAGGGGTCGGGATGTGGCTGTGCAATACAGCGTGTGGTGGAGCAGTCGCGCGTCACAGACAAGCGAAGTCGTCAAGTTGGAAGGTCTTCATCCAAAAGGCCAGACTCAAACATCACTTATCTCTCCCTGACAAAGACCGACCAGCCCACCAAAACATTCAAAGGTGAGGCCCCTTTCTTATCTATCCTTTCCATCGCGCCCCTCACTCCAAAATGTCGGCCAGCACGACTCCTTACCCAAAGTCACTGCCCCTTCGGACAAGCGGCACGGGTGTCTACGCGAGGCGCTCGTCCCGCTCCTTCCTTACCCTCAATCCCGCTGACACTCCTCCTACTCCGAGGCTTGGCCCACCAAGGCTTTCGCCTTTGTCATCTTCTCGTCTCGTCTTCACCACAGCCGATTCTTCTGATTCTTGTCCCGACGCGCCTTCAAGCTACCAGCGACGCGTCCGACCCGTTACACCTCCGTTATCAGCTCCTTCTCACACACCCGCATCAAGTCCTCCATCTTCACTACCAAGCCCACCCAAGAACTCCCTTCCGCCTGCATCGTTCGGGGACGCCGAGTGGCATTACACCAACAACATGTCCATCCCCCCACCTCCCTACCACATTGCCGCCAACCCGGCCCGACCACACATCCACGTGGCTGACACGCCCAACCACGCTTCGCCAACGCGCACAGCTCCACCCTTCAGAGAGCTCATGAGCACCGACAACGAGACGGAGGACGAGCAGGCGCCCATATACACCACGCGTCGTACACGGAGCGCGCACGAGCTCGTTCGCAACGGCCCCTCCGGCAGCCGGCGCGACAGCACCGATCCCGTTGCCCGCTCGAGCGGGCTTCGCTCGTTTATCAATCTCGGAGACGGTCTCAGCTTCCGTAGCCGGAGCTCGACCAAGGTGAACTATGTCACGACTACACCCGGACAGAGGGGGCTCGGGGAGACAGAGACGGAGACAGATGAGCCAGTGCGTTCCTTATCTTTTGCTTATACCGAGTTATGTTTAGCTTACTATGCTTTTCGACGCGCTTCTTTTACTTTGTTTGATTGCTCTTATGAACTTCTTCGCGGCTTATCTCGTATCTGCCACACAGTCCCGCCACCTCCCAAACACGCGCATACTTCCCGCCTCAGAACCGCTCGTGCCCCCACACCTCGTCACAACCATCCTCTTCGAATCGTCGCGCCTGCTTGCTGTCGTACCCGCTCTTCTGGGCGCCACGCTGAACGCATGGGCGCTCTACTCGCCTCCGGGATCCGACTCAGAGTACTGGCACTACGGGCGCGATGCACGTCTAGCTCACCACTCGAACGACGGAGGCACTGGTGGGGTCCCTAAATGCGCGAATTGGAGCAGAGGCGCGCTGCCCGACAGGGGCGACTACTTCCTCGCCGTGCTCTGGGTGCGTTCTTCGCTTGCTTCCCTGTTCATTCTCATTCTCATCCTCGTTCTCATCCTCGTTCTCACACCCATACCCATACTCATCCCCGCACTCCGCCCTCCCACAGGCCCTTCTCACAGCCCACCAATGCCTCGCACTCACCACCGGCCTCCTCCACCGCTGGCGCGCACTCTACCCCCCGCTCTCCACCCTCATCCGCCTCCTCGCGCTGCAAGCCATCTGCTGGCCCGCCACACACACCACCCTCCAGATCCTCGGCGCCCTCGGCGGCGGCGCGCCCGCGCTCCTCGCGCGCCTGCACGCGCACGCCGCGCTGAACATCATGGAGGCGGAGCTGCTGCGCTGGACGACGGTGCGCCCGGCCGTGTGCTGGGCCGTTATAGGCAGCACGACGTGCTTTAGCAGGAGCATTCAGATATGGGTGACGAGCAACCTTCTTCCTCCGGCTGGCGCGAAGCCTAAGCCGTTGTTGTCGCCGTCGAAACTCTCTTCTTCTTCTGCTGGTGCTGGTGCTGGTGCTGAGCCCCCGTCGGGCGCGGGGCGGTTCAAGATGAAGTGGAAGCTGAAGAACAGCGCGCATGCGATCGCGGGTGCTGGTGCGCCGGGCGGGAGACGCTGGGACTGGGCGGTTGTTGGGCAGACGTGTGTGCTCCCTGCGGGGTGTCTGTATTTCGTGATGGCATGGGTGGACGCGTGGAGGCGGGAGATGGGGAGCTGCTAGATTAATTGCGTGTCATGGGATGGCTCCGGGCTTGTGTTGCGACTGGCTCCGCTATACCAGGTGGCCCGGGTGTGGACGGTTTTCGTTTTCGTTTTTGCGTATCTTGTTATTCTACTCTGTTGAGTAACTGCTTCATCAGGCATGTCTTCGAAGTATCATGATAATGCATAGCATGCTTCGAAGAAGATATCCCAAACCTTGGGTTGTTATTTGCCTCGGGTTTTGCCTGTGATCGCCGTGTCCAGTGATGTATGTGGGACTGTGAGCTACTCGGTACTCAGAACGGACGCGCGGTACGCCGCGTTGTCCGTTTACCTGAGCGTTTTGGCAGTACAACTCCTTGATTGCCTTGATCATCAATAGTGCATTAACACGCGCCTGATGGGCGTGCTGTATTGCTTATCAGGATCAATCTGTACACGGCAAAGTGTTGCATGTCACTTAAGGTCATTCCTTAGTATGATCTTTTCAAGGTCCAACCAAACCGCAAGTCACACTCAGCAGCTTTAGTAGCATGGTTGCGGTAGAGAGGGCTCCACAATACTTTGATCTGTTTGACGGAGGATACTACACGTTATAATGACACCGATCGCACGTTATCAGTGTATTTGGAGAAACCGATTGCCTGAGGGAGCAGCTGATGATGGGGTTGTTTCAGGCTTTCAAACAAATGCTTTATCGTCATACCTGCTGGCATTGAAAGTGGAGCGGGTGTCCTTTATAGTCCGGCGAAATCAAGCACCTACAAGCTTAAGCTCCCACAGTGTACTCGCCGCAATCCCTCCATTCATTGTGTATCTCGGGGAGCTCAACCACGGGTGCCTATCCCCTCAACAATTTTCCATATTTTTCTCTACTTCCACATGGCAGACACTCTGATATCGGAGCTTTTGGTGACGCAAGCAATGGGCTACGCTTATAGTAAACTTGTCAATGTGATTTATCTTGAAACGACGGGCTGATTACGACTGATTAGTGTCCACACTTACTCTTGTGATTTATGACTATGGTAGGTTTCACTCAGTCACTTCAGCGGACATGTGTCGAACACTGAGACATACCCTAGTCTTGTGTTTGCCCCAGGAGGTGGGAAAATATGGCGCTAAGATACTTATGAGCGGCAATCATTTAACTTTTCCGTTTCACGTTTAAGCAGATTGACTCTGTATGGGTAAGTTTTAAGCCTTTCAGCTGGTATGCTTCTGTTCAATTATTCCGCAATATCGCTTTCCTCCCAATAAAGCACAAAAACCCTCGTTCTTCGGCAGCTGTCCTATACGGTGTCGTAAGTTCATACTTGTTAACAGTCATCCCAAAGGCCTAACTTCTGTAATAAGCTGCGCTATGGTGGTCTGTTGACGGCAACGTACGTATCAGCTGCCTTTTAAACTGTACAATGACCCAAAGTCTAAAAATGAATCAGATCATTTTTTAGTATGTCCGACACTGTTTTGATGTCACAGCATTTTTTTAACACCACCAAGTAAACGGTCTCAATACAGTCATGTCGAATGAGGTGAGCAGCTAAACTCAAGCTGGTTTATTGTTGCACAAATAACGCATCACCTCAGGTGTAGGTGTCTTCCACTCAGACTTCTGTGCTTGAGACTCATCTAATTTCCCGGCCATTCAACTCCCATGTCAAACGCTAGTTGTTGGTTTCATTTTCTTCATACTATAGCATTATTTTCTAATCGAATTTATGAGTAGGTACCGCAACATATATTCTTGGAGAAATAAGTGTGAACCTTTTGGTCGTGACTTTGCAATGTGAGTAACTGTTGACATACCATACATCCTCGTGGCCTTAATACACTGCTCGAAAGGGGCAATGGTCATGCGTCTTTACGCATTATATAATGGAAGCAGACTGGTTCTAAGCGTGTTTACTGGGCTGTTACTGGTAGAAATCTCTGCTGGTGGAACCATATTAGCTGTCGCGTATCCTAAAACCCGTGAGTTTTCTCTCTCCCTCCTTCACTTATCAAATTTGATACCCTTGATTAGTGATAGATACGAGCACAATGGGGTACAACTCATGTTCTTTCAGCGGTCCTTTGAAACTGCCCTCCTGGTCAATATCCATTGCCGAACTGCTTCCTCTCGTCTTTCAGACCAGTATTCTGGCGGCAACATTACACCGCTTCAAGGTTTACTGCAAAGAAAGTCATCAGCGGTTAAGCTTAAAACTGTGGCTTAAAGATGACCTTACGGTCATTATTACAAGGGACAATCTCATCTTCTACCTTGTGTGCGTACCTCATCTTTTAATCCCTATTCGAAAAACTCATTCTCATCCAAAGCTCGTCTATTCCCATCTTTTTCAACCTACTGTATTGGATTGGATTCAGTGAGGTACTCTCACGCCATTGCTAGTAAAATAGCTCGCGTGTCTGACATGCACAATAGGGGACTAGCGTGGCAATTGGGATCACCATTGTCGCGGCATTTTTATCACTATGTCCAGCCATTATCGGGCCGCGGGTTATTCTCAACGTCAAGGGATACGGCGCACCTTTGAGATTATCTCGCGGAACGCTGATATGCAGTCAATCTGGTGATACGAACGGTATAGGACTTGACGTTCATGTTGCCATTTGTAGGGACTCGGAGGCCTCTCAATCAGTAAGCCGCGGCTACACTGCATGAGAAAGACCTTCAAGTGAAAGAGAGCAGCTCGAGCGGATTATCCGCAACTGTGTTGATACTTGAATCAGTTTGATACCTGTCCGTGGTGTACGTTATTTGTGTAATTAGTAAATGTTGATGTCGAAAGGCTAGCAGAGTTAACGTGTAAGAGCGCCAAGAAAGAATACCTACGGAGTCCCCTATACGATGCATATCAACGTTTTGAAGGCCAGATTTGAGGATAGACGTACGGACGTGTGTTATCAGTATGATAAATGGTGATTTTTTTTTATTTAGAAAATTCAACGTTTGCCTGCGGTATAACTTAAGTTACAAAGGCCTTTATCTGCTGCTGCCGTCTGTCACATTTGCGATTTGCCGTTCATTTCGGCCTTAAGTACTATACAATTTGATGAACCACTGACGAGCCTCGTCGTCAGATGAACGGCTAAATGTGAACACGCGGTTTATTTTATCAAGAGCGAGAACGCTAAGGCCAAGTGCCTCGAGCTTTCACGATAAACCAATCCTAGAACAATATGCTAGTTTGTTGACCATGCATCATGCATCGTGACACTGCAGACAAACTGTGATTTTTCTGTTACAAAAAGTGATTGAAGAAGGCGGACAGATGGAAGCCTTTTTAACCCATCTTTTGCTGTGCGAAAAGTTGCTGAAAAGTTAAACTTTTCCCTCGGAGTTTGCAGTTGTGAGTGGGGAATGGATATAAGCACATCTAAATCAGGAAAGTAAATACCAAATGCGGTAACCCATACATTTTACCAGCGCAAAATTGACGCAAACGTCGGCTAAAAGAATACCTTTTCCTGTGCAAAAAAGGGTCCCAAGACTCGGAGGAAAAGGCTTTCATCTCGCTGCTTCTTTCTCTCGATTTCATCCCGGGTAAAATCGTGCGGTGTGATCGACTCGAACACAAGCGAAAAATATTGTATCGGAGATGGAAATAGTGCAATATCTTTTCTACGTCACTTACACAGCGTAATATGAACACAGGTCACCGGCCACCAGAGCTCAGCGATTCTCCAACTTTACTAACTTGCATCAACGGATTATCTACTCTGGCTCGCTCTTCTCGTGATCTCATACTATAGCCTGACGAAAGGAACTGTTGGTACTCATAGTCCCATGTTCGCGCTTAAACAACCCACTCCAATGGGGAGGCCTTGCTTCTCCGGTTCATTAGCGTTGTCGTCTCAACGACGAGGCCTGGGAACGGCTCCCGTACTCTGTAACACCCTACCAGCATTCGGTCAATCAAGCTCAAGTCTCCGTCACGCTCGTGCTCATAATGATTCGCCAGTCTATACCGCTGTGAGAGCTTCCTTCATCTATTCCAAGAATAACACAGCGACGTTCTCAGCGTCAAGCCCTTCCTCTCTCGTTGATCTACTACGTGGGTAGAGTAATAACTCATTTGGTCTATCGCGTCCAGTTGGTAAAATTATCGCTTCCGGAGGCTTGATGCGACATGCCCCACATAGGCGGAATTCCCTTAACTGTAGTCTGGGGCTGGCTGTGTCAGCCCACCAGCCCACAGCTGGCACAACTATACTGTCCCGGAAGAATGGATGGCCCAATGTCGCCAAGAAGCATGGTGGCCGACGAGTTGATACCCATATAACGAGGTCATGAGAACTCCTCTGCCCCGTTCCCTTCTCATCTCCCATTCTTTCACCCTATGTCGGCTCCGGCGGCCAGCAAGGCGTTGATAAATGAAGTTATAGGAAAGCGAACCAGGGCGGTAAGTCACTTACCACTCTCGCTTGCTTCGCGCTGGTTTAACGACCTGTTTGCAGTGTGCCAATGTCCTTTGCGATAGTGCTGTGAAAGGTACTGAATCCCGTACTTCAGTCGCAGGTTTTGTTCTCTTGGTACGAAACTCCATTTCGCTGAGTATCTGGGGAAATATTGGGCTAAATGCTGTTTAGGTATGCGACTACTGCATCACGGCTCACCAGGAGGTGTGGAATCGACTGCATTATGTTCTCAAAATACGACCGCGCTCAGAATTGATATAGGCATATTGGCTATGGGAAGAGAGATGGACTTGGGGATGGTTTATACTGTCGCCCGATATTTCCCATTTCCCGCTTTGGCGTTGGCTATAGTTGGTAGGTGACATTGAGTCCGTATGCCTCATGAACTGCTCCAGTGCTCATGACCCTTGAAGGAGCATTCGAGGCGGTGGCTTTCAAGCCGGGGTGTGTGTACTATACATATCGATTCTGGTGACTAGTGAATTGACCGTGACATCGATACTACAAGTGTAAGCAATCAGACATTTCGACCTTCATCCACCTCGCCACTATCCTTGCAGCGGAAGGTCAGTTTTTGCGCCAATGGCTACCCAGTTAATGCGTCTGAATGTTGTTTTAGGGCTCCTTATGATGCGAATTTGGGCGTTCTGGGATTGTAGTCGTCGATTGCTCACTGTTCTCCTCATTATCGCTGTGGTAGGCCATCCTTCGTATCTGAGCGAACGGGTTCCTGCTGATGGTCACAGATCTTTGTTGGTCTTGCCATTGGACTGACCGAATACGTGAACTGCATTCTTCCAAAGCTGAAACCGCCCGCTGAAACCTGTACGTATGATTCTTGACTTTGAACTAGCATCCTGTAGCTCAACATCCTTACCAGCCCCAGGAACGTGCAGTTTCCCAACGGGTCAGGGTAGCTCGATTCAGTATGGATTTCTGGTGGTATACGAGCTAAGTAAGTCTCCGTCCATGTTGCCAACTAACCGCTAAGTTTCATCTCCTATTCTAGTACTTTAATATTTAGCGATGGTTCACTCATCACCGATCCACACAGTCGCGGCTCATAAATGCTGTTTACCGAGATACAATCGTGTACGTGTTCTGCATGATTGATAAGTAAGCGTTGCGCTATATTCCGCATGAGAGGCTCGCTGACTTGCTTGGTCGATAGGCTTCTCTTTAGCAAACATCTTGAACACCATCGTATCCCAGTGCGTGTGATCAGCCTGTGCAGTCTGACATATTGTTGATGATTATGGCAATGTACCAGGCTTATCACAATGAGTACTTCGACAGCCTGCAGCTTGCGACGCACAGCGCCCCCAGCGCGCGGATCTTCTTCCACATCCGCGAGAGCGCTGAAGAGATTCGCGCCCGAGCATTACCAAGCCATTTGTCGACTTTCCGAGTCGCAACCCCTGTGATCACTAGGAACAGTGTCCGTAGGTCCGATGCCGAGAGAATGTTAGACGACGTAATTGTGATCGAATAAATAGAGGGTGCTATCCGTTTGAATTGGTTGTAAACCAGGTGAAGAAGGACAAATAAAGAAAGGAGAGTAAAAAAGTACTGTGCTTGATTGAAACCCCTTGCCTCTACACGCTCGTCTTTACACGCTCTTTGCCCTCCAAGTCCTTGTCTGCTAGCACGCATCACGCACGGGCATGACTGTACCTTAACAGATGCAGTGGGCCCGGCACCGGTGCGTCGCGCTGTGGGACTTCCAGCGCAATCCCAGCGCAGCACCTGAACAAGCAACGACAAGGACGACAGGACAGAATCCCAGCTCCCGGACAGACAACCGCTGAGAATGACTAATCAATCAAGAAATAGTCCATGACGAGGTGCTTACCGGCCCGGGACTGTAGCCAGTAGTATCCCACAACGATGGCTTCAGGGTAAACTCAGTGTTGTGCTAGTAGCAACAAGAGTACCCAGGCACGGTACCACAAAGCTAATAATGTTGACCAAGTTGCTGCTGTTACCTACATGCAACATTCGAACACCGCTCGGACCTCATAATACCGTAGCAAGCAATAGAATAATAACAAGATTGGATAGACGCAAGAGTTAGGACATAAAATTCACCAGTGTTTTCACCGACCTAGCAGTATCCAATGGGCTCAAGTGCTCTGAAGTTGGTGGTTAGAAGTTGACCAGGCCCGGCGAGAAAATTGGCCGCTGGCGCGGGTAACTTCCGAGTCCGCCGGTGCCGAAGTCGTCGTCCCTGGCTGCTGAGCGGAAGCAATTTTCATTGGCGATGCTAAAGACCTCGCGAGGTGAGCCTCGGCGAGCATACATACAATGTGCTCGACGAAACACCCAACCTTCCACGACACGTACCCACCAGAACCCGAAATCACACAAACACCATCCTACTAAAAACAATACAATTCACCCCGGTGAACGTATATATGTATTGCTACACACCGCAACTACCAAATGAGCGCGTAATGATGCATGATGACCAGCGTATACCTTGATACGAATAAAGACAGCAAGCGAGCGAGAGAGGTAAAAACATAAAACACCAAAGCACCGAACCACCCAGTGGATAAAGATAGCAGTAAAAAAGAGAGCGGGATGACCGACATGCATCCGTGCGTGGTATGAAAACAGTGAGGGAGAACCAATCATGCAATGCGAGAGACCCAAAATGCAGGAGAGATGATGATGCAGAAGGCCACGGAGTCGATCCGTGACCTCGAGGAGCGGAGCGGGACGATGAGGATGAGGGTGAGGATGCCTAGGGGAACCATGCAGACGATGCGATGCTGAGGCCAGGATTACCAGCCCGCCCGGGCTCGCCGGGGGGAGACGTGTGCGCTATGGTATCGTGACGGGGTCATTTTCGTAGGCGTGTGTGCGGACGGAAGGAAGGAGAAGGGAGAGATTGGTCGAGGGAGGAGATGGGGAGGAGAGCAGAAGACGCATTTAGGCAGCAAAAGCCGACCCTTGGACGGCCTTGATCCACGCCGAGTCGGCCTGGGGGTACTCCCAGCTCATAACGCCAGCGTTCCAGCCCTTGCCCTTTGCAGTGGCAATGCACGAAGCGAGAGCGCTGGTGGACATGAAGCCGCCGTTGGTCTGGTCAGCCTGGGTGGCAGGCTTGCCGATGACGATCTTGTCGAGGGGGACACCGGACTTGGCGATCTCGAAGACGGACGAGTTCGGGAACGTGGAGGACGACTTGGTGAGGAGACCATCGCAGCTCTCGTAGTCAGAGTTCTCTGCAAGAACATCGCATTCAGCGTTCGGCCGCGAGAGACTTGAAAAGCAGAAAGGGAGACTCACGGTTGTAGAACTGGACATTGTACCAGTCAATCATGCTGCCCACAGCCTTATCGACCGCGAGGTAAGCACCAGACGGGTACGTCGGAGCACCGCTGAACCACGGTGCGACGGGCGCGTGCGTGAAAGTGTACTGACCCGCGGGGAGCTTCTTGCGGAGCTCAGTCGTGAACTTGATGAGCCAGTTCTCCGCGGATCCGTCCTTGAGGTTGATCGCCTGGAAGTCCTCGTAGTCGATGTCGACGCCGTCAAGGTCGTTCTGCGTCACGAAGGTCGCAAGGTTGTCTGCGGTCGCGACGGGGTCGGCGCCGCCGGTGGTGGGCTGCTCGGTCGAGCCGAACGCAGACACCATGAGCTTGATTCCGGCAGCCTTGTACTCGGCCTTGGTCGACTGGCGCGTCGTAGCGTCGAGCTGGGACCAAGTGGTGGCTTGGTCAGATGGGCCGGTGGTCATCCAGAACGAGAGAAGGCTGTAATGGCGAACACTGTTAGCGCCCGTGGCGAAGGAGAAGAGCGAGGGCAAGCACGTACAAGGCGTTGAACCCATCGAGGTCAGAAGCCTTCGGGGGACCGGTCTCGCCAGAGATCCACGCGTCGCTGTAGACGACCCAGTGCGGACCAGAGCCCGAGCCCGAAGAGCCGGTGCTCGTGGGTGCTGCGCTGCCAGAGCTGGTGGGGGTACCAGAGCTGGAGCCGGTACCGGTAGGGATAGCGGTGCTGGAGCCAGTAGGAACACCAGTGCCGGTGGGGGCACCGGAGCTAGAGGAACCGGTGGGTGTACCAGTAGGGAGACCAATGCTGACGGAAATGCCAACGCTGGTCGGGATGGGCAGACCACTGGCTGCGCCAACGGCGGGCGAAACGCTGGTGCCGGTGGCAGTGCTGGTAGCGCTCGAGGAAGAAGCGGAGCACCTCCTGTGGAGAGGGAGGGCCGAGGCGCCAATAACGGCGGTGAAGAGAGTGAAGAACGAGGCGAAGCGGGCCATTATATGCGAGTATGCGAGTGTGATATGTGTGAATCTGCGCTGCAGGAGACGGTCGGTTGGTGTCGGTCAGACGTAAAAAGACAGAGGTAAGGTAAAGATAGTCGGAGGAGAAAAGAGGGAGAGGAAACCCCGAGAGCGGGACGTGTGGGCGGGTGGTGGTGGGCGGTACTAGGTACTTGACCTGGGGGAGGAAAATCTCGGACGGAAGGTGTCCGCTCTTATAAGGTCGTACTCGTCGGGGACCGCATATGGAAGGCGACAAGAAGCCCGAGATGACGGGACTACTGCATCCGATTATCCCTCGAGGTGGAGACGGTCAGAAATGAACGGGGTGTGGAGCTTCATATCAAGAAGAGCAGACGGTCACGGCGGCGCGTCGCCGAGCGGTGAGATTGTGCCGTCCTGTCCAGCGCACAGAGCGTAGACTGTATACCATCCCCGGAAGGTCCTAAGCTCGTTCATTGTTCCCATCTGATCTCCGTGCAGCGCATTGAAGTTGAGGCGGAAAGAGGTTTTCATGGTCATGGTGCATCGCGAGTGCAGTGCACCGGGCAGCGCTCGAAAACTTCCACCGGCGTCATCACCCAAAAAGGCAACCCGCAAGTTCGGGCCCTTGACACGGTGGAGCGGTCCTTGTCCTCCATCCGACTGGGGATTGACCGCGACTGACGTGAAACAAGAAAGCATCGCACTCAAAATGGATGCGCAAGTATGGTCCCGCGCGCGCACGTTGCCATTGTCGAAAATTTCGCTGACAGTTGCTGCGGCGTAGAAGCCATCAAAACACATTCTCACTTGAGCACTTTAGCACAGTTCGGGGGCGGTCTTTGCAAGCGCGTTTTGTATTGGCTGGAGACCTCTGGAGACCTCTGGAGACCAACTTCAGGGCCAAAGAGCCCCGGAATGCAAGCGCCAAATTGCTCCAGTTTCAACGTGGATGGATGATCGGATGATCGATCTCCGGTGGCAGCGTCTTATTGTCCTGTGGCCCAAGCATGGTGCTCACCTGCTCATATCGAAGATTCATGCTTCCCTCTCCGCGGGGTATGAATGAAGCATACGTACCTTCAGCGCCGTAGAGGCAAGGTCAGAGAACACCCTAAAACGAGGGACGGTGGGCAGCTGCTGCTTCAGAGCTCTCTCGAAATGCTCCCCGCCTTGTTAGAAGGTCCGAGCTCGAGCTTCTGCGCAGTTTTTCAGCATGTCTTGAGCATGTCCTCCGCACCGCAAAGAACAAAACCATAACCAAGAAGGTTCCCATCGTCCGGGGATTAGTGAGTCCCGAATGTTCGCGGGCTCTGAAGTACATATGATGCAAGAGGATGCAATATGGTGGAAGCGAGGTACGGAAGGTGTCCGGCGCGGAAGGGAAACTCCCGAAACCGCCGATGCGCGCTCGTTTCTTCGAGCCGGCACTGCTTATGCGGGAGCAGATCCCGTAGCCAGGATGGCGACGCATGAGCGCTGCAGCAATCAATGGCGCTTACGGTGCAGGGGTGGGCCTGCGCGCATGGCTTATACAAATCTCTTCACTCGAAGTCCACACAACGGACATAGGCCTCCGATGTCGACCCACACTCGCTCAGGAATCAGGCGTCCGCAACAGCACTGGTTCTCTACAAGCCTAACTTATCATACTCTACTACACTGCTTCGTTATACAGCACATATGTAAGTACACACAAGGGTAGTACGACGAAACAATGCGCCCCTCATGTACATAAATTAGTTGTTTACAAAAAAGCGTGGTAAGTAGGACTGCGAGGTCTAAGCGTTAAGTCTCCCCTTCCTCTCTAAGTATCAAAGATAAAGCATGAGCAAAAGGTACAGTCCGGTCCACTCGACGTGACCAGAAGGATGAAGCATAATATCAAACCCCACCAGCCCCCCCGCACCAACGCCCTCCACCTCGACTCGACTCGATTCAGAACTCAGCTCTGCCCCTTCTCATACGCACGCACGCGCTCCAGCGTCGAATCCGCCAAATCGCCCTCCTTCGCCTTCCACGACTTTGCAAAATCAGCCGGCAAGTCGCCCACAATGTCGCTCGTGTCCTCCTTGCGCTGCACGATCAGCGGCGGATACGCGCTGTACCCGACGAGATGGTGCATCTGCACGAGGTCCTTCACGCCGTGGTCGATCGGGCGCGAGTACGCGTAGTCCGCGCTGCGGAGCATCGTCAGGAGCTTGCGTGCGCCCTTGCGCGAGAGCGCGTAGCCGTGCAGGCACAAAGCGTGGTACGTCTTGCGGAAGCGCGGGGCGCCTAGGATCGGCGGGTTGCGCCATTCTTCGGAGTGGCAGTGGCCTAGGAAGAGGATGTCCCAGTCGGAGGGGAGGTGCGACCATTGGGAGAGGAGTGTCTTTTCGATGTCGAATTCGATGTCGATGTCGTCTTCGAGGATGAGGCCGACTGCGTGGTCTAGAGCAGTGTGTTGGTGTTAGATAGTAGACTACGAATGGAGCAGTGAGGAGAACGTACCTTTGTAGACCATATCCCGTATCGCCTGATAATGCGAGTGCCAACACGCGATCCCCGCCCGGCGCGTCATCTCCGTCATCCGCAGATTATTCAACACGCTCGCCTCCGTCAGACTCGTCTTCCACGTCGGCCCCGCCTCCGGCAGCGGCTTCGTCGGCCTCTCCCGCGCCCACTCCTCCGCGCCCGGCGCCAACCCGTCCCAATAATCCGCACCAAGGTACATGGGCGGCATATCGCCTGTCTCGTTCGCACCGAGCTGCAGCGCCTCCTGCACCTCCCCGCTCCACTCGAAGCGGAAGGCGTGGTAGACCATGCCCTTGCGCGCGTCCTCGCTGTAGTCCGCGGGCTTGTACTCGTCCGCGGGCGCGGGCTGCTCGTCGACGCGCTCCCAGCGCTGCCAGCCGACACGGTCCATGAGCACGTCGATCATCGGGAGGCTCGCGTCCGTTGCGTCGATGAAGGTGAAGTCCAGATCGAGCGCGTCCGCGATCTGCGAGAGGATGTGCCGCCGGTCGGTGCGCCGTGCGAGCGAGATGGCGTAGATCTCGCCGGTGTCGCCTTCGGAGGGCAGGGGGAGCAAAGTGCGGGCGTGCGGGAGGCGGTCTGAGGGGAGGACGTGTGCGAGTTTGTCGCGGAAGGACGCTTGTCCTGGTGATGTCTTCTGTGAGGAGAAGCGGTTGGGCGGGGACCAGTCGGTGGCGGAGTCGGACATGCTGCCAGGGGGTATGCTGAAGATGAGGAGGCAGAGGACGAAGCCGCCGAGGAGGAAGGTGGTCATGCGTGGGCTCAGCGAGCTGAGCGCGGACAGCAACGCCATGGTGGGCGGCTGGGGTCGGCTGGCTGGTGGTTCTGTTGTCTATTGACTGAGATAGCGACTATGGCTATGTCGGAGTATGGAGAAAGGAATGTGTATGTCGTCGAAAGCCGTCAATCCTAGGGGTGTCGCTGTCTGTGCTGGTGGGTGTCAAGCAGGGGAGGAGTGCTTGTCGCCGCCAGTAAAAGAGGGGGCGCAAAGAGGTGATGGGTCGTCTCAAGGCTGGCTTGGCATGGACCCAGCGTAAATGACGCGCGCCAGCGGTTTCAAGCTGACACCCGTGGCCATGGCTCACTTAGATCCCCTCGGCTATCTTTGGGGCCCACCGCCACCTCCCTTCCACCTAGTTCACACCCCGCTTCAATTTTCTGATCTTCACATAATCTCTCCCCTCTTTCTTTTTCTCTAAGAAACTTCTCGAATTCGTGCTGCGTGCTGCAAGGCATCCCAGCACCACCAAGACTGCCCAATCTATACCCAAACAAATGCGAACAACCCATAAAGCAGTCGGATCAGAGCGGCCATTTATAATCTCCGAGACTCCGACTAAAAACTGGTCCTAATTTTAGCCACCACAGCACACATGCACGGGCTCCAAGCCCGGGACCGAAAGAGAAGATGCACTCTCAGGTCCTCGATCGACATCAACTTTGAGAGAATCCGAGCCTAAACCAAAGTGCCAATACAAAACGTCTATTGTGAACTGATCGAAGTTGACTTCCCTTGCCAGGAACCATGAATTATTTCGTTTAAGCCGTGACTGCGTTGTCGTGGTACGAACTGGCTCGGGGCTCGGACTCCGTCATCACCAACTTTCCCTCTTATTCATGGGCGTGACATTCGCGCAACATTCATCAGCGTTCTCATCAGATGAGAACTAAAGTATTAAACCCTAAGCCAAGATGTTCAATGGCTGGAGAGGACAATGACCGCGCTAACAACGCTCGGAAGTTATCTCGAGCGCCATTTGATCACAGCCCAGTCTCTTGTATTTATTACCCCAGGTTTATGCACTCGACACCTCTAGTCCTCGTTCGCAGATTCACCAAGTACACCTAGTCACGATAACAAGTGACCTTCTGGGCCGCTTGAAATGTAATTGCTAGAGATTGAAAGGATAACACGTACGACTCCTGCAGGCGCGTAGTATCTCCGCACTAGAAGTCTTAGGTGGAGGTAATCTTCAGCTAAGACCCACCGCCAAGCAAAAGTTTGAGAGATGTCTATTAGAGCATTCTATCCCTCATATGGTCTCTCTCCAACTTGAGCGATACTTGACTTGTGGTGGACCCTAACATCAGGGACAACACCAGGAACTCACGCTTAGTATACGCCGAGGTAGTAAGTATGCTGCTCAGTTGAGAATACTCACCTCACCTTATTTCCTCTACTCGTTCCTCCACCAATGATTTCAGGGCTGCTACGACTCGTACTTAAATTCGTGCACTTAGTTTGGATACCTGCTGGACGAAATTGAAACTGAAGGTCTTCCTCTAGGGATGACCCTTCATACTGGCGATGCTATATGACCCCACCGTAAAGACTTGAATCAGGGCTCTGCTTTACCAGACATACATACTAATAGTTGCTGACGAGAGATGAAAACATCAAACTTCCGGTCCCTACAGCCGATATGATCGCTTGCTTAGTTGACAAGAAAACGACAGATAACAGGACACCCGATGTTCCCACGATACATTCTCCCTTCCCTCTAATTTCTTGCACCTTCTCTATCATATATCCGGTCGGGGACGCTGCACCATGGATCTTGTCGCAAAGAACGAGGAAACGGACATCGCGAAGATCACCCTCTACAGTGCGTGCCTAGGCCGACGATGAACGTCGCCGCCGATCGGTGTTGAGTTGATGCCAGCGTTCAGTGCGTTCGTGCCCATACTCGAGGAGCGCAAGGAGGAGATATTCAAGATAGAGAGGAAGACGTTCAAGTATGGCACGAAGAACCGACACCACGTACGTCATGCACCTCTTCGCCCTCCTTCTAGCCCTCACATCATCAACCTCCTCGCGACCCGACCATCGCGCCGCTGCATTGCACCGCCACAACAGCTAGACGTCTATTACCCGCCCAACCCGTCCAAAACCGCAAACGGCAAGACACCGATCCTATTCTTCATCTACGGCGGCGGCTTCAACAACGGCTCGCGGCAGCTGCCCGAGCCGTACTCGATGGGCTACCGCGCGCTCGGCGCCTTCTTCGCGAACCGCGGCTTCCTCGTCGTCGTCCCCGACTACCGCCTCGTGCCCGAGGTGCGCTACCCCGCCGCCTCGCAGGACATCCGCGACGCGCTCGTCTGGGTCTCCGACAACACCGCCGCGCTCGTCGACCCCGCCGCGGGCGGGCTCACCGCGCCGGGCGTGGAGCCCGACGCGGAGTACGTGTTCGTGCTGTCGCACTCGGCGGGGTCCGTGCACACGAAGGTGATGGCGCTGCACCCCGATATACGCGGGACGCTGCCAAGCGGGATCCGCGGGTACCTGTGGTCCGCGGGCGCGTGGTACATCGACGTCCAGGGGGAGAGCTTCACCAAGGAGGGCCCGCCCCGCTTCTACTTCGGCACGCCGGAGCAGCAGCGCGAGCGTGAGCCGCGCGCGTTGTGGAAGAACTTGAATGAGGAGGAGGTGCAGGCGTTTCCTGAGGTGGTGCTTGTGCATGCGGAGCGCGAGCCGCAGTGGTTGTTGGATACGGAGGTGGTGATGGCGAAGGATCTGGAGGAGAGGCTTGGGAAGCCGGTGAAGAAGATTGTGTCGAAGGGGCATAATCATATTAGCCCGAACTGGGCCCTGTCGTCGGGCCAGGGCGAGGAGTGGGGGTATGAGGTGTCGGAGTGGATTCACGAGCGTATTGGCACGCCCGCATGATCGTGGCCCCAAGAGAGTAGCCAAGGGTTATTGAAGTATGCCAGGGTGTAACATTTCTACTTGAGATTGTATCATGATTGTTTCCGTTGACTTTCCGCGGTTTGTTCCCAGCCGCACCTCTGCTCACTATCCACCGAGCAACCCGTCGACGGTGCTCCATGAAGGTGCGTAAAGTTGGCAGCATCTATCTAGATGTAACTCTCGCTACCTTGATGACGGGGCATGCAATACCACCTCCCGATAGAACCAATGATCCTTGGGCAGGAAGCGTATTATGTTTCTTCGCTCGACTGACTTATACCACGCTATGAGCGTGCCGCTCCTGAGGCCTGAGGCCTGAGCTTCAACTTAGAGGCTATTCAACGTGTCATGACTCTTCATCTTTCTCCGTCTCTCGCGCAGGCACCCACCGAGAGAAACCTACTGCACTAGACACCACGAATGGTTATCTTTAGTTCAACCTTCGTGCGCACTATTTACTAACTACTTGTTCCTCGGAGGCTCAACACAGACTCTTTCCAGTCCGCTAGGCGATCCGAGCATGATACAGACTCATCCAGTCGTAGTGGAGTTCAACATGCGCGTCTAGTGGTATACATCTAACGTTATAACATTGCCAGCCGTCTACGTGAATGCTCGGCAGATACACAATATATCACGCCCATGAGCAAGCCTTCGTGAAACCAAGCGTTTTTGGGGAGCCACTTAAAGTGCGGCATAAAGACAAGAGACATCATTGTCTCTCCTCGCCACTCAAACCAATCAAACTCACGATGTCCACCAGAATCAAAAGATCATCGTCACAGACGCATCCACCGGCATCAGCCTCGCCGCGGCGAAGCTCTTGCACGCCCACGGGTGGAACATCGTCGCTCCCGATGCATTTTTCTACCAAATACGGGCAGGGCAGTGGAAGTTGGCATCGTACCAAGGCTTCCGATAAGATGCAATGACTGCGTATGGGCGCATGGTAACCGGAATCTCCATTTCTTCGGAAGGTGTGGCAGAGTTCATTCGGGAGGTGATGACTGACAGGATGAGGACGTTTGAGTACTTTGTTAGGGAGGACGCACGAAAGTTCCCGGATGCGCTATATGAACTTGGTCAGTCTGACGAGGAGTACATGGCGGAGATGCGCGTATAATTTGAACAGGTTCTCGAGTTCATCGGAACACGTTTGCTTACATGTAGAAAGCGTCAGTATAAAACTAGGAAAGCTATCCCATTTCCCATGAGCATCGGATGTCTGATGTGGTACTAGTTTTCAGGAGAGTAGCCGGTCTATCTGAATTAGCATTGGTACATTGTCCAAATATCTGCTTCCATATGATGAGCTCCACAGAGATAATCGATAATAGACCATCGCCTTATGATCATCTTCTCCTCGCCATGGCATGCTTGCACAGGGCGAAACCTGTTTTTAGTGGAGTAGTCATTTCCACAGTCCGGTGCTTGCAGCGTACGTAGGTCGGCCATATCAACTACGGTGTTCTCGATTGACATATCTTGCCCGCAACAACTTGATCCTCTCAGGCTAGTGTGTTTCACAATGAGGCATCAAGCTTCAAGTCACAACCCTTCACGGTGGAACAGACCCCCAAGAACTATGCATCCGGTGCGCTGCTATCGCATATCTAAAGTCAGTGTGTTCTGATAGTGCATGGATGCGATGCTGAGATGGAAAGATACTCCACTAGTTGATTCCGGTTTTCGCTGAGCATCATCATTCCAAATCTTGCGTATATTCTTCAGGGCTATGAAAACGCTTGTGAAGACATGCATAAATAACCTGATGGGGTCACCTCATGCTACGAAACGTTGACTGCCCCTTATCTTTAGTACCTCGCAGGTTATCCCCCGCCACTTATGTCTGAATCAGAGTCTCAGGAATACGCATCCGGCGTCAATGCGCTGACATCAGGAAAAACCTACTGTTAGTAATTGCCCGAACTTCCCTATAGTCATGCGAAACTGGCCAAATTTTGGTCAAGTTTTCATAATTTTGGTGGGATGAGAATTTTACGAAACACTGCAGCCCCCCTTTGATGATCGCGACAACTTTGCTGAAATCTCTTCGAATTTTGATAAATTTTCGTTGTCATTGGCCCATCAGGATTACTACACGCCGCTTTTTGCGCGCTTTTCAGGGCTGATTGATAGAAAGTGGCTTCCAAGGGACTAAAAGCAAGCGTTCGGAAACTGCTGTATTGCATTCATAATTACAACAAGTAGATATGAATCATACATTAAGTAGAGAGAAAGAGCCGGAAAGCAAGGCGAAATAAAGACGTGCCCAGCCACTGTTCTGTGCATTAGGCTTCGGATCATGCTGGTATGGCTCATTCACAAGGGCACTCGACCTAGAGCCAGCAGTAAGAATGAGCACACACCATGAGAAAAGATTTCGTGATAGGCCTCTTTGGCTGGCACAGAAGGTAAGACCAAAGACACCTGTGGAAGCCCATTAGTATCGACATCACGCAGATAGGCTTATGAAAGGACACATACACGCTTTGGGCCAACCTCGTGGTTGTTAAAGTCGAATGTGGTGTAGTAGCCCTCGCCGAGGGTGCTCGACGCATCCTAGCCACTGATGGCCTCGTAGAACGAGGCAAAATTGTTGAGGATTCCGATGATGAGCGTGGTGCTGTTGTCGGCGATGGCATCGAACTGGCCGACACCCTGTTGGCCGCCCAAGAAGATGTCGTCGGCGGTGATCTGCCAGTAGCCCTGCTATGTGACGGGCGCGTAGGTGAAGTCGCCGGACACAGCGGACTGGCCAACGCTGCCGATGGTGAGCTCGGCGCCGGACGAGGTCAGCTTGAAGCCGAAGACGCCCGCATCGGTCTGGCCCTGGGAGACGAACGTGTTGAAGACGGGCAAGGCGCCGTAGGAGGAGATGGCGGGGTAGCCCATGCCCATGAGGCCGTCGGTAGGGAACTGTTGGGACTCAGAGCCCGTCGAGTACTGCTGTGCGGCACCGAGGGTCTGCTGGGTGGTGGTCAAGCCAGCAAGCATAGCAGTGTCGGTCTACTACTCACCGGAGATGGTGAGGGCACAATCCAGGGCCAGAACGAGGGTGAGGGAGGGAGAACGCAAGGGGAAGAGGGTCCACCAGTGCTAGTGAGGGAGCTGCGAGGGCGAGGGTGGAGGCAACGAAGCAAAGCGTGAAGGAACAAAGGACAGGAAAGAATCCGCGAGAAGACGCTAAGTTCAACATTTGTACCACTCTCCTACCCAGATGATTGGTCGTGTAGTGTCGCATCAATCCTAGTGCACTTATATTAATTGTTACTTCCAATTACTATAAACAGTTTAATCTCCGACCCGATTACGAAAACTTTTGAGCGACGACGTACACGTCTGGAGGAAATTGCAGGGGTCGGCATGCTCGGCATGCTCGGCTGGCTCGGTTATGTCTAGATTGGGCAGCCCGAGCCGGCTGCTTGGCCGTTGGTGCAACAACTTCATAGGTGTCGATGAATGATAAGACAGACCTCGGGGCGGGTTGTACAATGCTGGCTACCTTGTATCAAGCTGATGTTGTCAAATTGAGTCGGATCTTCGAGTTATGAGTGAGCAGTCCCAGTACTTCAATATCTCCCAAATATCTCCCCTATATACCTTACTTGACATGCTACAAAGACGGCGGCGCAGCCATCAAATCCTTACAATGTTAACTACAATAGCCGAGGGCTCCCGCGGGCTCCTTGACCAAGGCTGTCTTCACCCGAGTGCAAAGGTGGCCATAGTTGCATGAGCAACAAGAGATTTAAGTGCGAGAACTTTCGAACAAAAGACAGACGGAGAGCTGAAACTCAATTATGTCGGCCGGCTCGGGCTGCCCAATCTAGACATAACCGAGCCAGCCGAGCATGCCGACCCCTGCAATTTCCTCCAGAGGGTTGGTCGTGTACGTCGTCGCTCGAAAGTTTTCGTAATCGGGTCGGAGATTAAACTGTTTATAGTAATTGGAAGTAACAATTAATATAAGTGCACTAGGATTGATGCGACACTACACGACCAATCATCTGGGTAGGAGAGTGCATTTGTACTTGTTTGCTGATGGCGGAGCTAGAAACTGCCGCCTTTTGTTGCATCACCGCCCTCACTCCGCTGACTCACTACTCCCTTGATGCCAATGCTGGACCATAGATGTTCACCACACCACCAGCATCCCCCGACTGATATAGCCTCGCCACCTCTTGTCGCCTCGTCATCAATATAAATGTGTGCATGGACCCCTCAGTCGCCGTCCTCAACTTTTGGGGTGGCCTTGCATGCCTCTGCCCACGGGCATCTGCTGGCGGTCGCAACGGCGGCAGCGGCGGCTTTGAGCGCAGTTGGCATTGCATGCTCAGCACTGTGCAACAGGATTGCTCCCTGCGGGGCTGCCACCCTACAGAGGGCTCCCACGCACTGCACTTTATAATGTGAGTATATGTTTTTCATCTGGTAGTGTGTTTGAACTTTGCTGTGGCACATTTTGACGGTCTTGAGTCGCTGGACCAACTGTACTTGCTAGTCTTACTTACTTTATGCTATATACTTGCTT
>NW_006913063.1:1664275-1720851 GCF_000271625.1 Coniophora puteana RWD-64-598 SS2
GTTCACCACACCACCAGCATCCCCCGACTGATATAGCCTCGCCACCTCTTGTCGCCTCGTCATCAATATAAATGTGTGCATGGACCCCTCAGTCGCCGTCCTCAACTTTTGGGGTGGCCTTGCATGCCTCTGCCCACGGGCATCTGCTGGCGGTCGCAACGGCGGCAGCGGCGGCTTTGAGCGCAGTTGGCATTGCATGCTCAGCACTGTGCAACAGGATTGCTCCCTGCGGGGCTGCCACCCTACAGAGGGCTCCCACGCACTGCACTTTATAATGTGAGTATATGTTTTTCATCTGGTAGTGTGTTTGAACTTTGCTGTGGCACATTTTGACGGTCTTGAGTCGCTGGACCAACTGTACTTGCTAGTCTTACTTACTTTATGCTATATACTTGCTTTTTGTGGCTGAAACGCGCTTTTGAGTGTTTCTGTGGACTTAGCTACCTACGACACTCTATGTTGATTCATTCAAAGACATGTACTCGTACTTTGAGATATCCAAGAACCTATATTACTAGCTGCTTTCTCTGATCAAGCTCAACACTATAACCAGCATTGCCTGTTTGAGATCTTTGTTATTCCGTATACCCGCAAATCGTTCATCCAAAACTTTGGAGAACTTCTTGCAATTTTAGTTAATTGTCCCTTTTTGTTGCCCATTACTCACACGCCGAAAACTTATGCAAATTTCAGACATGTTTCCCCATGTTCCCTCTTTTATTGGTCAGAGGTTTTTCCTGATGGAGAATTGAGGAGATCGGGTTTTGTATGTGGCTAGTCTCTATCGAGCCCTCGTTCTTATATTGTATCCCAAGATGTGTCCATGACTATTGTTGTTTACGACTATAGTGAGTACTTTCCTATAGATGAATATTGATCTCATCTACTGTGCAGTATTATGTGTATTTGAAGAGGTGCGTGTGAGCTGAGCTCGTTAGCAAAGGGCACTGACAAGTATTGATCTTTAAGGCTGATATCATATGGGTCAGTAAAGGCTTTGAGTGTCATCGATACTTCTTCATCATCAACTGATTGCTTTGAGGATAGAAGAAGAGAATTTCCTTGTCAACGGGTCTTTACATTGTGGTGCGTAGCCCTCCGGTAACCAACGTACAGCGTCTCAACAGCCCATACAAGATGCGTTACGTGGGACTTCTATACTCGATGTAAGCCATGTTTTTCTTTACTAGTGATCTACAATCTGAATTATTGTCAGCACTATGATTTGTCAGACAATTTCTGTTCAAAGTTAAACTCTTCGTCTCTGAAACTCTCCACAGTAAACTACACCTTTCAAGCCGTTATCCTGTCAAGCCAACTTGAAGTCAGAGTTTTCAATATGTCCTAGATTTAACATGAGCTAATGGCTCTTCTTATCTCTCAGGCGTAAGTTCAAAGTCCCTTCTGTATTCCACTTTGACATACCACGTCGTGCACAAAACTAGATGTGAGCAAAGCGTAATTTTCAAACTTCAATATCCTGACATGGGTACACTAGGTTACGCAACATGGTTGGCCTACGACTTATCCATGGTGATAATTGTATTCGTACTGCAAGGTAATCTCTACATAAAGTTGGAGAGGCTGATTTTCATTGCTTCTGCTCCAAGGTGCAATGATCTTAAGGCTGTATGCACTTTACATGAAATCGAGGAAAGTTCTTGCCCTTCTGTCAGTAGCTTTGGTCGCGGAGCAGGCGGTAAATGTTGTCATCATGGTTTACGAATATCGATTCATCTCCGGTGAGTAGATTGATGGCCTTATTATAGCCTTAAAAACTCTAATAGCAACACTTCAGCTGTCGAAGAAAGCTTGCTAGGCTCACACATCTGCAGCATATCCATAACAGTTGCTTGGTGGATTCCTGTGTCAAACGATGTCGTCGTACTGGCGTTTCACACCATGGCTGCTGTCTTGACCTTGTATCACCTCGTGGTGTACCTCAAGCAGAGGCAGCAGCTTCTGTCTCTGCAAGAGATGTTATTGTCGAAAGATCTCCGCATTATCCTTATCCGGGACAACATCCTATGCTATTTAATGTGCGTTTTGATACAAGCTTGCAAGGCCCCTGGTCCGCTCACAGTCACGCCAGAGTTGCTTTCCCGTTTATCACTCGAATCGTTTTCAGTACAGTAAAGCTGACTGCGCTTGTAAGCCCAATTCTCTCAGCGAGTGTACCTTTATCTTATGCTTTGTATCAACAGACGACCTTGGCTGACGGAGCTGTCATCCGCACAATATCGCTGACAGTGGTTACTGCTGTTATCGGACCACGCATCATTCTCAATATCAGAAGCCATGGCTTGCGGACTGACACGGCAAGAGAATTCAATGCATTCACGGGCCGCTTTCAAGATAACGGGCCACCAGAGGCAAAATGTGAAGATACTATGAGTAGCTGGACTTGAAGTTATGTGAGTAATCAATTATCTCCATTCAAATGGCTCGAAGTAGATATTGAACTTCAGTATGTAGTATTTTGGTACCATCTTCCTGTAACAAAAGTATCAACCATCTCGCGAGTGGTATTGCATTTTCCTCTTAATGCCACTATAACTCAGAGTGTGTAATAATCTATAACGCTTCCTTGCCAAACTCGCCAAAGGTCACTGTATGCATAAAATTCTCTTAATCAGAGACGCTTTGGCCAGAGCACTTTTAATTCCTGTTCCCTCTAACCTATATCATGCATCACCAGAATGCCGAATCTGATATCTCAGCCCTTTTTCTATTTTGCTTGTTTGCCAGCGCCTGTAACTTTATAATCAATGTCCGCTCTGCACAGAATTATATCAGCGTACGTTACATTCGCTATTCATAATCATGACCGAATCGATGCAGATGAGCGCACGTACGCACATGTGGGATGCAGTGAGCGCGGTATGGATGAAATTATTTCAATTCCAATTGTAAGAGGAAAATACTTGCTTAGTTCTGAATACTGATATGTGGCTACATTGGTACGGTAATCATACGGTTAGTACAGCAACACGCGCCAGATTAGTACAGCAACACGCGCCAGATTAGTACAGCAACACGCGCCAGATTAGTACAGCAACACGCGCCAGACATTAATACTGAATATTGGGTAATATGCTCGCGACCAGGGACAGCACCAATGGGCACGGGATGCCATCAAGTAGCATTGCATTCATCGACAAACCCAGCCACGCGTCGCCATCCCGTGCAGGTTTCCTCGCGTCCCGATTGCATCGAAAAATGTACGTTTCCTGCGACCGTTGCACATCCTTGCACAGCGGGTTCTCACAGGACATCAGCCAGCAAGAAGGTTGGTGATCAACTAATTCGGATAAAGATCTTTCGTTCTTGTACACTTACTAGGAAGAAGGACAAACTAATCTATTACAGAGATCATCCGTAATGTACGCCCCGGATTGAGCATCAATCAGTTCGTGGCCGGACGTCCGATGTCACTGGATCCAGTTCCGGCGTGATATTTTGTGCCGTGCGGTGAATAGTTACGAGTGCTATTGATGAATAGATCAATCAGGTATTGCCTGTGACAAACAGAAGACGGTAGGTATCGAAGTCATCATTGCACTCTGCGCGCTCAGGTCGGAGTGCCTGCCAAATGGTAGGTGTGGATCAGAAAGGCAATACACACCTTAGACAAATAAGATACACTCAGTGTTCCGTGTTTTGGCTCGGCGAAAGTAGCTTGAGCCTGTGTTTCCAAAGTACAGCATCATTGCATTACATTCTCGTATTATTATTACTTACTGTGCAAATGATGGTCAACGTGCTGTCCTGATACGAAATTATAGCCCCAGATATCTTGAAAGTTGCCATTAGTATAAAAGGACACTTTCCTATGGCAAACTTCAGGCCTTCAATCTCTTTCTTCCGCAAAGCTTCTCCACGTGACGTTCAAAAACTGACATAGGCGACATTCTCGTTTGAAAAACTCAAGTCACCCACTTAATCCTTCTTGAAAGTCCATGCGCCCATTCATTGCTATTGCTATAATCTTTATGGGCTTTACAGAAGCCATTCACATCCCTCACTTTGAAGGTGTCAATGACATTACACCTTCTAGAAATGCAGAGCTCCAGGGAGCACAGATCAAGAAGCCCCGGCAGCTCAGCCCTGGTGCAGTAGCCAGTGGAATTGCAACCTCTGGTAATACTATTCCCGCCGTAATTCCTGTTGACGATTGGTGACAGGAAGGAAGGAATGTAGGAGTCCCGACAATATCATCCTTCCCATTGTAATGACATTCTTGCAGGTCACAATCATCTTTATAGGCGCCCCACCTCCCCGAACCCCCCAAACACAGTCCGTGTTAGCAAGTATCTACAGGGACGTGTCTCCAAATAATCGCATATCGTTACTACACTTGGTTGTCTACTTCATTTTGTAACATCTGCCTTTGTTATTGGTCACATCGACTGAACAGGATGCCTTCCATCTCTACTGTAATTGATACTTGTGATGACGTTGCATCATTACTGTCCAAAGCTACTTCCGATATCAGCCGGAGCGACCGAGCGAGGTCCATATCCAAAGTCAACGCAAGTAAGCTCATAGCTATAATGATCCTGATTGCTATCCTTTTTGTAATGCTCGCGGAGACTTAAAGACATCCATGGACCTATCATGGAAAGGAACATGATCTGAAGCATTTGCATCACACCGCCGTATACAACGGACTGGTATAAATATAAATCAGAACGAACACTCTCGTGACAGAAGCTAGATACGGTCACTTACGCTATTGGCCGCCGGGACGTAATTAAACATGTTGATCCCGATGCCAAAAAGAGCGCTGAAATCTGATTAGGTACCGATGTCCAACGAATACAAAGGCAGCGCGTACATCAGAAAATACACCAAGTTGTCGCGGACGACGATCTCAGCCAGCGTTCTGGTAGAGCTCCATGGAGATCTCCAGAATGGTCTTGGGAGGTACTTCATCGAGTAGCGTATGGCTAGGCCGCCGAGAAGCAGCTCGTACGCCAGCTCGATGCTGTTGACCGCCGGTGACATCCATACCCAGTTCGAAGTCGTGAAAATTTCGTAAAACTCAACACCCGAAACGCGTATTGGTCCTCGAGAAAGAGTTAGACAGTGGTTCAGATGTGAATTTGTTGAGGTTGTGCGCACCTATCTCGCCAGGTACAACCACAACCGCAACGATGCCTGTCAAGATGTTCATGGCTTGAGACATCAGGAAGCCGATCACCAAAATGACCAGGATTAACCGTCTCTTCTGATAAAGAGCGTATACACGTGCAGCTAAGAGTCCTGTCGGGTGTCAGAGAGAATGAGGATCGCTCAAATAGATTGGTCACCTTGAAGTAAGAAGATCACGACAGTCTGGCTCGTCGTGTTGAGCAAGTCCAAGAAAGCAGCTGAAAACAAAGGCTTAATTTACTTATCACAGTTAGAGACAAGACTCTTACGTCTGAGATAACAGTGTACAAAGACAGATTGCTGAGTTAGAGTAAATACACTTACGTCTTGTTTTGAAATTAATGATTGGTCCTCCCCCTTCAAGGCAGACATGAAACCACGTACTGTTCCCGGCTGAGGTATGCTCAGACTTTGCACTGGGTGATCTTGCACTGTTGAGCTTCGCGCTGGAAAGTGTACTTGTGGCACTTACACAACCTTGACCTGCCACCCTCGGAAGTTCACTTTCCGAATCATACAATATAACTATGCGTGAAACGACTTACACCCCATACATCAAACCAACGTAGCGAAGCTAAGTGGATACGCATATGCAGTTAACGACACCGGCATCTATGAGGAATGGCACATACCAGAACATATACTATCCCTATTGGCGTGAGCTTGCTGGCCTGCATACTCTGCGGTGAGACGACCTCAGAAAACTCAGCAAGAGTGGCGTGCTGACCCATATAACCTCAATCTGAACAAACTTCATTCGTACCTCAATACACTCGAACTGCTGGGAGAACATACCTCCGACCCGAGATTCAGGACTAATGAGCATCAGCTATCGGTCATGATGAAAGACTTGGAGGCCAGTACGTACGATAGTCGTACGACATCATTGCAAAAGCGGCTACTGAAGTACCCCGACCCGATATTAGACTGCAGTTTGTAGACGCGACGCTTGTGTGACACTCACCTAGACTGTAGTTCTCTATGAGCTGCATCTCAACGATCATCAAGAATTCTTCCGCCTCGCTGGAAGCCATCGTGGAGAAGGGAAGTGACGGCGGGGCCGCAGTCCAAAGGTCGGGTGCCAAGGCCCGCTCTACACAAATAAGCGAGTTTTCAGCACAGCCTCTGTGTTGACGCCTTGATGTCACTAGGATGACGTCGCTTACTGTAAAATATCTGAATCTGGCTGAGTGCATCCCTCTACTAATCGCGCTATAGCAGATTTGGGAAAATCGATCGCGACATAAAGTTGAAGGCAGCATCGGACGCGGCGCACGCGCACATATTCAATTCTTGATCATCCGTCAATGACCTATTAACTTCTAGAAAATGGGTAGTAAATGATTGTAAGTTTGGGTTGAAAACCGTCGAATTCAATTCCTAACCTCACAGAGTAGAAGTTGACTTGCGCCAAATCCCAAAGTGTTAAACTATGATCCTTTAGTGAGGGGGAAACCTCAATGGGAGCAGGTAAGTCCGTTCAAACGTTCAGGTTATAGACCTCTGTCCTAATCACGAAAGATCATAAAGCAGGTACAATGCTAAGGACTTTCTCTCGGCTACGACCTCCGTCTCCGAGTCGGACCAAAGCACCCGACCATCGATCATGGCTCTTTTCTCTGGATAAGCTTCCTCGACAACTCCCCAGACTCATTTGCAAACTTTAAACGACGCTGCTTTGGGTTATTCCTTGATCGGTTTTCTACTCGAACTACTCCTTTCAGCTTCTGGTTGCAAATTAGGCTCTCGGGTCGTCTGTCCCGAGCTTGGTATAAGCTGGGTTAGGCGTTGGTCCATAGAATAGACCCGTACTCCGTGTTAAAAGACATCCTACGCGTTCAAATCGATCGAAACTGAGGTTTAGTTGACTCGTCACCTACACACGCTCTGCGCATTGGAGATACGAGCGAGGTTGGAGTGAGGTCCATTCCTGACGCTGGTGATGCCTTAGTCGTGTGATCGGACGCGCTGATGGCAAAGACAAGGAGAACAAGAAGAAATGAATACAGGACTTCGATGCTGCAGTCAGATATCAGAGTTTTACTACGATATTAGCAGATGGGAGGCGTGGACAGATGAAAATATCCTGGCGCCTGGGGCCGCTCACCAATGTTTGTTCAGAATCCCTTAGCAATTCAGTCCCCAGGTCCCATAAGAACCTTATCTAGTCAGAAACCATCTAGCTCAACACGCTCCAGCCGCAAGGATATGTACAGACGTACTTCCTAAGCTCTAGTCAGAGGTAACTCGATGCCGAATTGTTCCATGGTGACTGTGACGATGCTGAGGACCCGAGTCCTCCGTGTTTGCATTCGAGAACTTCGCTGCGGTTCTATCATGGGGCCTTACGTCGAAGACCTTTCTCCCTGGGCATTGTATCGAATGTTGGCGCCCTATCAGGCGGGCGAGATGCTGCCACGCGCGGAAGCGGGAGCGGACCAAACAAATATTGAAGTTCAAAAGCCGACCTTGCCACTTCCGATTTCCGATAGGTTCCGCGGCTTTTCAAGCCACGTGGAGGCGTTGACGGTCCCGGCTCCCGAGCACCAACCTTGCTCGCGTCCCTTTTGTCCTGTCCTTTGCTCGTCCTTCGGAAGCTTCAAGCCGGAGCACTCATTAACATTTCTGGCCTATCTGCGTACCAGTTTGCAACGCCTTTCCTAAGCCCTCCTGATACTCTCTCAACCGTGCAAGGACATTCTACGAACCAGGCCACATTCGCGCGGTGCGTTCAACTGTGTCCGCGCCAGCCCGCAGGTTCTTCAGACGACCCTTGAGTAGACAAGAGCAGCAAGGAACGCATGGTCCTAGCTCCGACTGCCGCCCTGAAGTGCTTGGTTTGTCTGTTGGAATGGAAAGGTTATGACTCGTGCTCTTTATTGCGCCTTGACCACCTCAGTTCTTGTGTGAGTACCCCATTCGCCCCCCATGCCACCCGCTGGCGTCCATACCCTGTGCTTGCGCGCCCTCCGAAGTCTGCCGGGTCTAAGCAACACTCCACTAATGTCCATACTCGGAGGCCAGCCGTCTTAGGTTGACTTCGCTTAGGCCGTTTGTGACAGGGTCAAGCAGAGTTCGACAGGGTCAAAGCGCAGGACCAATGCGCATCGCTTATTCTGACAGGTTTAATGGGGTCGCGAACGCGTGTTTTGTGTCACGTTCGTCCAAGCCGCCCTTTTCCACAGGGGTATAAAGACGCGCCTTCGCGTCTGCTCTGCCTTTTCTTTCCTTCATCCACTCGGACCATCATCGGATCTCCTGCCCCACCATTTCTCTGCTCCCCTCTGTGAACTCTCATCCTCTCGAGCCTACGTCCATTGACTCCAGCTTGGACCCGAGCAAAGATATATCTTAGAGATGGCGTCCAATGAAACAATCTCCGCTTCACCCACCATTCCCGTGGCATACACGTCCGACCTAGCATTGCAAGCACGCTATATCAGCGAACACGTTGAGGCTGTCGTATCGCACCGCCTCGGATCTATGGAGCACAGCCAGGCTGCTCTCTATCGCCTCGTTGAGGGCCTCCAAGCTTCTGTCCAGTGAGTTTTCTACAGCTTAGGCCGGGTGGAACGAGCTAATAATCACCTGTTGCGGCACGTAGATCGCTTCAAAATGTCTTGGTGTATGTTTCAGATGCCGCACACACGATGGGTATGATGGACGACGCGTACAACTGCGGACTAGTGGCTGCTGCTATGATGCAGCCGGAGCCTCCTGCTCCTGCCAGACTTGTCACCGAGACTCTCGTGAGAATGAGTCCGGAAGAGCGTTGCGATTACGTTGCGGCGGCCGCTGCCGCTGTGGCTGCGGCCAATGTACCGAACGTGGATGCTAGTGTCTCGTCTTCGTGAGTTTTCCGACTCTTCTTTTATGCCAACTTTATTCTTACGTTCAAACGACAGCTCCTCTGCGGCTACACCCAATCATAGACCGGCGTCTCTCCGTGCTGACATCCACAGCCTAATCCACGAAGATGCTCCCCCTCTCGAGGCCAGCAACAGCAACGCCAGTGTCACCGCCAACGCCCCTCACTCTCCTCGCAGTTCCATGGGTCACGACCAGTTCACATACGAATGCACTGAACAGAGGTCGACTTCACCCCCTCTTTCGCGGGCCAATGCCACGTACAACCTAGCCGGCCCACGTGGAGTCTCCAGGAGCTGGAATGCGCCGACGCCCGAATACATCGAGTGGTGCCGCGCTTGGGGCAGCAAGCCGCGGCGCGAGGGCGCGTTCTACGGGAAGCCCGACTGGGACGCGATGATGAACGTAGCTGGGAAGGACGACTACTACTTTGACGACTTTGGCAGGCAGAGGCAGCTCAGCCCTATGGCCATCGCTGCGCGCGCCAACCCTGTCTTCCCGGTGGCTTCACGTACCCATATCCCCGTTGCCTCTGTTCCTCTCCCCCCTGTTGCACCTGCTCCTCCCGCTCCTGTTTCGCCTGCCCCGTCTAGTTCTGCTCATGAATCTGCTCCCATGGACGATCAGACGACCTTCGTGGCAATCAAGCAGGAAGAGGCAGAGCAGCAGCTCATCACATCGCCCTCAAAGCGGTCTTCTGTCTCGCGCAAGCGCAGCCGTTCCGACTCTGATTTTGACACTGACTCCGAAGCTGAAGTCGAGGCTGGGATCTCGCCTACGTCCAAAGTCAAAGTCATGCAGCAGCTCGTCAGCTACTCCTCTGGTTCTGGTTCCGGCTCCGACTCGGATTCCGACTCTAACAATAACACCCCTCGCCCTTCTAAGCGCCGTCGCACCAACGAGCGCGAGTCTGCCGACGCCAGATCAAGCTCGACGAAGCCGCCCTCGAGGCGCGCGGGGCGCATGCAGCCCATCCGTCCTAGCGGCAAGACCATCGAAACGCAGGCTTCTGGGTCTGTGTCTGGGTCTGGCGCTGCTTCTTCGGGTCGGGCTTTGAGGTCGCGGACGCGCGCTGGTACGTCGCGTCAGTAAAATAAATAGATTGATGACTGTCGCCTCCTTGTTTCCATATCTCTCCATGTCTTTCCAAAACATTTTCCTGCTATTTTTTTCCTCTGCACCCCTAATCTTGTACTACCATCCCCTCCCCTCGTCAACTCCATCCATCACATATACTATCCATATTTTTGTATACCCACCGCATTCTCTGAATCCTCACTTGTTTTGCATCGTATCGCATCGTTCTCTGGTTCTTCACGACTCTAACTTACTATACCGCATCTTCTCGTGCTCGTTGCATTCTCCTCTTCCACTTCTCTACTTTACCACAAGACACACCTCCGTTACTCTTCGGCATTTAGACGGAAATGGAGGGGAATTTCCCGTATAGTTAACCTTCTTACCGTTATTCGTTTGGTCGTGTTTGGAACCACCGTTGGTCGCAGAGGGTCGAATGGTCCGGCCACCCCCTGTTTGTACTGATGCGTAACTTAGCCGTGACTAATTGAACGCTCTTTGTTGGTCATTCGGCTCGGCGGTTCATTCACTGTACGCCCCCCTGTTCATTGTTCTCCTCGCGAGGAACCCTTGGCGTTGTGCGCCCATCGCCATCTCTCGGTTTAAAACGAGTGCTTTGGACCCCACCAGCATTAGCATCCCTTCAGTTCGACTCACTGTGCGACGCCGCCAACTCCAACATGTCTGTCGCAATTGTAGTGGGCATGCTCGGGCTCGCAAATGGCATTCGCCGCTCGGAGAGTAACGGCAGTTCGCTCACGTTTTATTGCTACTACGATTCCGTGCTCCACTGCAGCCAAACTCGCTCTGCTCCTACTAAGATTCGTGTTTACAGCCCGAAGCGCGATCAAGTGCTCCCCAACGACACGGTCGCGTTCGTCATCGCGAAAGCTTACTTTGACCGTGGCGACACCATTCTTCTGTTATTACTAGTGCGATACTTCTCTGCCAAAAATGACAACTTACTTTGACTGTTCTTTGTATGTTTTGTTGTATGTTGTATTCGTGTCCCGTTCTACCAAAATGGTATGAGTGTTTGTTACCCTACATCATAAGGTTGCCGGAGGCGTGTCTTGTACAATATCATTTTAGTACCACAGTACATTAACAGGATGATAGCAATGCAAGGACAGTGGAAGCACAATTCCAATAGGGCCGCGAACATACTCTGACGCCGCCAGATCAAAAACATCGGACAGGAGCCGACACACTGTTCGTAGACGACGTTAAGCACACGCACCCAAGTGCGAATACCATCGGTTGACTGAGCGCGCCAGGCTATATACTCATGACGAACTTATCATGACGCGTTGGTCAGGCTAGAGAAATAGCGTGAGCTCTGCGGGCGCCTTGACGGACTCGCTTGCCCTAACCTGGCGATAATTCTCGTACTAACAACGACAATGCCTTCGTACATAGGGTACTACAACTCGCATGATGACGAGGGGCGAGGGAGGGGAAAGGCGAGGTGAAGGGAGATGATGAGGGACTGGAAGATTTGGGCGACGATTGGCCCACTCTTATAGATGAAAGGGCCCAGGGACTTGACCCTGCCATCAGGAAATCGTCTGAATGCATTTGGACTTTAGCAGATGTAGGGCTCTGGATCTTGAAAATGCATCGACAGAGGGGACACCAACGCACGTTCCGATTGGTCAATGTATTCTGCAATTCAATACAACTCACATTCGAACAATTCTGCTTCAACAAACCGGTCGATCCCGTCGTCTTGTGGGCATGAACCGACACGGCCCACATTTAACAGCGTTTCGTAAACGGGTGCGGAAGTGTGATTTGGGGCACTTCTCGGGTCCTGCATTCAGTCTTTCGGAGCAGCAAGCGAGAGTGCTGTGAAGAGCATAGGAGTCTGCAACCAAGCAACGGCAAACAAAAGCCGACCATCTGCTTGTAGATACGATTAATACTTTAGTCTTGCCCTGTTTCCTTTCCCCGCGTATTCTGCCAGCGCTTTGCGCATGTCCTGTATCCACATGAACTCAATCAATTGATCTGCGACGTGCTGGCATACTCTCTGAACTACCCTTCAAGCTGTGACCTTTGAAACGAGAATGGCCGAATTGGTGCGGATGTACAATGTGCTTTCAGTGAGTTGGCAGTGGCTAAGCAGGGAAGCTCGGGGGGTTACTTTTGCAGCTCTCACGCTGCGAGTTCATCATGACCGTCACGTCATCGCATCATTCTCAAGAGACTCAAGAGGGAAGCGTCGCGGATGGATCCTCTGTAGCATGGAGAATCACCCTGAGATCTATGATGGAACCTTTCTCGTCCATTATTTGTACTGTACTTGGACAGTCTCAAGGCCGTCCCGATCCTCATGCACGATTATTCGCTCCCCACGCTCTGCCTTCTTGGCGCTATATATGAGCGTGTCGACGCGGTGCCCGTGAACCGACTCTTGCGGGGCTCCTTTTTCTAGATATATGAACGCAGGACTATCATACGACGGCGTCCCTTCGTCAGTCGCTGGAATCTCTCGGACTTACAGCCAGGTTCAAGGTGCTGCCGTTCATGCTTTCTGCAGCCACCCGTGTTCTGACTCGTTTTACAAACAGCTTCATTCCTTTGTGCGGCATTGTATGGTTGCTGTGAGTTTCTGAAAGGTTATGAACGACATGGAGCTCATTCTCTTCGTTCGCACCTGCAGTGGGATCCCTCCCCGAGGAGATTGACCTTATCTGGGTGCGCAGCATTAAGAAGAACGCGTCTGTGTGACACAAACCTAATGCATCGGACTTCTCTCGTTCTTGAATGTAGAAAAGGCGGTTTACGCTGTTATCCTGGGCATATGTCATAGTAAGTAAAAACGTGTGTGGCATTTACGTGATAATTGAAAACTATCATCATCAAGGCTCGATATGCTGGAATGGTATACTTGGCGTAGGTCATCAAGGTATCCTTGGGTCTTCGCTGAGCCGACATCTTTTCTACAGTGTTCCTGTGGTCATTATCAGCGTCAAGAGGTGCGCCATTGTCCACTGCGTAGAAGGTGTCCTGTCAACCATATTTTAGAAGCGATGTTCTTCCAGAGCTTAGTTCGTCATGGGGAAAGTCTCCATCGGAACCAAAAGACGTCGGGGATCCCTGTCAGTGCGAGTAAAATGAAGAACAAACGAACGGCGCGCTGAAGTTTGCTCACAGCAGCGATTGACGGGAGTCTCCATGCGTTTCAGCTGGTGGCGCTGGCCCTGTCTCTAGCTATCATTCAAGGTCTATTTTGGGTCTTCCCGAAACGATTGCTCACTATCATCACTTATATATTTTTTGCAGCCGTTTTCCTCATGCGAGTATGTGCAATATACAACAACGACAGGCGATTAAAATGGATCCTCGGAACCCTGTTCCTCATCGAAGCCTTCTTGGTATTCTTCGGCGGACACCATTGGTCCGCATCTACAGATCCGATATGTACGTGTCAAGTCAAGTCCAAAAATATTTCCAGTGTTTCGTACAGCGCCCAGGCGTTGTATGGGATATTAATCTGACACCGGCCTAGTCCTCGTGACGCTCGTCAACGGCCCTGTCCTACTCTTCGAATGTCTTTTGCTCGGCCTCTTATTGCGTGCAATCATCTCGTCGCAAAGGTCAATGCCCCAATCTGAATATCGGCGAGGCTGGAGATCGCTCGTCGCAGTAGTCTGCCGCGATGGCTGCGTCTATTTTGTCATGTAAGTATTTCCTGTCACATATACTATGGCGCCCCCTAGCTCAGAAAACCCGTGTTTCTGGCAGTGTGATCCTGTCGGACGTTGCCTACGCCGTGTCCTATTGGTATACGGGTGGTCTTATGGAGGTTGGTCGCATATTCTTTTTATTTAGAAAGGGATTAATACTTGATTAATTCTGCAGCAATATGTGATCAATATCGTGATTTTCCTAGAGGCAGTATTGGGTCCTCGGATCGCTACGAGCTTGATCGAGGCTCACTTGGGGAGAAACACGGTTTATCTCGTCCCATATTGATTAAGCTATGTCAGAACTGAGTTCGGCTGCTTCGCTCTCTCCAGCAATTTTCGATTGTATGTACAACGGCCACATGGCTTCGACGGATCACGGACTCGGACTATGCAAACCGCATTTACAGTATTACAAACAAACCTAATTATAAGGCCTCGTGTATTCTAAACCACGCGATTGGAAACTAGATAGCCCTACCTAAGATGTGAAAAGAGGGGACCGATAATATGCCCCAAGTCTAAGAGAATAAGCGATCTAGTCTCGGGTGTGCCACGTAAAAAGTACAACGTCAAGGATACAAATTTGAACCGTCTCACAAGAGAACCTCATCCTTATTCGCTCTCGCTCTCCATGCAGACCCACAAACTGATAACGTCGCGAAGAGGAGACACAGATACTACGCCCCGACGAGCGCCATACACACCACCCCCGCCGCGAGACTGAGCAGCGCGAGCGCCTGCCGCCCGACACCGCTGCGCCACAGAATCGGGTCCATCACAAAGTCGCCCGCGAGCATCT
The DNA here is from genome assembly GCF_000271625.1 of Coniophora puteana RWD-64-598 SS2. Taxonomy (NCBI): domain Eukaryota; kingdom Fungi; phylum Basidiomycota; class Agaricomycetes; order Boletales; family Coniophoraceae; genus Coniophora; species Coniophora puteana. Next base: position 1,678,868 of record NW_006913063.1, read on the forward strand.
CGACGCACGCGGCGTAGATGAGCATCCCCGCCGATATCGCGGACATGACGCCCTGCGTGAGGCGCATGTGCACTGTGCACCGTGCGTTAGTATTCGATCGTATACGGAGGCTGAGCATGACAATGCGAAGAGAAGGAAACAAGGGAAAAGGAAAGGTAATGGGACGCACGCTCGTCCTCGACACTGCCGCCTGTACTCGACCCGCCGGAGAACACGAGGATGCCGACGACGATGCCCAGCGGCGTCGTTACTGCGAACAAGCCCGCGAGCACGGGCTTGAGCGCGGAGAGGTGGCGCGCGCCGAAGCTGCTGTTGCTGTTGTCGTTAATGCTATTGCTATTAATGCCGCTTTCCGGCGCGGCCGAGATGCTGGAGCGCGATGAGGGGAGCGAGGCGATGCGGATGCCGAGTGAGAGCCCTTCGAAGAGTTGGTGGAATATGAGAGCGATGAGGAGGGATGCTGTGTCAAAAAAAAAACGAAAGATGTGAGCGAGGCGGTAGGGAAAGACAGAGAGGAGGGCAGAGAAGGGGAGAGGACGTACCGAACTCGGGGCCGGTAGTGATGGCGAGGGTGAGGCCGACGACGATGGAGTGCAGCATGATGCCGAGTTGCAAGACCTGGTTGAATGAACATCAATCTCGTGTTCCCCAGAACAGACAGAGAACTGCACGCACGAGAATCCCGACGATCTGCCTCTTCTCCCCGACCTTGACATTCCCGTGCTCATGTCCGTGAGCATGCCCGTGGTGGTGTCCATGATGCCCATGGTAATGATGATGATGACGATGGTATCCACCACCATCATGCGCGCGCCCGTGCTCGTCGTCGTGTTCGTGACCACGATCGCATTCATTCTCCCCAGCCCCAGCCCCTCCCAGCTCCTCATCACCATCATGCCCATGTCCCGCATGCCCGCTATGCTCTTGCACATGCCCCACGCCCGCGACCTGCCCCTGCCCAAACTCTTCAGGCCCATACATCGACGGCAACCGCGGCCCGCGATCATGGTGCGACTCGTGCGCGCTCCGCCTCTCGTGCCGATGATGCCCCTCGAATATATCCTGCGACGGCGAACTCTCCCTCGCGTGCCCGTGGGCGTGAAGGCGGGCGTGGGCGTGGTGGTGGTGGGCGGTGCCGTAGTGGAAGGTCTGCGAGCGCTGGGCTGGGTTCGAGGAGCCGTTGGAGATGAGGGGGGTGTGCTCGGAGTCTGGTGGGTGGGAGTCAAGTGGTTTTGGCGAGGGGCAGCGGGTGGTGTGGTCGGTGCCGTTGGGCGTGCGTTCGGGGCTGGTGTCATTGGGCGTGGAGGAGGGTGTGCTGGCTGCTTGGAGCTGGTCCACGAAGGACGTGGAGATGTCTAGAGATGAAAAAAGTCAGCCAGTTTATGTAAAGATCTAGGATTCACGTGGTAACTTACACTCGACCAAGAATATGGCCAGAAGGGAGCATAGGCTAAGGATGAAGGTGAGCCAGGCACGTTAGTGAAGCATAGACGAATGACGCACACGATCAACCCTCCATACTCGCCTATCTTCCACTTCGCCTTCACCTCTGGATCTGTGAGTGACTCAAAAGCGTCTTGAAGCAGGTGCACAAACGCCGTCGACAATATGACGCCTGACAAATACGCATCAGCCCCACCGAACCGGTGTAAGTCACGGTTACGTACCTGTACCAAAATGCTTTCCGATGAAGAACACTATTCGCGGTATCCGCACTGCTCTTATGCGCTTAGACAGTGCAGGAAACGAGGACGCTGTTCAAACAAGATCATACACATGAGCAGGGATGGGTTTCGGCGGAGCATGAAGTCATACCAAAGAGGGAGACGACGAAGATGATGGCCATGGCGACGATTCGCATTCTGAGAGCCTTGCCTGGGTCCTTTCCACCATCGTCGTCGAATATACCAGAGGCATCCACGTCTTGTGGGTCTTGCATGAAGGCGAAGACGGACGAAAGGGAGAAAGAGAGAGCCGGATCACGGAGCGAATTCGGTGCCATAGCTGTTGACGACGTTCGGTACCAGTAACAAGGCGAAATGACGTCTGTGTTCGACGAGTCTGCCTGCACGAGGCTTGACGTCGTCTTATGGAAAATCTGGCGTGGAGGAGTGGGACGGGAAGAGGTTTATGAGGTGGGGAGGAAGGGGGAGGCGCGGTTTGCGAGGACCACAACGGTCGCCACCTCCGTCTCGTTATGTAATTTATGCCGTTCTATATGGAAGGGAGCCCCTTTTGACCGACGACCACCACAGTCGCCCCATCCCTTCACCCTCGGACGCCTCTCTTCCCTCTGAGATCGGCCATGTCGCTGCTCGTCCTGTCTGCCTCAGATGTCGACCGCATCACGGTCAATTTATCGCCCACCGGGCTCATACAATCCATGGTCGACGTCTTCAGCACCGTCAGCCGTTCAAGCTCTCCTTCCGCTGAAGAGGCCTACTGTCTTCCGCATCGAACAACCATAAACATGTCTCATCACAAATCGCTCTTCATGCCATCCCGCGTAGCCTCTATCGGAACAGCCATAAAGATCGTGTCTGTGCCCACCTCCCCCGTCGCTCAATCCGGTGGCCTCCCAGCATCTACCCTCGTACTAGACGAACAAACAGGCCGCGCCAAGGCGATCGTCAACGCACGTAGCCTCACTGCACTCAGAAATGCCGCAGGTATCCTTCGCACATTCTTGCTCTACCTCACGTGCTGAGATACTCTGGTGATCATCCAGGATCCGCGCTCGCAACCAAACTGGCCCTCTCCTTCCCCCGGCCCCGGCGTGACTACGAACCCAGAGTCCTCGTGCTCTTCGGCGCGGGCCAGCAAATAGCAGCACACGCACACCTGTTCCTGCGCGTCTTCCCATCTCTCAAAGAATGCCACATCATCAACAGATCCGACAACGCCCGCCTGCAGGATCTCACGACATCTCTCGAGCGCGCATATCCTACCATAATCATCCAGTCACACGCAGGAGATAGGCGGACAGTCGATGAAACAAACACGGTGGTCGGGTCTGCAGACATCATATGCACCGCGACGTCCTCCACCGCCCCTCTCTTCCCGGCGGACTTGGTCAAAACCGGCGCTCATCTCAACCTCATCGGGAGCTTCACGTCCCACATGAAGGAAATCAGTGTCGAGCTCGTACACCGCGCTGGGCCCGTCATTGTCGAGACGGCAGAAGCAGCGCTCGCAGAAGCAGGAGAGCTGATCGAGGCTGGATACGAGAGGGAGAATGTCGTCGAGATCGGGAAGCTCATCAACTCAGGGGAAGAACGGAGGAGCTTTTACTCAAGAGCGGTTGATGTGACGATCTTCAAATCCGTCGGTATCGGTCTGCAGGACGTGGCTATCGCCAGTCTTGTCGTTAAAAAGGCGAAGGAGCTTGGTTGGGTACGACGATCGAGTCGTACGACATGTAGTGAATAAGGACTACTGTGATTTGTATGCGTTAGGTGCGAATTTAGGCTGGTGACAAAGCAATCCAAGTTCAACTTGACGGGCCCCGCGTGGCGCGTAACGAACCTGAGGTTTTATGCTTAAAGTAGTACTGCTTGAAACACTGATCAACTATCTTCGTTTGAGCTTGGACGTGTTCAAAGACACTGCTCGGGATATTGATAGCTACTGATGAACACATATTCTCGGCAGTGCGCACCTGAGCCGCAATGAAACACAAGCTCACCTTTTATGTATCAGCGATTAAAACGCTGTTCAGGCGATGAATGGCAATACGCACAAGGCTAGTTAAATATGATATCATACAAACCGCGATGACCCCAATCTAGTATCACCATTCCCGCCTTTTGCCCCAATGGATAACCAGATACCTGATGAGGCCATAGTCTCTGCTGTTCAAGTCTTTCAGCTCTGCAGCAGACTTCAAGGTCCGTATATCAACAAAACTAGCAAACGCTACTGATTCCAAGGCCTCGGATATTCAAGCAGTCGCATTACTCTGTGTAGCTCTGTACGATTATGGTATCTCCTCCCCGCACATTTTATCTATGCGATTCGAGTCTCACGCTGAATGGGCAGTGGGATCGCTTCCCGCAGAAATCGACCTCGTCTGGGTGAGTTTACCTGGAAGCAAACCTAGCAGTCCACATTTTCAGCAAATCAGTATCTTGGATCTGGATCTGATTGCCCGCCTCTGTTCCTTCAGAAACGAGCCAGGCACTTTCGTCTGCGGCGTACTTATTCGTGAGCAAAATTCTTCAGCCAAAATAGAACAAAGCAGCTGATGGGATCAGTGTCGGTACCTGGGAATCGTATTTCTTACGTGTGTATACTTCCGTACGTTCTCCTCCCCTGTAAGCTGACGCTGTGTTTAAGGATCCCTGTTATCATATACGGAGTTAAAATGTGAGTAATTTCAGTCCGCCTGCCACCGACTCTTCTACATGATAGTGCTATTAACTTTTGTTAGAAGATATAATGTACCCGAGTTGAGTGAGTAGGAGATCGACAGGTATATTCCCTTTTTTCTGAAGTTCTAGGTGATCTATGTATTTGCCTTGAAATTTCGCAACTACACAAGGTTTGAAGGCTGCTTCCGTAGAATCGCCTTCGAAAGACTCACACTCTGACCTTGGTAAACTCAGCTCTTTTATTGATCCGAGTCTGTGCCGTGTACAACAACAACAGCAAGATGAAGTTAATCCTGTGCTTCCTCCTATCCCTCGAGGTTATTGTAACTCTATACGGCCAATTTGGGAGCAATTCACATAATCCGTTCCGTGAGTTCAGGCCAGATATTTTGTCCTCAGTGTGCATGATGAACTGAAATGATACATCCAGGCTACGCAATGCTGGTTTACGTCCCCATACTATCCTTCGAGTGTCTTTTACTTGCTCTGCTGCTATACGGGCTGGTTTTCTCCCGAACGGCATCGCTACAACTGAATCTAAACAAGGAGAACAGATGGACGTCGCTATTGATGGTCGTATTGCGCGACGGCTGTCTCTACTTTGTGATGTATACTTCATAATCATGACCCCGCTTGTTCTCGGCTAAACAGTTTTGTAGTGTGATAGCAATGGTCATAGTCAATTTCGTATCTGAATGGTACTCCAATGCGGTACCACCACAGGTGGTATTTAGTTTTACAGTTTTCTTCGAGGCTGTTCTGCTCGTATTGCAGCAAGTCTATTAGAGGCTCAGTCTGGGAGAGGCATGATGTACCTTGTTCCGTACTAGTTTTATATGGGCAGCCAATTAATGAACGGCTGTACTAAGTTTGTATGTCAGGCGGTTATACATACTTATATGGATGAAAAGCAAAGTCCTACCTTCGATAACATGAAAACGCTGGCACCGACTCGCTTAAAGCAAAAACAAATACAAGGAACGTGATAGTAGATGCGCTTATGCTTGCCAGTAGTTTCTGCCAGTTCACCGTGCTTTATATTTTATGAACTCAATACCACTAAATCAGCATGTCGGTAAACTGGAAACCAGTTCCGCAGGCTGCGGATATCATAAGAACCGTGACATCCACCACAGAACCTCTCTTCCTGGCGGGCCTGGTCAAAGCCGATGCATATCTCATCCTCGTCTTGAGCTTGACGCCATAAATCAAGGAAATCGGTGTCGAGCTTGTGTGGAGCGCTTAGCGGGCATGTTGTTGTCGAATCTTCTTGTTACTTAATATATCCTATATTCTACTGCCCTCACCATGATAGAACACCTCTTTGTGCTTCCAAGAGGCGCCGCCGCGCTGGCGTGAGTATTTCCGCTTGTGAAGTACGCCACTGAACCACTGTGAAGATGGATATACCTGATTATAATGGGCACCATTCGGGCGCAAAATCTATGGTTATCATTCATTAGATACATAGTAACCCTGAGAATTTGTTGTGATAATCAGGTGCTTGCTCGAAAATCAATCATTGTCATTTTTGTGAGATTCAATTGTCCGAATCACCTTAGATGTACCTGATTTTGTAGACGAAAACGCGAGACCGCATGCAGAATGACTAGTTTTCATGGAAGAATAGACCATTTATCACACGACAGAAAATACAAGAATCAGGACAAAATCAATTCTATTAATGCACTACGCAACATGTAGCTAGCTACTGGATCTGCGCCATTGGGCCCGATCTCACAATTGGCTTTCCCGTGTCCGTGCCATTGCTGAACGTCGCGTACCACGCGTGGCGGTCGTGCAGCACCCTGTCGACAGCAAAGTCCGCAAAGAACTTGCGCACGTTGTCCTCGCGCACGGACCAGGGCCCGCTGTTGAACTTGAGCTTGAAGTGCTCCTTGCCGTTGCACACGAACGCCTCGAGCACCACCGTGTCCTGCTCGCGCTGCTGCTGCTGCCGCGTGGCTTTCCCACCTGGCCGGTGCGAGATGGGCGACAGCGAGCGGGAGGGCGAGCGCACGCCGGCGCGGTGGCGGTTTCCGAGTGGGCGGGCGTAGATAGGCGTGTGATGGAGGCGGTGTCGAGGAAGGTTGTGGAGGCGGGGGCGGGTCTGCTGGTGGCGGGGGCGGTAAAGACGACGGCGGCGGGGGTGGAGGTGGTGGAGGATGCGACAGAGGTGGTGGTGGTGGTGGTGGTGGTGGTGGATGTGACGGCGGCGGAGGGGGAGGGGGAAGAGCGTCTTCGGGTGGTGGTGGAGGCGGAGGCAGTTCAGATGGAGGCTCTGGGGGTGGCGGTCGCATTTAGGATTGGAAAGATTTTCGATTTGAGGGAACAGAAAACTTGACGGGCTGGTGAGGCTTGAGGTCACCATCCAAGCTCGTCGCCATCGCCGTTGATACACCTGAGGAAGGTAGGGCAGAGTATTGCGTGGAAGGGCCATCGGAGCCATGTGAGTTAGGGTGCAGCAACCGAAACTGTGAAGCAAGCGCGTGAGCTCAGCTATCTGAAAGCGCGCTTGCACGAAGAGCGAAGAAAGGAGGACAGAACGGATACTCACAGCAGACGAACTTGACCAGGCTAGGTCGACCTGCTTGTCTCTAAGGACTGATTGTCTGTTGACGCCATTCCGAACGATGGGCGTGCTGGCTGTCGTAGACCCAGCTGGTGGATGGAGTGTGCTTTTCGGAGCTCGTGCTCGTGCCGAGCAATACGAGCACGATGAGCAGCAAATCGTGTCCGCTGGTGCAGACAAGCCTACTGATGTTGCAGTTCAGCACGACGACGTTGGGATCTCGAGATGAGATGTGCTCGTGAACTTGGTAAGCCGACCCTTTTGAGCACCAGAATATTCTTGCACTCACAGAATCTCGTGGAACTGACACCACGCCGCCACCATCTCGAACGCCTCAGCTATCCTTCACCAGCTCCCTTCGAAGAACCAATTTCGCCATTCTCCTTGGGGCGTTGTCGGGCGTGTCGGAACTTGATGGGGAAGATGAAAGGCCTGGGATGACGACTTGAGCTTGCATGTGGAGCGTAAACGGCAAAGCGAGCACGTCTAGAGCGAATAGGGCACTGCTGAGGAGATGGTATTGGTGTTGGTCGAAGCTTTGAAGGGTTTGCGCTCTTCTGCTATAGTCAACGCAGTGCTGGATGGATGTTGAAACGTTGAAACGTTGAGGCCGTCCTGAGCGTTGCAGGCCGCTTGCGTCGGAGTTTGAATTTTCTGCCCAAAATTAGCAAGTCCACTCACGCTTCAACGCACTTCGCGCAGCAGTTGTCCTGATCAATAACCTGCCACAATCACTCACAACGCGTACTGCAACATATGGGGTGTAGTAATGGCATTGGAGAGGAAGCTTCACTAGTGTTAATGAATGCTGAAACTCATTGTATAATGCAATGATTTTAAATGGGAGTTTTATTTGTGTCTACAACCAGCATTGGCAAATGACAATGATTTTGTGGTTCCAGGTAACAGTACATGATTTTATATACCAGGTACATGTACCTGACTTCAAAATCATGTCAAGAACACATGATTTAACAGAATCAGAAGTCACGTACCTTGTGCATACCTGAAAATCAGGTACATATGTTTTTGCAGTGAACGTGTTTCTGACTGCAGACACACTGCTGTGCGCAGTTGTTTGTTGCTCGAGGATTGCATGTGCATCAAGCGCAGCGCGTAGCGTCACGTTAATTTGATCGAGTGCTTTTAGTACCATAACAGTAGAGAGCCTGGATAGTGCTTCGGACGAAACACATAGAATTGGTCAGCCGCAATTAGCCACGTATAGCAATGTACTCGATCGTGAAGGTCCCATATGAGCATATTGAAACTCGTACCTAACTGGAATTGCGAGGTACGCACTTGTCACGTACTTGTACAACTAAACTATAATCTACAAAACAAGAAAATACGACGGAATTTCTACGTAAATTGTTTCCTGCCAACACTACATATACATTCTGCTGTATCCAAAGCTTCAAGCTCAAGTGATTGTAGTACATCCATAGTTCTGCCCGGAGAAGTCATCGTTGCACTCGAACCGACCTGTGACTGGATCAAATTCGCGTGGTAGCCAAGCTTGCAGATTATATCTCTTGATGCTGTCTGATAAAAACATGTCCCGAATAGACATGGGCTATCGCCTTTCTCTGCGGTAGACCATAAAATGATACAGTGTGAAGACAGCAGCCACTGTGTGAAATGTCAACAAGACAATATTGCTTGACATAAGCAGCCGCAAAGAAACTGTGATATATATTAGGCAGATATGGGAGCCTAGCAAGCCTGGTTTCTTCCGAAGCTGAAGTGTCTTTTCAGAGCAAGGGACATATGCCGAAGATAACTAGTTCTACGCACCAGAGACAAAACGATACTCGAAAACCAAAAGGGTAACAAAGGCCACTTGCTCCATGAACAATGCTCCTGACAAGAGGTAAAGCAATTTCTTTTACTTGTTGTACAGCGCATACAGTCTCAATATCATCGTTCCTTGGGGAGAAACACAGTAAAAATTTCTCGACTGTTCAATTTTTTGAAGATCTTGCCTTGCAACATGGATACAATGACTGCCATAGATATAATGGAGGCCAGATATGTTGCGTAACCTTATATGAAAGTGTTAGTACATATATCGAATATCACAATATGGTTAATTTACATCTGGATTTACAAGAAACGCGGCGTGTTTGAGTATGTAACTATGTAACAATTCACCAAAAACCTTCAAACTCACGCCTTGAGAAAAGCAGTCCTTGTCAGCCCCTGCCTAATATATATGACATTGTCGTGGAATTCTCACTTGTGAGACATACTAACGACTTGAAACGTGTCAATTACTGCGGAAATGATGAGTGCTTTAGAGTCTGGCGCAAGAGAAAACACATCTGACAAGTTATAGAGCTGACGACGCTTGAGACTCAACTCAAGGTCACTTACAAAACGGGAACGGCACTTACATCGAGTGTAGGAGTCCCAAGTAGCGTAGTTTCAATATCGGAAACTGAGTTTAAGCCTGTGTACAAAGTTGTGTTGAAAGAGGGCACCTACCACAATGTAGAGGCCCGTCGACAGAGACACGTTATTTTTCACCTGAGAAATGGGTCACTAGATAGCCGATTCAGAAAAGTATATTGCTTACCCATATGAAGTTGATCTGTAAGATAATCGCTTGTCAGCATTTCATTCTGCCACACTCAAGCAGTGCATACCTCATCGAAGAGACAGAACTATACAAAGTGGATTTGCGTCACTGATAATAAACATGAGGTTACTCACTATAATCGTAGGCAACGAAGGTTGCGGCCACATCTAAAAGGGCAAATATGAAAACAAGTATTTCATGCTGCAGACCGTTCACGTACAAAATCTGATCTCCTCTAATCTCAATGCCTCAACGCCGGCTGCGTACGCCTTTGATCCTGATTCAGACATGGTTGGTGAACAAAGACTACACAGAGACAAGGTGTGGTCAGCGTATCCGAGCGTCAAGGGATCCCAATCGCCGTTATAAATGGATTCGCTTATAAGCGGCTCCACAGCATTTAAAGACGAAATGTGTGATTATAGACAGAACTATTTAGCAAGATTTCGAAGAGGCGATGATACCCAGTAAAAGACGCTACCGTTGAGGACTATCCAAGGGACCCCAGCGCGTGCAGAGCACACGAGTTCTTGGATATGCAATCACGACGTATGAGCATAGGTTTGGACAGTTTGCTCTGTGAATGGCTGATATCAGAAGACAGATAGGTACATTCCTGGGAAGCGTACCATGACGCCTGAGAGGATCAAGGTGCTGTAAGCATAGCATATGTGTTTCAGGCATGTTCACCGAGAACATCATGATCCTGCTTGCGCCGCAAGTAAGGCCCGTGTGAATGGCTCTCTGAATGGAAGGTGTTCTGCCGCCAAAGCATGTCGCTGTTCATGAGAGGACAATGCTAAGGCGATGACCTCTAGATCTGTGATACTGACGATGCGGTAGCAGATTTATGGGATATGTGCTAAGGCTCTCTCTCGAGATCGGTGTCTGCCCTACTTCTCCGCTGAGAAAATAGACAACGGGATGAAGATGGCGACATAGATGGCATCTTGAACAAACGCGCGCTGGGCGGGTCTGGCAGCCTGGCCATGTGCGTCTCAGAGGCTCCTCTTCATGCACTGAGCAGCTTTGACCTCTAGGTCAGAGCGCTCAACCACATCCACCCCTACCCCGGACTATACCACTCCCCCCGCCCAGCCCACGCTTCCCTCGCGATGTCACACACCTCCCCCGCCCCGCAAATTCTCGAATCCACAACCCAAAAAGTCCTGAATGTAGACTTCTCCCGCTGCTCCTCCGACTTCCGCACCTGATACTTCGTCCTTGTGGGCCATATAGAACGTGACGGGTCCTGCCTGCTGTATCGTAAACCCGTTGATATTAGTCTGATTACACAATAACCGGACTGATATATCAAGATAGAGAAGTATATCAACCCATGCAACTGAAAATGATTCGGTGTGAACATCTAGATCACATACCGCTAAGCTGTTCTTACCTCTGCCAATGGAGCGGAGCGAGAGCCACCTCGTAAGGAACCACCGTTGATGAGAACTCCTGAAACTAGATACTTTCAACAATGTGCACGGGCACCGCAATAAAATACAAATGGCATGGCTTCTAGCCCGGTTACCTGTCTGTATACCCTCGACTGGAGCTGTTCAGGTGATGTATGGCAATTTGAAACTCACCAGAGCTAAGATAAGTATAAAGGCTCAAGGCTCAAGACTCACTCGTATCATTGTTCCTCTTTTACCGCAATGAATACCCAAACACTTGACAACGCCAACATCTCGGCGGTCCAGTATATTCAATTCTGCAGTAGACTTCAAGGTCCGTGTATTCACAGGACTGGCATATATTGCTGGCTTTAACTTTACTCGGATTGTCAAGCAGTCGCATTACTGAGTTTGGCTCTTTATGATTATGGTATCTCGTACCAGAGAAATACACCGTGCGGTCAAAATCTCACCTTGAATTGACAGTGGGGTCGCTTCCAGCGGAAGTCGACCTCGTCTGGGTGTGTTTATTCTGTCGTCTTCACGGAGTCGAGATCTGATTGCACATTGATTGCACACCCATATTTCTTCAGCAACGACCCAAGACACTTTCGTCTGTGGCGTACTTACTTGTGAGTGATGTTCTCTGCTCGAGAACTGAACGAAGAAGCTGATGGAAACAGTGTCGATACCTGGGAATTGTATACCTTATGTGTGTACACTCCCGTACATTCTTAGCTATTGAAAGCTGACGTTGCATTTTGAGGATTCCTGTTATCATATACGGAGTTAAGATGTGAGGACTCTAGACTCATCTAGATATTCGCCTTGTTTCTCATTGCTGATAGATATCCTGCACCCGAGGCCTTAAGTGAGTAAATCAAGCAGAAGCGAATTTGGTAAACAAGAACTAAACGTTGAATGGCTATCATGTCTCAAGATAACTTGATGTGGGAGGTGTGTCATGGTTTCTGGCATTCAGATGCAACTGTTAGCTAACAGATACTTTGGTACATAAGAGCCTTGGCGAGTAAATTACTTTTCTATATGAGCTTATCCATTACTCAGATTCAAAATGGACCATCTCCATGTGATCTATAGCGTACAAGGTGGGCACTATTCATGTCCCTGAAAGGTAGACATCTAACAACCACCAAGAATATACAATGGTCGTGAGCCGTTATAAACTAGTAGCAATAATCTTTTTTCTCGTGACTATACAAGGTTTGGAGGTTACCGTGTAAAGATGCCTTTGAAAAACTCAAATTATGGCATTAATAAACGCAGGTACTTTCGTAATCCGAGTATGCGCTGTGCACAACAACAACCAGAAGATGAAATGGATCCTAAGCTCCCTCATGTCACTCGAGATGATTCTAGTGTTATACGGTCAATTTGGGAGCGATCCATATAATCCACTTCGTGAGTTCAGGCCATAAATCTCGTTCTCATATACATCATGAAGATTAAAATGATGCATTCAGGCTATACAATGCTAGTCAATGTTCCCATACTTGCGTTTGAGTGCCTTTTACTTGCTCTGCTGCTATATGGGCTGGGTTTCTCCCGAACAGTATCGTTTCAGCTCGGGCTAAGCAGGGAGCAAAGGCGGAGGTCGCTACTGATGGTCGTCTTGCGCGACGGCTGTCTCTACTTTGTGATGTATATCTCATACCCGTGCTGCCTGTTTGAAATTGATCACTAGATTTTAGCGTAACTGTGATGGCCATATTCGATGCCGTATCCCAATGGTATCCCGATGGGGCACCCGCGCACTGGCAGGTGGTCTTTCAAAATCTTCCGCTATTCTTTGAGGCTGTCGGGGGACCTCGTATTGGAGCGAGTCTACTGGAGGCACAGTCTGGTAGAGACATGATGTACCTTGTTCCGTACTAGTTTGTGACGTTAAACTGATGATGAGATACACTGAGTTTGTATGACGCACGTTCCTGGAGCCGAAGACTCCAGGTGTAAGGAAAGAAATGTCGTATCCCTCCGATCATGCCGGCTCGCGGCCCGCGAGCGCGGATGGCCCGCACCGCGTGAATATTTAGGGTTTACACCTAAATTTGGCAATGTCTCACCGCCACCTGCGGCAGCACTCACACGTGTTCTTTACTGGTTCCGGGCACTCAGAGCGCATTTACATAATGTCAGGTGCTCTGAATGTGCGCAGTGGGCGGTGTTCGGACGTGGCTGGATGCGTTGACGCCCCGACAGTGGTAGCACTGTTGAGGCTTGTGTGACGTTCCTCTAAACATGACTAGGTTGTCGAAAAAAAAATAACAGTTATTTGGGACTAATATCAGGCGCCATGTTTTGCATTCAGGCTGTCGACCTCCAAGTGCGCCTCATTGTTCAGTAGATGTATTCTCCTTTGTACAGCCAGTAAAACCAGTAGATGTATGCTAGAGGTTGTGGTGTAGACAAACTCGTATAATTACAGTATCCTTCCGTGGCCACCAAAGTGGCATAGCGTCCTTCGGGTCCAGGTGTGCCCACTAGGGCCTTGAGTCTTTATGCGTATTCATGTAAATGTTCCTGGATACGAAGGTAGACAGGTGTCTCGCAAGTTAACGACTTACCACCGGTATGACCGGACCGCCGGTCTCAGGCTCCATGGACAAATGACTTCATTCGGAGTTTAAACTTTGCTTCAGCCACAATCTGCCACAATGTTGCCTTTTGACAATTCTCTTCGTCCACTTTCTACGAATACGTCGGCGATTACTTCTCTTCAAACTACTCATCCTTATTCTTCCTCTGTTTGTATCAGATGTCATACTGCCTTATAATGGCAGACATTTATTACGAGTGCCTTTCTGAGGCAATACTATGATTTCGGCACTGTATGCACGTTGTCTAAGTTCTTTGCAATGCGCTCGGATTATTTTTCCGTTGCTGTGTCAGTGACATCGGTACGTTTTATGCTTGATAACTATCAGTTTGTGACCAAGGAGAAGCTGAGGAGTTTGTGCCGACACCACGCCGTTTCTTTTGTTTCCGACGACGGAGGGAGTTGGCTGCGCGATTTGTTGCACGCGCATAAGTGCTCGCTGTCGTGTGCGGAATCCGTGTACGTGTTCAATCGCATTCGGATGGGACGGCGGCGATTTTCGCGTGTAGAACTGCCTTCCCCTTTTGTTTCGATTTAGGAAAGGGACGAGAACGCCAACAAACGCAGATGCCATGTTCGTGATACACACCACTGACGGCCCCCATCCTTCAACAACCACGAAGCTCACTTTTAAGTTTGTCAAGTGGACGCAGAGGTAAATGCTCACTGTGACTTCATTATCAACAATAACCAATTGAAACGGCCCAAATTCAACGGAGTGTGGGATGCTGATCTTTTCTTACGGTTCGCGCAGACACAAACGTTCCGGCGGGTAGTTACGGCATGCCATGTCTGGATTCCCGTAAGCTCAAAGTCAGCGACGCGGTCCATATTGATGCTCGACTACGCCACACAGAGGCGAGTGCGTACGAAGGTTCAGTTCGAACTCACCCAGATTATTCTGCTGTGCCATGGCTGCATCCCGTCTTCCTCAGTTCAATCGGCAACTTTAGTAAATTTGTGACAAAGACTCACTTTGCAATCGGCCGTATTAGATATGTCGCAAAGTTTATTTCGATCAAAATTGTGAGTGTTAGCCGCAATCGGTTGCAATTACGTTCCAAGGTGATTGCGACTGATTGCAATTGAACGGAATCGCCAGTATCCATTACGACCGATTGCGACCGTTAACTGAACTTTGCGACATACGATTCGCTCATGATGCCATAACGGTCAATTCGTGCTGTGTCTTCTTCCTTCCCCTTGTACTGGCTTGGTTTCAGATCTACCTTACGCTTTCGTAAATGCAATTGCTGTGATTCATCGTACGCCATCGCGGCCACCCGGTGGCCCATCTCTTACTATGAAATCCTCGGACGAAAGAGATCCTGTCTGGCCTTATATCGCTTTGGTCGTAGTCTTTTTGTTCCTTTACCTTTCTGTTGTACCGCCCGCTTCCTCTCCAATGCCAGATATTCATCGCTTCGTATCCAGGTGTGCCCAGAGGGCCTTGTTTTGACACAATACTAAAATCGTTGGACACTTGAACGTGTTCTATTTGCTCTTGTTTGGTTTCTTCCCGCGTCTGCCAGCCCGGCCATGCGCGCCTCCTCTCTACACCGAGCAGCTTTGGCCTCCAGGTCAAAGTGCTCAACAACACTTGCCCCACCCCTGACCACACCACCTCCACTCACCCAACTCAACCCACGTTTTCACTCACGATGTCACACACCTCCCCCGCCCCGCACATCCTCGAATCCACGACCCAAAAAGTCCTGCACGCCCAGGGCTTCTCCCGCTCCTCATCGCACGCTGCCCTGGTCCTCTCCGACCTCCTCGCACGCTATTTCATCCTCCTCCTCGGCGCGGCAGGCCGCCGCGCGGAGCATGCCGGGCGCACCAACATGGCTGCGGCGGACGCCGTCGCGGCGCTCACGGACATGGGCGTCGGCGTGGAGGAGCTCGAGGAGTATTTCAAGAGCGAGGGGGTCGAGATGGTGCGGTACACGGGTGTGAGCCAGCGGAGGGCGGAGGAGATAAGGGAGTGGGGAGGTGAGTTTTGTGCTGCTCTTGTGCCTTGGTGGCTTCAGAGGCTGAGCGAAATGTGCAGTGCAACTGGCAGATGGGCTGCCGCCCAAAGAGGAGGGCGTTCCTCTGTTCTGGGCACCAGTGAACGAGGATATGCTTGAGCGCGTGCAGATGGAGGGAGACGAGGAAGAATACGAGGACGATGCTGCCTCAGCAGAAGAAGACAACATGGATACGACCGCCGACGCCCCTCCCCCGCCTCTCCTCTCGCTCTACCCCTTCCGAAGCACCACCCCCGACCACCTCCCGCCCCTGCCGAAACTCTCGCCAGATGGCATACCCATATCCGACGAACAACTCATCGCCGCAGATGGGGCAGCAACGGCAGACACCACCATGCTAATCGACACCTCCACCACCCCGCCGACACGCGCACCCTCCGTCTCCGTGCAGATCCCCCCGCCCTCCCAGGCGCCCTCGCGCGGCGCCTCGACGAGCCCCTCGCGTGCCGCACTGTCCCTCGCCGCTACCCACATCCACGACAACGACAACAGAAGAAGCCAGTCCCCGCACCACCCCGACGCACCCGGGCCGTCCCAGTCGCCCATCAAACGCGAGCCGACCCCGTCCGCGCAGCTCCCCACACTGGCGTCCGCGTCAACGTCAAGCGGCGCAGACTACGCCTCCCAGATCCCGTACACCCAATCCGTCCTCGCGTCCGCGCCCGAATGGCACCTCCCCGCCCCGCCTCCTCCCCATGCAAACGGTTCCAGTCACTCGCATTTCAACCCCAATCCCATTCCCAAGGTGCCGCACCGCCGCCTCACGAGCACCGCAACCGCACCCCCGCCGACCCCGGGCGGGAGCGGCGCGCTCGCGCCGAACGGCACGCCGTCGACGCAGCCGGCGCTGTTCGCTGCGTATCATCATATTCTCACGCACCCTTCTTCGTCTTCCTCGTTCATGTCTTTTGCTAACTCTGGTTCTGGTTCTGGCTCGGGCGCGGGTGGCTCGGGCGCGGGTGCAGGGGGAGCAGGGGGAGTAGGATCGGGGGCAGGAGCAGGAGGCGCAGGAGGTGCGGGAGGGTACACAGCGCCCTCGCCCGCGCGACACCGCGTCGCATTGAGCCTGCTAGCGCAGATGCACGCGCGCCCGAGGTGGAGTGCGCCGGATAGCTTGTTCGCGAGCGATGCGGGGGCCGCGGTGCCGTGTTTGCCGCGCACGGGCGGGGCGGGGCCGGTGTTTGCTGTGAGGATTGGGAGGGACGGGCGGGATGTGTTTGAGGATGAGTTTGTGCCTGCTGGGAAGGACGGCAAAGACGGGAAGGAGGGCGGGAAGGAGGGTAAGGAAGGCAAGGATGGGCGGGACGGGAAGAAGCCGCTGTTTCCGGGGCCGGCGCCGCGCCCGGTGTTGGGCAGGGAGGGCGCGAGTTTTGCGCCGAGTGTGCAGGGGAGCAGGGTGCCTGAGCTGGCGCGGGCGGTGTTGCCTGTGCGTTTCCTCTTTCTCCTCCATATTTCCCTCTCTTTCTCTTTCTCTTTCTCTTTTATATTCCCTCACCACCCATATCACTCCTCCACCACCCCCCAATCTCAATCCCATCGTGATGACTAACACCCCACCCGCACACAGACAAACGTATACACACGCACAACGCGCCTCGCACCCCCGCCCCCGCTCGCGCGCGGCACGCAGAAACTGTACTACGGCCCAGGCGTGCCCGCGCCGTGGAACGGCTCGTCCTCGTCCTCGTCCTCTCTTCCTCCCTCCTCTGGCCCCAATGCCTCCACACCGCATCCCTCCGCGCCTAATGGCGATATCGTCAAAAAAGAGCGGATGGAGGACGGCGACAAGAAGCATGGCGCCCCGGGAGGAGCGGGAGCGGGAGGAGCGGGGCCGGCGGTGTCGTTGCCGGACGCGACGCTGTATGCGACGTGGGAGTACGACGTGAAGCGCGCGAGCGAGGCGCTCGTTGTGCCGCCTGGTGCTGGCGTCGTGGTCGGTGCTGGTGGTGCGGGCGGGAGAAGGCGGAGGTGATGTTTTGCTGCTGGTTGCTGTTTGATTTTGTCATGGGCGAGGACTCGCTTGTTATTTCATGTAGACGCTCTGATAACCTCACGAGTTGATTGTTTTTGGTGAACGCAACCAGGCGCGCAACCGTTGTGATATTATTTCTCAGAGCGCGATTTGTGCTATCGTTATGCATCGTATCTCGACGGTATTATACAGTACATGCGTTGGATTGAGTCGTGGGCTCTCTCTCTCTCTCTCTTCGATCCCGAGGGGAGCTTCGTGTACGTAAGAGGTGCTGGGTGCAGTGCAAGAAAACAGTTTGCTTCACAGTCGCGTTCGTATCTTCATGAATTTGGTAGTGCCAGTGCGAGAGCGACACCAAGGCTCGCGTCTCGCATGCGTTTTTTCACTGGTAGATGAAGTTGTACCTGCGCAAACACCTTCATCAGCCGAGGGCTCACAGGAATATGAAAAGAAAAAAGAAGGGTGCAGCTCACCGAGAGAGGAGATGCGGGATCGCGGACAGCTGGGGGCCGTAGCTGCGTGACGGCGTTAGTTGATCACCCAAAGGAGGTTGTGAGATGGTAAGAAGAGGGAAGACGCACCGCGCGGCGTTGTCGTACAGCTCAAAGAGCGGGATCGCGAGGAGCTTCATGTTTTTTGGGACGGCGAGGACCTCTGTGTGTGTGCGCATCAAAGCGAGAACTGGGTGAGATGGAACGGAGGGGTTGTATCGTAGAAGGGCACGCACTGCGCTCGGGCATCTGGACGAGGAACAGCTTCTTGCACTCTTTGGGCTTCGTGATGTGTGCTGGCACGAAGGGGTACTGCGTGTCACAAGTAGACGCGTCAGCGTAGAACAGTTAGGGTTGTTAGATTGGGGAGCGAAGATGGGATGGACGCACCATGAAAGTCTCAAAGTTGGGGCGCCACCACTGGGCGAGACAGTCGCCGATCTCCCACTCGTTGTCGACGCCGTGGCTCGCGTTGAACTGGCGGGACTCGGGCGGGGGCGCGAGGCGGTCGTCTAGGCGGCGCTTGAGGCCGTCGATCTCGTCCTCGCCTGGCTTGAGGTAGTCGCCTGGGCTGTGCGTCGTCAGCTTCCAACTTTACTCGGTATACGAGGAGGAGGAGGAGAGGCATACAGCTTGAAAAAGGCGTTGGCGATCTGGAGCATGAGAATGTGGGGGTGCCCGTGGTCGTGGACGACGAGGATGCCCTCGACGGTGCGGCGCATGCCAAAGTCCTCGTAGTTGTTCTGGAGGCGCTGGAGGCGGGCGGACACCGAGGGGTCCTCTTCGGGCTGGGCCTCTTTTGTGCTGTAGGCGGGTGTGAGTGTATGCGCGTGGAGGAGACGGGTGGAGGCAAACCTGAATGTGAAGTTGGAGAGCGGGTATCTGTGGTGTGCAGGTGAGTGAATGATGATTTGGATGAGCGGGTGGATGCTTACAGGGCGATGGTGTTCGACATGTTGGCCGCGTTCAACCCTCGGTGTCACAGCATATCCAACTCTGTGTGACCCGACGCGTATTCTTGTGTGACAGTCGTGACAGGGTAACGCATGTCAGGCACACCGCTTATCTTTAGCGACACTGCAAGGGCCGATGATGTCACGATATAGCGTGTTGGTGACAGCACAACGAATTGATGGAAAAGAAATTCCTTATCGGTGAGTATGTTCGGCGCTCGGCGGCACAATATCGTCCGTCGTCGCCATCTTCAGCCTCTTCTTTTCCTCTTTCTCTATCTCTAGACTCTAGCCGGCCACGAACTGACCAATCGGGGGAGGCCTGGAACATAAGAACTGTGGAAAGGAGAAAGATAAGGCGAGATATAAATCATGTCTGTCCCGGTGTCCGACCCGCCTCACTTCAGTCGTCGTTTCTCTTCCCGCCAAATTTCGAGAGCGGGCATCATGCCCATCCTCGCAGAGCACGACCGCACCACCAGCGCAGACAGCACAGAGCTCGCCTTTGCCGACCACCCTGACGCACATGCTAGTCCAGAAGACGTCATGAGCGAGCGCTCACCGGCCACGGCCACGGGCGTCCCCCAGAGCTTCGCCGCGTTCGCCCTCACCTCTCCGCCGCTGGAGGAGTCGCCGTTGTTGCACAGGGCAGGGTATGTTGGCTTCTTACTCCCACCCGTTGCCCACATTCGCTGATTTCCGTGACTTCCTCTGGAAACACGCGCCTCGTGACTGCGCTGCCTCCTATACACCGTCGATCTCCTGACATAAACTCAACCCCATGCTCCCCCGCTTTCTCCATCTTCGCCATCATCACGCCGCTTCTGCCATCTTCTTGCTTCTCGCGGCGACCGGCTCACTGCCTGCAACGGACAACCGTTTCCCAAAACCGCTCGCTTTAATTCCGAATCGCTCTGCGCCTTTTCGTTCGTCAAATGCCTCACTCTCCACGACATCGTAAATGAACGTGAATCCCGGATCCACGCACACGCACCGACGAACATACATAAACACAGGCTCCTCCAGCCACGGAGCTACGCCTCCATCCACAATCACAACTACCCCAGCCACTACCATAACCATAACCACACCAGCAGCGCCGCCGCGCACCCAGCACTCAGCCCGAGCATGCACACGCAGGCCGCCATACGCGCGAGCACCGTCCAGCTCTCGAGCATGCCCCTCCACGCGTCGCCGTCGCCGTCCCCATCGCTGTCTCCACCGTCCAACCGCGCTTCGCCCCGTCTCGGCAACGGGGGCTATGCGGGTCCTCGCGTAACAGCACCGGCACCAGCGGTGGGATTGGGCATGTCGACGGGGGACAGGAGATGGGCGGCGGGCCATCGACCGCCGCAGGACGTGCCGCACTCGGTGTCGGCGTATGGCTCAGGCTCAGCGTCCGCGTCGGTCGCGGGGTCGACGCCGCTCAGAGATGATTTTGTGTTTCCCGCCCCGCATGTGGCGGGGCACGCCGCCGGGGATCTGGGTGGGGATACAGGCGCGAGTGTGGGTGGAGCCCACGCAGACGCGTTTCCCCCGCTCGCGATCTCGTTTGCGCCGTCGTCTATGGAGCGAGAGTATCGTGATCGTGATGGAGAGGGAGAGGGAGGGCAGGGGCAGGGCAGGATGGGGGAGAGCACCTCGACGTTGCTGAGTACGACGTCTGGGGAGACGGCGGAGAGCGAGAGCGGTGCTGGATTTGGGAATGAGAATGGTTTCACTGGAATCGGGGGAGCTCAGGCAGAGGGGACGAGTGGAACGCAGACGCCCCGCGCACGGGCGTCCCCGCCTGGATCTGGGACCGGGAACGGGCCGTCTGGGCTTTCGTTGTTGCTTGCGCGGCGAAGGCAGGGCCAGGGTCAGGGCGAGCGGGCAGGTGACCGTGTTGGAGGCGTAAAGAAGGACAGTGCGGAGAACGACAACTTTGCGGAGACGGATGAACGTCGGGCGCTGGGAGAGGGTGGGGTGGAGCGCGGAGAAGGAGTCGCTGAAGAAGCAGGAGAGCAGGGAGAACAGGAAGAGGAAGGCGAGGACACGCCGCACGCGCCGACCGCGCGCAGCCCGGCGGTGGACTTTGCGCGCCCGTCCTACGTCGACGCGCACCCCGAGAACGCGAATGGTGTTCTCCCCGTGACGGAACGCACGCCGCTCCTCGCCGCCTCTGGCGCGTCCTCCCCCAATGACACCAGTGGGGCGGGGTATACCAACGTCCACGCAAACGGCACCGCAAACAATCCAAACGCCGCCCCCGCCCCAGTGCCGCTAAGCCGCAAAACGCTCCCGGCGCGCCTTCTCTCGCTCAAACACACGGTGCACGCCAAGATGCGCAGTGTGCACGCGCGGGAGCTGCCAAGGCAGGCGGTCGGGGCGTTGCCGGCGGTGTTGTTGGGGGCGCTGTTGAATGTGCTTGATGGGGTTTCTTGTGAGTGTTTTTATTTTATTTTGGATTGGGGTTGGGGCTTGTTTCGGGCTCTCGTCGCGTCGCGTTTTGTGCCGTGCCGTTGTGCAGCGGGATGCGGGGAGAATGTCGAGTGTGGATTAATATGGTACATTGGCTGATTTGCATTGCAGATGGGATGATCATCTTCCCCGCCGCGGGCGTGTTCGCGGGGCTGGGCGGGATGGGCGTGTCGATGTTTTTCGTGTCGTGAGTTTCGTCTCCTGGTCTTTTTTCGTGCTTCCTCCGCGCTTTTCTCTCTGTCGACGTCGGAGAGGGTTTAAAGAGTGTTTTGGCGATATTGACAATGGGCGTTGCAGGGCGGTGATCGCGCAGTTTGTGTACACGTTCGGGGGGAGCATGTTTGCGGGTGCGAATGGGAGTATGATGATCGAGGTTGTGGTATGTGCTTTTGCTTTTGTTTTTCTCATCCCGCGCTTACGGGGTTCTTACCGATGTCGCTTGTTGCTTGTTTGCCTTCTTGTGTGGCCATCTCTCCGTGGATTTTGTCCGTTTGTTCGATGACTTGGATGTGATGTCAAAACACGATATCATGGGACTACGAACTGTGAACACAGCCGTTCTTCCACATCCTCGCGAAGACAATCGAGGCGGACATCGGCGCGGACCGTGCGCGGGAGGTGATTGCGACGACGATTGTTGCGTATGCGTTGTCGTCGATTCTCACTGGTATGCCTTCCCTTCTGAACACAATTTAAAGTAATGACCAAAAACAACGGAACACAGGCCTGACGTTCTTCCTCCTCGGCGCGCTCCGTCTCGGCGCGCTCATCGGGTTCTTTCCGAGGCATATTCTGGTCGGGTGTATAGGCGGAGTGGGCGTGTTTCTGATTATCACCGGGTGCGTCTCTCCGTCCCTTCTTTTCCCAGTTTCCATGCATTCCTCGTGCTGCTCGCTAACGGGACTTTGTGTGTGCATGTAGGCTGACAGTGAGCACGCGGCTCGAGTCCGACTCGCTCGACCCGTCGCTCGAGACGCTGCGCTTCTTCTTCGGGAACGCGCACGCGCTCGTGCTGTGGGTGCCGCCCGCGGCGCTGGCGGTGCTGCTGCGCGTGATTACGGCGAGGGTGCATCATCAGCTTTTGTTCCCTGCGTGTGCGTCTTCTTTCCCGAGTTCGGTTAGCTTGAGCTGATTTGAGTTATCGTCGCATTGGCAGACTTCCTCGTGATCCCGGTGATATTCTACATCGTCGTCGCGGCTGCGCAGCTCGATCTCGGCGCGCTAAGGCGCAGCGGGTGGCTGTTTGATATAGCGGCGAGTACGGGCGGGGCGGAGGACAGGTGGTATGGGTTTTATACGTTCCTTGGTGCGTTTCCCTCTCTCTCTTCTGTTCTTCTTTATGCACGCGGGAATGAGAGCTGAAGATACACTGTAGACTGGCGGCTGATCCAGTTCCGGCCGCTGTGGACGACGCTGCCGACGCAGTTCGCGCTGCTGTTTTTCAACATTTTGCATCCGCCGCTGAATGTGCCTGCGTTGTGTGAGTTTTGCCTAGTTTTGATGATTTGTGGTTGTGTTTAATGTGGTGCTGAACATACACCGGTTTTGACGATGTGCAGCTGTATCGCTGGACGAGGACATCGACACGAACAAGGAGCTCGTCGGGCACGGGTATTCGAATTTGTTGGCTGGGGTGCTTGGGACTGTGTACGTGTTCATTCGGAATGCTTCTTATCTCCCGTTCGATGGGAATCTGACATTGATGCGCTTTTTGAAGGCCGAACTATCTCGTCTATGTGAACACGCTGCTGTGCGTCATTGCCATTTACTGTGTTACTCCGGGCTGCTAAAAAGCGGTTTTGTGTTGTTGATAGGTTCTATCGTGTGGGAGGCGGGACGCGCGTGGCTGGGTTTTTGCTCGGGATCGCGAATATTGTGTTGTTGTTGATCGGGACGGGGCCGATTGCGTATATTCGTGAGTGTCCTTGATATACTCTATGCTATGCTAGTGCTAGTGCTGATGCGGTGCAGCTGTTATGGTCGTCGGTGCGCTGATCTTCGTGCTCGGTTTTGACCTTGTGAAGGAGGCGCTGTGGGATACGCGGCATCGGGTTAGCAGGTGGGCCTCGCGCTGTTTCCTACGGTGTACCAGAGTGCTAAACGGTGGCCGATTCACTTTGTGCAGGATGGAGTACATCACGATCATCAGCATCATGATCTGCATGACCGTGTGGGACTTTGTCATCGGGGTGCTGTTCGGGATCGTCGTCAGCTGTGCGTGTCCCCTCTCGTTATCGCCCGCACGGAGGATTTCGCTGAAACGCGCGTTATCGTTGTAGGCTTCTTCTTCGTCGTGCAGAACTCACAGCGGCGCAGCATCCGCGCGTGTTACACGGGCGACACGGCGATGTCGACTGTGCGCCGGCCCGCTGCGCACCGGGCGTACCTCCGCGAGGTGTCGAAGCAGACGCAGGTTATCCGGTTGCAAGGTTCGCTGCATGTACCATGGATGACTCCCATATGTGCTCACACTCGAACGCCGCGTAGGCTTCCTGTTCTTTGGTACGATCTCGCGCGTGGAGGAGACGCTGTGCAGCATCGTGGACGCGGCGCCGTGGCTGCGGCACCCGGTGCGGTTCGTCGTTGTCGATCTTGCGCTCGTGGCTGGTGTCGATCTGTCGGCTGCGGAGGCGTTTGTGAGGATCCAGAGGCTGTTGTCGGCCAAGGGCGTTATTCTGGTGTTTTGTGGGCTGAGTGGGGTTGGAGGGGGTGAGGGGCTGGGCCAGGGGCAGGATCAGAGACAGGAAGCGGGACAAGGACAGGGCGAGGGAGGGGGAGGGAACGAGAGTGTGGGGCGCGCGCTGGCGAGTGTGGGTGTGTTTGCGGAGGATTATGTGGAGGTTTTTGGGACGTATAATGATGCGATGGAGTGTGAGTGGGCTCTTTTTCCCCGGGTTGTGAATACGCTGATGTATGTGGTAGGGACGGAGAATGCGTATTTGCATGCGTGGTTCCGTGTGCAGAGGAAGGAGGCGACGCCTGTTGGTGAGTGCTGTCATGTTCGAGGCGACCAGTATTATGACGTATGACGGACAGCGTTTCCTGGGCGGCAGGCTCCCCAAATCCACTTTGATAATTCTCTTTCGGGCTCGCCACGGAGGCTGCAGTTGCAGGATGTTGGAGATCGGACGATTGCGCAAGGTGAGCCTGATATCAGCATGCGCTCGATAGAGTGCTGAGAACGCCGTGTTGCAGAGCTCACACACCTCGACATGCCCTCTGAGCCATACAACACCCTCGTCAAAGCCTTTGCGTCATTCGAAGGCGTCGACGACGCGCTCCTGCGGCGCCTCCCGCCGTTCTTCTCGCGCGTCGCTGCGCCCGAGGGCCACGTGCTGTGGGAGCAGAACCAGCACCCGGACGGGCTGTACCTGATCGAGTCAGGCGTCCTGCGGGCGTCGTACCGGTTCGGGGAGCACATGGCGGTGATCGAGGAGTCGATGGTGTCGGGGACGCTGGCGGGGGAGCTGTCGGCGCTGGCTGGGGAGCCGCGGAATGCAAGGGTGGTGGTGGAGAGGCAGGCGGTGTTGTGGCGGATGAGCGAGGAGAATATGGGGAGGATGGAGAGGGAGCAGGCGGAGGTGGCGCGGAGGTTTGTGAGGCTGGTGTTGAAATGTGAGTGGTGTTTTTTTGAGTGGGTGTAAGGTGTTGATGTGTGTGTAGCTGCGAAAATTGACACGGATGTGCTGCTGGTGTCGTTGGCTGCGAGGCAATGAGCCACGTGCGTCTCGTTCGGAGGATGCTCAAAATCTAGCGTCGGCATCAGCGTTTATCATCACGGACTCTTGATCGATTGATTCTCATGTTGTTGTGGGTGCAAGAAAAAGTACAGATACCCTCATTCATTAACTGTTATTCATCCGAGTATGTTGCATTGAATAGATAGCATCATAGTTTGTCGTTGTCATGGGGAGGTCGAGGGACGGGTGCCTGATGACATACGTGTTTATTGAGAAACGGATTGTCCGACTTAATGGCGATGAGTGATCAAGTGCCAGCAGAAGCCAGAGTTTTGCTCTCAACAACTCTTATCACGACCACCAAGTCACTTTTCAGCTCTTAATCTTACGCCCACTACGACCACTCTTTTAATCCTTTCTTACACTCAGCCATGAGCACCCGACTCGCACCCCCCGACTCCCCCTACTCGTCACCGCCAGCGCTCACCCCGGACGTCACAGGCTCGGTCGACTCCTCGCTCTCGCTCTCCCCCACACCCCACGCAGGCGCCCCGGGCCTCGTCATCGACACCACCGGCGACTCCGACACGGGCGCGAGTCCATCATCAGACAAGGGAAAGCGGTTCTCGCGCGGGAGGGCATCGTTTTACCCGCACACAAACTCGTCCAACAAGGCCGAGAAGCCGTTCAGCCGGAGCGCCGCCAAGCGCCAGAGCGTGATGACGCTGGGCAGCATCGAGCATCTGCAGCACTACTTTACGAAGACGGGGCTGCAGGCGAAGAGAGAGTGAGTGTTCCCTCCATGTTCATATCGTTTGTTTTGGTCGAGGATGGATGTTGTTGATCCGGGGGGTTCACGCTTGTTCTCTTTTCCCCGCCCTGCCACTATCCCCGCCATCGACTCGTGTATGCTTACTGATGATGATGGTAGCCCGTCGGACAAGCTGACGAAGAACCTCGTTCCTGCCATCGGCGGGCTCGCCTCGATGCGCATCAAAGCATCGCTCGGCAGCCTCAAGGAGTTCGACCTGCCCCCGTCCCCCATCATCCCGACCTCGCGGCACGTTGCATACCCGCCCGTAGCCAAGACGTACCAGATCGACCCAGACGAGGCCCTCCCTGGCGTCGCTGACGACCTCAACTCCGTCACCTCAGTCTGGGCGCTGCCCAAGCACGACGCCCCAAGCGACGCCACCGCCGCCGCCGCCGCCACAGCCCCAATCCCATCGGAGCCCGTCGACGTCCTTTCGACGCTCAAGCTCACGACGCGCGCAATCCGGAGCGTGCGCAACTACGTGCTCACGCTCCCCGACGAGTCCGCCGGCGCGCTGCGCTCGAACTACAACAACAACTACCGCGGGCGCAACGTCGGCGGCGGCCCGCCCACGCTGCGGCGCACCGCCTCGGGCGGGCTCGCTGCCACAGGCGGTGGGCCCCCGGACCCGCTCACGCTCATCCGCAAGGCGGCGTTGGAGGTGCTCTCGAGCCTGCGCGAGCTCGAGGAGCGCGCGCGCCTCCCGCTGTCGGACGAGGCGTACGACGCGCAGAGCGACCACGGCTCGTCGAACGCGTCTACTGGAGCCGGCGGTGCGCACCCGCCGTCGCGCGGGGCGTCGCCTGCGGGCGGGTTCTACGACGAGACGGCGGAGAGCGATCTGCGCGCGGTGGGGATCGATCCCGAGACGACGATCACGTTTATCCGCGTGGAGGGACGGGACGGGGCGATTCCGGTGTGGGATGCGCCGTTGGAGGAGATGGGCGGGGCGGCGTCGGATCTGGAGGACGAGGAGGAGGAGCGGCGGCGCAGGCGTGGGGAGCACTGGGACGACAGGCTGGTGCTTGGTGGGGGGTGGTTGTATAGGCAGGACGTGAGGCTTGCGGATCTGGGGAGGGAGAGGGAGGTGGTGAGGAGGTATGTGGGGATTGTGGATGATGTGTTGTTTGGGAGCGGTGCGGACAAGGGTGCGGGCGAGGCGTCGTCGGCTAAGGAGAGCAAAGAGAGCGAGAGTGGGATGCGCGGGTGGCAGAGGGCGAGCGAGAAGGTGCTGAAGAAGCAGAAGGACAGTCTGGGGCGGGCGGCGGGGCGGCGGGTGAGCAGCACCGAGGGGATCAACGAGGTGTTCAAGTTCCCGCCGCCGCCTACCCGGAGAGTCGTCTCGATGGGCGGGGTGCCGCCCACCGCGGAGATGCGCGGGCTGGTGCTGTCGGAGGAGCCGGAGCCGCTGGAAGAGGAGCACGAGGACGGGGAGGAAAGTGTGGTGGACGACGAGGATCTGCCGGAGTGGGCGAAACGGTCGATGTTTGCGAATGATGCGCTTGGTGAGCGGTTGTCTACCTCTGGGCGTGTCTCAAGTGGCATTGTCTCAGTGCTCGATGAGCTTATGTCTAACTACACTATTATCCATCCCATGTCAACTAGGCCGCGCCCACGCATTCCTGCAAGCACTCCTCCCCGCCGACCTCGCCCCCCACCTCGCGGCGACCGCGTCGAACCGCGAAGACTTTCTGCAGAGCCTCTCGTCCGGGCAACTTCTGTGCGTGGCGTACAACGCGGCGCTGCGCCGCTCGCGCAAGCCGTGGGGGTACATCAGCGTCGACTCGATCCACGACATCGTCGCGCTCGAGGCAGATGCCAACGCGAACGCGAGCGGGGACGGGAGCTCGACTTCGAACTCGAAGGGCGCGAGGACGGGGTGGACGTTCCGGCGGACGGATAATTTGCGGTTGTGGGCTGCGTGAGTGTCTTCTCTATCCCTGCTCCTTCTCTTCGTATACCACGTTCAATTCTGACTGTTGGTGTTGACCATGCTCAGCGCCCTGAAACTCCGCTACCTGCTCCCCGTCGTCGTCCCGCCCACGCCGAGCGCGAGCGCCCAGCCGCCGGGCACACCGCGCTCCGGCACGACCGAGCTGAGCAAGACGCCGGTGGGGTCGACGCCCGGATCTCCGACCAAGGCGCGGTTTAGCTTGGGCCCGGGATCGGTGCTGCTGGGGTCGGGGCTGGGGTCGATGAAGACGAGCGAGCCGCCGATCATGTTCGATCCGCGCGTTGTCGCGAGGAAGGAGGAGGGATGGGCGGATATGCTCGAGCAGCTGCTTGTGAGGTGGATGGATGCTGTTGTTGGCGAGCGGCGGTGCGGTCCGTGAGCGTCCCGATGGTGCTGATTCCGCTCGTGAAGATGAAGATGAGGCGCGCGGATGTGTCGATATGCGTATGCCGTTTTATTCCCTGATTTTATGTCTGATACACTTCAACCCCGCGACGATAGTTGTTCGAATTGGTTGTTTTGTATCACTCCTCACCACTCTCGTCATCTCTCTCTCTCTCTTTCCTTTTTTCTTCCTTCATCGTCTCTTATTTTCCCGTTTCCTTTTCGCTACCACATATGCCTCCCCAATATCCCGCATTTTTCCACCTTGCATATTGTATAGATCACCTATTCCCCGCCGACCAGTCGACCCGCGCGGCTTCATACCTTCGGTTTAATATCCCTTTCCCCTTCCTTAAATTTCCTTGATATTCTCGTCCTCGTCCTTGTTTGACGTTTTTTATATAATCGTAATACCACAACACAGTAGCATGTGGAGGATACATGTACATACCCACCCCCCACCCCACCCACCATGATATCGGACGCTCGTTCGCTGATACGGTATTAGTTGTCCTCTAGGATACGGATGTGATACGTACGCTCGTTAGGTTTATACATACGTAGGTACCTGTTTTGGCTTCACTTTACGTTTGTTGCGTCTGATTCGGAGATCATGAAAGTGAGGGAAATACAAGCAAGCGACAAATAGCCGATGCGCAGCTGTCGTGTGTTTTAATTTTTTGTTATGGGGAAATTATTGATTTGTGACGTGGTGGACGTGGACGCGCTCATTTGTCTGCCTCGCGTCGAACGGGTGTTAGTTCCACTGACTTGCTTTCTTGCATTTTCCTAATTCCGAGAACAGCACGGTTATCGTTCGCACCGCGTCCAACGGTGTCGCCATCTCATCGATCGTCATCGACCTGCCTGCCTGCCTCCCGACCACCGACCACCCACATCCGCGCAGATTGGATAACCACCCGGGATGGCCCAGACCAAAGACAAGCACTACTGGTCGCAGCTGCGCGCGGCGCTCACCGCGGGGCAGTGGACGTCGCCTGCGCCCGCGCACGACCCGCGGGGCGAGGCGCTGCCGTGGCCCGAGCTCGTGCGCAAGTTCAACAAGCACGTGAAGGGGTTTGAGGACGTTGCGCGGATTGCGGCGCAGACGCAGAGCTTGGCGTCGTTGATTTGTGTGTGTGCGCAAAGGGAGCGCAGTGGGGGGAAGGGTGTGGCTGAGGGAGGAGAGGCGGGGGTACAGCTAGGGGAGGATGCGGACGATGGGGGGCTGGTGTTGGGTGAGGAGCTGGTGTTGGGGAGTGCGGCGGCGGAGGAGGAGAGGGAGGAGGCGAGGAGGGGGTATGAGGCGCTTGGGAGGATGGAGGGGCAGGGCTTGGACGTGCGTTTCTTTCTTTGCTCTCAGTCATTTTGGATTAACAGCTTTGCTTGCTTCTAGTCCGTTCATCTTGCTCTTGCATACTACGCATATGCCCTTGGACAGCCGAGTGACTGTCTGAGGCATATAGCCAAGGTCTCGCATATCTTTGATGCAAACGCGCATGTCCCTGCTGAAGGGTCGACGCGTTCGAACGCTTCTGGCCTCCTCGCGCCTTCATCGACAGCGTCAAGCAGTTCGACATGGACAGATACGTGGACAGGAAGCTTTGCTAGCACCGACTCTCATGGGACGCCAACGGATATCAAGGACGGCAGGGCATGGGCAATGACTGAGTCGATGAGGAGCTTGTGTCTGCAGGGTGCGTCTCAATCTATGTTTGTTCTTCCTCATCTAATCTATTCCACAGGCATGTCTTTCGAGAAGCTTTCCCCCGACGAACATGAGCTCGCGCTCAAAGCCTACGCATCCGCCCTCCCGCTCATCAACACCATCAAATTTGACCTCCCCCTCGCACCCGCACCACCTACAACCCTCTCGCCGCGCCCACCACGATCCGCGCGGAGCGCAACAATCTCCTCGTCCTCGTCCCCCTCCGCCTCGTTCATGCCCTACCGCGAGCTCTGGCGCTGGACCGAGCGCATCATGTTCCGCGCCATCGCACTCGCATCGCGCACGCGCCCACTCGACGACCCGCTGCTGTGGACGCTCCTCTCGCACTACCACGACAGCTCCGCACACTGGCCCGAGACGTTCCAGCCGCACCGCCGCGGCACCGTCGCGCATCTGCACCTCCGCGCGCTCGTCCTCCGCTTCGGCTCACCTTCTGCTTCGTTGTCTGCGAACGCGAACGCGACGGCGCAGAAGGCGGCGCTGACGGGCGAGCGGCCCCCTGAGTGGCTCATGACGGCACGATCGGTGATCAATGACTATAGGGCCGTGTTGGGTGCGTCGACGAGGTTCCCGAAGGCGGGGGAGAAGAACGTGAAGGTGGAGGAGTTTGTCGATCTGTGTGTTGCGGTGTGGGAGGCGGCGGGTGCGTTGCCAGATCGCGCGAGATGGGTGCTCGATGTACGTGTTTCCCTGTTATTGACTGGCTCGGTCTTGACCCTGACGAGCGATTACCGATTATGATGGCAGGTGCTGTGGTGGGCGACGCGCCTCACGTTCAACTCGTACCGCGTCTTCCGGCACATGACGCGGCTCCTGTACGTGTCCGGCGACGTCGCGCTCGCGCGGCGCACGCTGCGGCTGTACACCCAGGTCGTCGGCAAGGCGCGGCAGGCCGGGCTGCGCGTGAACGAGGATACGGACAGGCATTGGGTCGAGACGCTCGTGGGCGGCGCTCGCATGTTCTGCCGGCTCGCGCTCGAGAAGCTTACGCGCGAGGGCGGAGGCGCGGAGGAGACGGAGGAGGCGAAGGCGTGCATCGAGAAGGCCAAGGAGAGGCTAGACGAGGACGATAAGGAGATGGTTGCGCGCGTGGCGCTCGCTGAAGGGGTGTGGAACTTGGTCGCTGCGCTCACAGGTGCGTTCGTACCCGTCACATCTCCAATGCGTCATACGTTATACAGCAGCTGATCACATTGCACACATACCACAGAACAAAACCCGCACACGCGCCCGGCCCGCCTCTCCATGTCCCTCGTGCAACTCACCAAGGCCGTCGGCACGTTCCCCACGCCCGCGGCGCACCACCACCGCGCCGTCGTGCTCTCCCTGCCCGGTCCGACGCAGAACATGGACGAGGCGGTGAGCGCGGCGCGCGCCGCCGTCGAGAGCGAGCCGAGCGAGGTGCGCTACTGGCACCTCCTCGCGCTGCTCCTCACCGCCAACGGGCAGTGGGCGCAGGCCAAGGGCGTGTTGGACGTCGGCGCGGACATTGGCGAGCCGGATGAGGCTGAGGTGGACGGTGGCGCGTTGATGGCGCCTGTGCTTGAGGAGGGTACTGTGGGTACACTCAACGGTAGTGCTGGCGGGGCGGCGCTCATGCCCGAGGATGGAGTTAAGGTGCGGGACTTTGAAGCTGAGAAGCAGGCGAACGGGTTTGGGAGTAGTCTCGTTGGGTCGTCATCGTTGGCTGCGCCGTCGACTGCCGACCGGTCATCGTCGAACGGGACGGGTGTGTCGACGCCTGTCCCCGAGCCACTACGGGCGCCTCCGCAGATGCTCATAGCCCGCGATGCGACGGCGCTTCCACCTGCCGGGACGCTCTTGCACGGAATTCCGGATCACCCGGTCGCTGCTCCTCAAGATGCGTTCGCATACGCGCTGCAGCTGAGGATGACGCAGATGGCGCTCATCGAGCACGTGGAAGGGCCAGAGGGCGCGGGTGTGCAGTGGGTGGATGTGTTCTCGTGGGTGGCGGAGCGGAAGGCGAGCGCTTCGCTCGAAGCGCAGGGTACGTTCGTGACTCGCTATTTAAATCATCGAATTTAGATTAAATTGATCGGCTGAATGACCGCGAATACACAGCGCGCTCGTCGATCGACACCACCGGCGGCCAGTCCTTCGCGACAACACGTGCGCCCTCGATCACCTCTCCGTCCGTCTCGGGTCGTTCCCTCGCGCCCGACTCGTCCAGGGACGACACCAGGTCGATGGTCAACGGCATCGTGTCCGACAAGGACGCGCTCACGAACTCGAACACCAGCGCGAACATGAACGCGAACGGGAACACGCTCACCCTCCCGATTCCGGACTCCGTGCCGTCCATCACCGTCACGCCCGGAACACCCGCGGAGCCCAGCTACCCGTACGGCTCGATGGAGGAGACGCTCGAGAAGGCTTCGTCCGCGCATGAGCGCGGCGGCGGCGGCGATCCGTCGGCGGGCAAGAAGATGCAGCAGATGCTGAAGAACAGGGTACACAAGGGGCAGGAGAAGATCAGCACGATCTCGAAGAAGATCGGGCATAATGTCGTTAGGAGAGGTGGCAGCTTGCGGAGATCGAGTTCTGCACCTGGTGTGTTGGCCTTGTGCATTCGCTCTCAAAAGGTGAAAACGCTAACCAGGGATTGCGCTGTATTAGACTTCATTGCAGTCATGCAGGGCGCGTCCTTCCAAGCCTCGTCCATCGCCTCGCGCCGGCGCATCCGCTCCGTCATCCGCCAGCGGCGTGACAGCCTGCCGAACGTGGAGTCGCCGCCGCCACCGCCACCACCGGCGCTGCGGCCCGTCGCGCCCGAGAACAGCACAAAGCCGGCGCCGGCGACGGCGGAGGACAGGCTGCTGAGCGAGCTGTGGGCGATGAGCGCGGCAACGTTCCGCCGGGAGGGCAAGATCGAGCAGGCCAAGGGCGCGATCCAGGAGGCGGAGGTGAAGGACGGGGAGAATCCGAGCGTGTGGGTGCAGGTGAGCAGCGCGTGTCTTTGTCTTCATTTTCACCTTTAT
This sequence comes from Coniophora puteana RWD-64-598 SS2, assembly GCF_000271625.1. NCBI lineage: Eukaryota > Fungi > Basidiomycota > Agaricomycetes > Boletales > Coniophoraceae > Coniophora > Coniophora puteana. The sequence goes on from NW_006913063.1 coordinate 1,711,874, forward strand.
CGCTGCATTCCCTTTTTTTGCCCTTTGTAATCCGTTGAATCGCTCTGACCATGATCTCTGGTGTAGCTCGGCTTGTACCACCACGCGCTGAACCACGACCGGCAAGCCGTCGAGGCGTTCCAGAAGGCGCTGTTCTTCGCGCCGGACGATATATCCGCCACCGTGCACCTCTGCCGGATGCACCTCGGCACCGCCGACGTCTCTTCTTCCTCCGGCCCCGGTGGAGAGAAAGTGGACGGGGGCCGTAGTGTGGAGCAGGACAAGGTTGATCTGAGCGCGGGCATGCTCGCGTACGCGACCAAGACGGCGGGGTGGAACGTGCCCGAGGCGTGGTACTTCCTCGCGAAGGCGTACGGGCTCCAGGGGCGCAAGGACCGCGAGCGGGTGTGTTTGAAGCGCGCGCTGGAGCTGAGCGAGAAGAGGACGATCAGGGATATCGGGAGTGCGATTGGGTGGTGTTTGTGAGTCCGAGAACGTGGTGTCATTTGCATATGTCTGGGATGTTTTCCTTCGTTGTCGTTGAGGATTTGATTTACACTCTCTGGATGGGCGGACGGACTAATCGGTTTGGACGGGTAGAAGGCGATATTGATCTTTTTTGCGTTTTTTTTTTACACTTATACAGCATGTTTGTCGTGGTCCATAGTTGCCGGGGGTGTTTCGTTCTTGCATACACTACCTAACTTCCCATGATACAAGATACCCGAGCTGACGAGTTTCGCCCGCTCTCGCCTCTGATGCAATGCCCCTTTTGTTGAGCAACCCGTTTCGTGGGCAGCGGGACACCTTGATGCAACTGATCCTCGGCACATCAGTGAGCGCATTTCCTGTACCATTAGGCTCGAGCTTGGCCTTACTCGCGCCTTTTTCTAGGAATAGACATTTCAAAACGCCACCTGGTTGATGATCAGAAAGTGGACATGTGAGCGCGCCCATCGCGCGATGCTGCCTTCCATATGTTGTGATCGTGCTTTTCCCGGCAGATCCATTCAGTCGAACGTTACAACTCGCGGCATCAAAACGGCAACACAGTAACCTGACATCGGGCGTCAGAATGGAGGCCGTGCCGAAAAACGTGTTCACTAATATAGAAAACAGTGGTATGCGATTTGGGGTTGCGAGCCGGGTTCCCTTCACTTCCTCTCTTCCACGATGGCGTCCAACGAGGCGGAGGAGATTTTGATGGTTGTTGAGCTACAACTCATAGAGAACTATAGCCTTGGTAAGTCTCGTTTATTCGCGTTCACGAGTTAAGGCTTAAGTCGCAACTTACCGCTTCAGTCGCCGCTTTTGCAATGATGTCGTACGATTATGGTGAGCGTTCGAAGGTCGCGATTAGCACCCATTGAAACGTATTGCTTCTAGTATTGAACCTGGGACTCGAGGTATGTCTTCTCATATTTCCCGCGAGACATGAAATATAAATTGATTTCGCTCAGATTGACATCATATGGGTCAGTATGTCCCTCTTTCTTAGATCTCCTAGGTCTGATTGACTCTTTGATGTAGGCCAAAAAATACACGCAAATGACGCTCTTATATGCCATGGTATGTGAAGCCTATCAGTAGTGGCTAAGATTTTGAAGGATCGTTCACATAGCTGCGTTATGTCGGGTTGATGTACGGAGTGTAAGTCATTCCGCACTGAAAAACACCAGCAGGTCTAAATATCCAGAGATAGATCAAGATTGCGTGAGTACTACGCACATAATCTCTCGAATGCTCAAGAACGCTATATCTGCTAGTACAAAGCCTAAGCATACCTCAACCGGGAAGAGTGCGTATATTATACTTGCCTTTGAGGCTGATTACTCACTTTGATATAAGACGTAGGAACATTCTACTCTGACCAGATCCGCGTCCCCACTCACTCTTGCCAGGCGTAGGGTACTTCGTTTCCGACCTCTTCAGCTCACTGAAAGATATAATGCAGCTGCATTTTTGGACTTGCTCAACACAACGAGCCAAACCGTTGTGATATTTTTACTCCAAGGTGACCGATTCGCTACGTTCATCTTGACACACCCTGATTTCCAACAGGACTTCTGGCTATGCGCGTATATATCCTGTATGGAAAGAGAAGGAAGATCATGGTCGTACTGGCGATTGGATTCCTCGTCTCCCAGGCTATGAATATCTTGACAGGCGTCATCGCGTTCGTGGTGGTCCCCAGCGAGATAGGTGAATAGAACACCATCAAGCCCACTCCGTCTGAGCTACTGGCTGACTCTTTCTCGAGGGCCAATCCGTGTTTCGGGTGTTCAGTTTTACGAAATCTTCACGACTTCAAACTGGGTGTGGATGTCGCCGACGGTAAACAGCATCGAGCTGGCGTACGAACTGCTCCTCAGCTGCCTAGCTGTGCGCTACTCGATGAAATATCTCCCAAGGCCCTTCTGGAAATCTCCATGGAGCTCTTCCAGAACGCTCGCTGAGATTGTAGTCCGAGATAATCTGGTGTACTTTCTGATGTACGTGCGACCCTTATCTTCACTCAAATACACGTTCTGACCAGACGATAGCGCTCTATTTGGGATTGGGATCAACATGTTCAACTACGTTCCAGCGGCCAATGGCGTGAGAATCTATGTCTATCTCCAACTATGTCCCTGTCGGAGCTAACTCACTTGTTGCCTTAGTCAGTCGTGTATGGCAGCGTGATGCAAGTGCTCCAGATAATGTTCCTTTCCATGGTCGGTCCATGGATGGCACTTAGTTTACGCGAACGTCACGAAAGGGATACGAATCAGGATCTTAGCGGCAGCTACGAGCTAACTGAGATTGACTTTGGAAGTGGCCCTCGCTCACTTGCGACGTCGAACACCATGTGTAGCATAGGACTGCAGCCATCGCACGCTGCTTCAAGTAGTAGCTATGGTGGAGAAGTAGTAGCGACTTCGACTACGAGTATGCACGGTCGTGTACAGATGTGAACAGGTGTCAATCGTGTCGTATACTTCCCAGTAACCTGAGGAAATATTTGCTTCGGGTGTGTACGTGAAATTTAATACTTTATTGTCTAAGCTCGGGTAGAACACGTGTTTCGGTGTTGGTTGTTCATATGGTTAGAAGGATACTTTTGTTGCATAGTAAAGCCCTGCGCGTCGATTATGCATTACAAGACATGCCGTGCTCCGCTACGGCACAATTAATGGGTACCGGTGAAGACGTGAAAATCAGAGCACGTACTATGAACTGTTGTCTGCTACATGTGAGAGAATCAGACAGGTTCTAGACAACTGGCACGGCACGGCCTACCATGTCACGGTGCTATGCAACTGAATCTCATTTGCTCCATGAGTTTTCCAATATTGATAGTTGTCCTCCCGTGTCTCGGCAAGTCGGTTGGACCTGTCATAAGGGAGCTTGCACTTTGTAACCGTGATGTATCAAACGAACAAAAACCTATGTAAGGTTTCCTGAACCTTTAGATCTATCCCTTCAGATCTATTAACCTTTGTCGGCAGCACGATACTTATTTCATTGGGATATTGATGGGATTCAGGAATAGGTACCATCAGCAGAGCATCTCAACCAAAGTAAATACCGGGGTTAGACTCATTAATCTGACAGAGTACACATATACATGCATTCAACGATTTGAAGAAGTAACAGTTAACTATCTACACACAACGGGTAACAGACTATGCCTGCGTTACACTGCGGCTTGCATTGTTGAGACATACAGCAATTCAACGCCAGCCGCACACCCGGAAACATATTGCTGCAAAAATTGAACAACATAACAATTAGCACTGTTGTCCGTATGACAATATTTCATTGGGAACGGGTGAAACCTTTGACAGGTGCTCAACAATAAGAATTGGTGCCCAAAACCGATCACTGATATTGCAATATGTAGTATGATGGTGCAACATCAAGATGTGAGATAAGATAGGCGCCGAAGCGCGGGGTGCGTTCAAGCGTGCATACATATGGTGACAATATAAGTATTGCAACGTCTTCGCCCCTCCGAAAGCGAACGTTCGTTACATAACGTGTGGTAGAAGTAAACGCATGGGATGGTTGATTCCCAACAGACAACAATGAGCTAATGACAACCATTGTTTCCGATGTCCAGTTTAGCATGACATCTACATAAGGACCTATCAAGAAACATTTTTTTCCCTACCACACCTTGAAGCGTATCCACACACATGGCCATCACATTTATAACGTCCTCAGAAGTGTGACTCGCCATGTACTTGCCAAGTCATTCTTAGCTATACCTAGCCCCCAGGGCTTCGACGTTGGAGGTTTAGCAGGGTTTAGTTCATCAAATTGACCTTCGTAGGCAGTGACTCAGTTAAATTTGAGTGAGATCGACGAAGATCAGCAATATAGCCTATGAACAAAGGAACTCTACAACTACGATACGATATACCGGAAGACATACATACCTCCGCTTCTTCGCCAGATCATTCCTAAATGGGCAAAGAGAAGGAAAAAGAGGATAAGGAAATTTGAGACCGAAAGGGCTTACCGACATTACATTGACATTACTTAAGGCCCGTTTCATGGGCGGTATCTGGTTGGTATTGGGACATGCGTAGGGATCAGAGATCAAGTGATCGCGCAGAGGCATACCTGCGGGAGAGGCTGCGAAGGCGGCCGAGTGCAACGGCCACCGACCGTTTGGTATGGCGCACAGCCAAACGTGGCAACAGGGCTTTATCCTGCGGCACGGAAGTGTTAGCAATCGGGGATGTGACTTACTGGGAGGTTTCTGGCGCCTGCACAGGCAATGAGGTACCCGTTACCTGTCATTGGATGCCGGGATGTGAGTGAGGCAGGGACTTGCAATACTGTAAAGCAGCTAGTACTAAGCATAGGTGAAGACGTGAGATAATGTACGCACTCACGGTAGCAAGAGCCATGGGAGAGGAAAGGATGGACGCCATGAGTGAGGGAGTTTCAGAGAGGGGCACGCCGAGAGACAGGGCCCGAGCTTGCTGTGGCTGAGCCTGCAATGAGCGTGTATGCACGGATGGCGAGTTTCTGTGTTAGACATTATCAACGGAGGGGGATGGTGTCGAGCAAGAGGGTGTACCTACAGATTCTGCATCTGAAGCGAGGGTGGGGCGATCACGAGCGAAACGACTGTAGACTCAGATATAGAAATCGCCAAGACCGTGCAGTCGTCATCTACGAGCATTACATTGTGAGTTAATAACCTGAAAGCGATGGGTGTGGTACGCACCGAAGATCTGCACCGTGGTCCTGGTAGGGATGGAGTAAGTGAGTGTAGACGTCGCAAGGATTGAGAGACGCACCGACTCTACAATTAAAAGGATCCATGGTGCGAAAACGGGGAGGGAGGGGAGGGAGGGAGGGAGGAAAGGATGGCGACGAACAAAGCGTTCAGAATCCATTATCTTATCAACGGGAGTATGGCCCAAAATGGTTGAGGATATCCGGATCGAGAGCGAATCTGATCTCAAAGGGATCTGATCAAGAGTACAAACAAAAAACCAAACAAAAGCGGGCAGAAATATTGAAGATACGAGTAATGTACCGGCGCCTAGCTGATTTCCCACGTTGCCACAACGAGTCTGCCCGTCGCAAGCTGTCGCGCCACGTATCCCACTCACTCGAGCTGCGAACCCAGCACAAGAGGCTACACTCCGCGACAGTCGTGTCGAGCACTATATGCGACGATGAAGCACCCAAGGATTTCAGGATAACCTCTTCGAACCAAAGTTGGGCGCGTTGTACATCGACACAGCGAGCCTGAGCCTCGGCAGGCGGGGCCCATATCCACAGAGAAATTATTATGAAACTTAAAGGTGCGTTATTCTTGCTGTGTGAGATGGAGAGAGAGTTGACATCCAAGAAGCCCGTATATCGTGGCCCATTTCGTCGTCAGATAACAAAATATGGACACAGGGTGTACAGACCTCTCGTGTCAGCCAAGGGTATAGTGACAAAATGATAACCAGGCTGGGCAGATGGCAGAGAGATGGACAGGTTTGTGGGTGGATCACCGAAAACACTGAGCCTCCAGTCACAACAGGGTGTTGACCCGCACTTTCTGCACGTATCAGGCTTGTTGAATAGTAATCACGACAAACTTAGTGTTTGAAGTGGCCACAAAGGGCTTAGTGAAGTTATACCCCTCAATCGAGCTTATTGTTGACTGCCTTTTCCAGAACAACAGCATGTCGACAACCATATTGAGCGAAACGACGAACTGCCCACGTCCATGCGTGCTGAGCGACATTGATTTTTGGCAAGTTGCTTGGATGATACTCCTGCGACTCTCCTGATAGTTGTGGAGTGGACGGATCACTAACTTGGATCGGCCCCAGCCCCAGATGTGAAAGTGGCTGTAATCAGCGGCCCTCACGATAAAAGCCGCACGGAGTAGCATGTGCACATAAATAGGTGAGAATTCTTGGAAGTTGACTTTCCTTACGGTGCTTACTTTGTGACTTCTCTTATACTCGATTGTACGTCTCATGCCACATTTAAAGGTTCGCGTTACTAGATGAAATCCCGCGTAGCTTCGTTATGGCGGTATGGTGTACAGAGTGTGAGCCAATCGTCCATGCGATAATATAAGCTTGTGGATAGACCTGTGCGTGAACTTGATATGAGGACATTGCTGCGTAAGTCGTATAGACATATTTCAAGTGTTAAGCTCAATCGCGTTTGGGAAATAGTGCAAAGCTTGAACAGATCGTTTACAGAGGAAGTACGTAGCTACTTACCCGCATTTAAGTGCTGAGTAACGACGTGTCCAATTGACCACTAACCCTGAAACAAGACGTACGTGTATCCTTATCCGTTTTCATGTTCTCCTGCTGACTCGTACCAGACATAGGAGCCGTTTTTGGGGGGAAAGTCCAGCACCATCTTAAAATCATGCTGATGTTTGCTACAGAGGTTGTTGTGACCCTTTCAGGCTCTGTTATTCAGGTCGTTGTGTTGTTATTGCTTCACAAGGTAACTGATACAGTATGCGACTCGGTTCCAGTGCGTGTAATGATGCCATACAGGAGTTTTGGCTATGCGTGTCTACGTTCTTTACGACAAGGAGAAGAAAACCCTCATCATACTGGCAGTTGAATTTTTTGTCTCTCAAGCCATGAATATCTTGAATAGCGTCCTGTCATTCGTATATTTCCCCAGATACATAGGTAATGGGCCAGTTAATACCTTTGTCATATTGGCATTTGATGTATAGCTCACTATTTTTCAAGCACCGGTACGCGCATCAGACGTGAAGTTCTATGAACATTCTGCACCTTCGAGTACGCTATGGTCATTTCCAGCAATAAACAGAACCGAGCTGGCGTACGATATACTTCTTATTGGATTAGCAATTCGCTACTCAATCAAGAATATACCGAGACATTTCTGGATATCCCCGAGGAAGTCTACCGGTATTTTGGCTGCTACTGTAGTCCACGATAATTTGGTTTATTTCATGATGTACGTCAATCCTTCAACTTTACATCAAACCGTGGCGTATAACGAGGTTTTAGAGCTGTATTGGGCATCGGATTCCAGATGTTTATCTATATCCCGTCAGCCGGCCGTGTAAGCGTGTGTATTGCCCATTTCATACCCTACGAGCTTATTTGGGCGTTTTTTTAGTCCATCATATATGGAAGTGTGGCCCAAGTTCTTCAAATCATATTTTTGACCATGATAGGGCCGTGGGTGGTGCTGAGTTTACGCAGCCGCCATGAAAGGGATGCAAATCAAGGTAAGTAATCCTCATGACCACGAAACAGAGAGTTCCATGAACTTTGTAAAGGGGCCTCGCTCGCTTAGGACATTCGACATGAGCAGCGCAGGACTGACGTGACATGTGGGTCGTAGTAGGCGACTTGTCGATACAATGGCGTCGGACATATAGGTTTTGGGTTCGCGCGGATGTGAGGTGTCTGCGCTGGTAAAGTTTTGCTTCACTTCTAGACTACTTTTATACTAGTCTTTCGTTTGTATTGGCTATTAGGAGTACTCTCCTCTACGGATTGCTAATATATTACTAGTCTCTTGGACTTGTCTGCTCGGATTGGCATCGGATCATGTTCAGGGGCTTCTATTTACTTTTTAGGAGCTTTTCTTAGTAATCGCTCCACACAGGAGCCTCATGCGCAGTTTCTACGCATGTCTGGGCAGTGCCCAGGTATCCGACGTCTCGGACATGTCGGGAGTGACATGATGTCTTTTATTCATCTCCCAACACTCCCCCTCAATCCGAGTCTAGTCCAAGTCCTTCGACATGTTGGTTATGTCTCGGTTTCGGGAGAGGTTTTGTGAGTATGTCCGCCGTCATGTCATTGGTAGGACAATACTTTGTTTTTATGTCTCCTTCTTTTACTCTTTCACGAATATAATGATGTCTGATTTGGAAATGCTTTGTTCTCTCGTGAAATTCGGGGTTTTCGGACAGCGACAGAGCAGATTTATTATCTCCATATATTGTCGTTGCCCCTTTTTGTTGGTAGCCCGTTTCGTTTAATAGGTTTCTTATCCACATGGCCTCTCGGGCTGTGAATGACATCGTAATATACTCGGCCTCTGTTGTAGATAACGAAACAGCGACTTGTTTTTTGGATCTCCATGTGACGGCTGCTCCAGTCAACATGAATACATAGCCAGATACGGATATTCTATCTGATTGGTTTGCAAAATCCGAATCGGAGAACGCGTGTGGTCTGATCATATGTTCGGCATCAAATCCGATCTCATCTGTGTACCCTTTTAGGTTTGATTTCGCTTTTCTGCGGTATATTATTCCGAGATTCTTTGTGCCTGATAAATATCTTATTACGCGTTTGGCAGCCGTCCAGTGGGTTAAATCGGGATCTGCCGTGAAGGCTCCGAGTCTGTTTACGGCAAAGGCTATGTCTGGCCTTGTTGCACACGCGGCATACATTAAGGAACCGATTAATGAAGCATAATTATTGCTTCAATTCGCTTCACCCGGCGGATCTTTCGGGGATAAATTTGTTTTGACGTCCATT